>NC_134273.1:74283033-74650533 GCF_031893055.1 Leptodactylus fuscus | reverse complement strand
ATCCGCTCTCTATATTTCCAGATGGTAACTTTATACTGTGTAGATGAACAGTCTTTCTGGCTGTTATTGGAAGCTCGCTGCTGGGATTAATTAATAGAATATGATATTACTTTTGATATTACATGAGCAGATGTTGTGTGTACTCTGTAACTGTATAACTCTAATGTAATATACAATTATTAAGACAAAGGCAAAATTATACAATTACCATGAGTGAGCTGGACCAGAATATATGGGGGTTTCTCCTCCAGCTCTTTATTATCAAAGAGATAATACTTAATAAATTGATTTACTTTTTCCACAAACAGCGCCACTCATAGGCCATAGGCTATGTCTGGTATTACAGCTCATCAGCATTTAAGTGAATAGGAATCAATTGCAATACCAGGCCCAGTCTATGGGCATATGAGGCACTATTTTTGGTTACAAAAAAAAAAAGACAGACTTTTTTTCTAATTTTTTTTTTATCATGAGATAAACCATACTTTGTCTCACCATAGACAATCCCTTTTATATGGGATTTGCATGTTCACTGCAGGTCCAAATTCCCACAAAGTGGTCACTGTAGGGGAAATGTAGTTTTACAAGAAGGCCTTTCAGATTATTCATTCTTGCATATAAAGAAGACCTCCTATATAATGTTGTTATTCCCTAGTAGGGCATAGGAACAAGGGTCGTCCCTTTGGCTTTTATGGACAAAAAACTTCTCTGAGGGTAAGTTCACATGGAGGTTTTTGGATGGGAACCTAAGGCAGAGGCCGCCTCAGGTTCCCATCCAAAAACTGGGTAGCCGCGACTGAAAGCTGGTGCACTGCACCGACATCCAGCCATACACTCCACTCCGGATTAGGCCCAATGAATGGACGTAGTCCGGAGGAAGGAGTGTCTTTAGGCCGACTCGCGAGGCGACTCGGCCTGAAGGATGAGCATTTTGCTTCTTTTTTTCCGGGAGCCGGAAGAAACGGCTCCTGGTAAAAAGACCTGAGCGGCTCCCATTGATTTCAGTGGGAGCAGTGCCGCACCTCCCACAAGGTGACCTGAAGCAACCGCTATGGCAGGGTGACGGGGAGGGTGGCATTTTTGCTGTCCTGGACTGGCTTAGGGTCACCGTCACTGAGCGGTGGATTGGGGAGGCCGCTGGAGCAGCGCTGCTCCAACGGCCGCCCCTCACGCTCAGGCAGAGAGCAGGTCCTCTCCCTGCCTGCTCTCTGCCTGCTAACACCGCTCTGCTCGGCCCCGCCCCCTCCGCTCCGCCCCGCCCCCTCCTCCGGGGGGGGGGGGCGTCTTTCTGAGTCCGCTTCAGGCGGCAGAAAGCCATGGTTCACCCCTGAGTGGGAGACGTCTTTTTGGTCAGGATTTTGAGGCGGATACTGGCCAAAAATCTCTGTGTGAACTTACCCTAAGGGATTCTGCTATCGGGATAATCCCTACTTTACAATAATCTTTAATAGAAGATTATTATTCTTTAATGGAAGCGACATAGTCTGCCCGTCCCTTTAAATCTTTATTCCAGGTTTCAGGTAGACGGTCCTGCCAGCGCTCGTACGTTTCACACGGCGGTGCGTGTTGTAGCAGGTGATTTATTTTTAATCTAAAAATAATAACATGCTTTAGAAAATTGATTAGGACAATTGGCGCGTGGTTTAATGAACAGCATTCACCTATCATTCAGCCGCTTACACTACATTACCTGCCATCAGGCGCTCTCGGGGGTGTAATGTCTGCTATTCCAAATTGAAAAAAAACGAAAGAATCTTCTTTGATCAGTTCTGCTCTGTGATTTTTCTAATAGCATTTGATGGCTAATTTATTATATTTTTATTAATATGATTCAAGGACTTTGATAAGGAAGTGAAGAGTTTCGTCTTTGTCCTTGAAGGAAGCAGCCAGACTATCAAGATGCAGCTGCCAAAGGAGAACAAGCAAATGCGTAAGTGTTCGGGTGTTACTGGAAGTTTAAGGCTTGTCCTAACGTAACCCGTCTTCTGCCATGAGAACAAATAGATTAGGATAATACTGGTTGAGGTTTATTAAGAGTGTCATAAAATACATCATTTTAGGTAATGATGCAAATTGGCAGGTGCAGAGTTTTACGTTTTTCGGGACATTGCCAGATATCTTGAACATTTTGTCTTAGTAACATAGTGACACAATAGATAGGGTTGTACAAAGACACAATCCCACGAGGCTGGTGCCAACTCCAGATATGGCAATTGGACTAAACTTGGTCATACAATTTAGATTTTAGACTGCTGAAGTGGCAGGTTTTGGCCCACATTGTGCAGATGCAACTTTTTTGTTGCAGATTCTGCTACTTTTTTGAGCCAAAGCCAGGATTGGCTTCATAATGAATGGGAAATATTTAGAATCTATCCCTTGGGCTCAATCCACTCCTGGCTTTGGCTTAAAAAAAATGCAGCAAATAGAGATGAGCGAGTAGTACTCGATCGAGTAGGTATTCGATCGAATACTACAGTATTCAAAATACTCGTACTCGATCGAGTACCACTCGCTGTTCGAATGTAAAAGTTCGATGCAGAACCAGCATTGATTGGCCGAATGCTATACAGTCGGCCAATCAATGCTGGTTCTTCTCCTACCTTTAGAAGTCTTCTCCGTGCAGCTTCCCCGCGGCGTCTTCCGGCTCTTCATTCACTCTGCCAGGCATCGGGCCTGGGCAGAGTCGACTGCGCATGTCCGCTTGTACTTCAGGCATGCGCAGTCGACTCTGCCCAGGCCCAATGCCTGGCAGAGTGAATGAAGAGCCGGAAGACACCGCGGGGACGCTGCACGGAGAAGACTGCTCGGAGGATCCAGCCCGACCCTCACTCGTGGACTTGGTAAGTATAATTTGATCAAACGTTGCCTACCCCTGAAACGAGCATTTTCCCCCCATAGACTATAATAGGGTTTGATATTTGATTCGAATAGTCGAATATTGAGGGGCTACTCGAAACAAATATCGAACCTCAGACATTTTATTGTTCGCTCATCTCTAGCAGAAAAATATGCAACAAAAAAAGCTGCAATTCCAACGTGTGGGATCTCAGCCTTTAGATCAGGGGTCCTCAAACTGCGGTCCGCGGGCCACATGCGGCCCGCCAAGCACTTCTGTCTGGCCCCGCCGACAACGCCGGCAGGCGTGCATTTATAATGAATCTCCTGGGGAGCTCGGGCCAGGCCATGGAGTGCACTTCACTTTACCTATTGGAGGGCACCGCTCCCGATGTCTGTGCGACCTGCTCTGCCTCTGGCCCACTGTTTAAAAAGTTTGAGGACCCCTGCTTTAGACAGTCTACTGTTGGTTGATCATACCTAAACCTACGACAGTCTGTCCTATAAAGTCAACCATCAACTAAAGTTGATCAGAACCAAAGTCTGTCATGTTGAATTTTTTCTGCCATTCTTGTGTATGGCTAGCCACAAAGCCATTTACTTTTTCGGTACTTCAGTCAGCATTGAATGACTTTCATCTGTTAATATCCCAGGTGTCGTGGTTGTTCTTGTGTTTGGGACAGTTGGTTGTACAACCAACAAACCACAGTTCATTTCAGATAAGCGATGGCAGCCTCAACTCTAATGTATGGGCATCTTAAGTCCATGATCAGTAGCCTATCCCAAAAATTTCTAGCTCCCATAACCTTGGATGCACACTCGGCATTTTTATTCCCAACCCATCGACCCCATGGGTTTCTACAAATACTGGACAACCTCTTTAAGTGTAAGTTTTAAGACAAGACGAGAAGATGTTATATCCATAGAACTTAGATGTTGTAGAAACATTACTAACTTGGTTGGTTCCCATTCAAGAGAAGAGGCACTTTACTTCATAGGAGACCATCCTTCAATGCTAGATGAAGTTACGAGCCCGTAGCTTGAGGTTGCACTACTGAGATATTCTAATAATATTTTGTTCCCTTCTGGCGCTGCCAATTGGAACTATTTCACGAACTCCTTGTATAGAATCAAACCAGCAGTTATAACATTATAAACCTTCTTGGCTTAAAAAGTAATCAATCTTTGTGTGTATTCTACTCTGAATATTGATGTATTTGGTGATCTGAATTCACTCTGTAGATTAGCTATAGGAGATATAGAGGGACCCCGCTAGCACATGGGAAGACACCAGTACTATACATAGTACATGGAAGATGGGGGCTGCTGCAGGTATTGCATCCTTTAGTGGAAATGTAATGGAACTTAGCAGTGTCAAATGTGTATAAGTTCTTGAAATGAATTGTGGTCCCAGATCACAGACTACACCAATGTGCTCTTCTTGCATGTATAGTATAGTAAAGCATTTTGTTGGTGCTTCCCCTTTAAAGAAGACCTGTCCCTAGGTCTAAAAAGCCTGGTTTCACCTTGAACATGTTGGTGATTTGTTTATCCAAATCTGTTCAGCCATTCCAAAGATATAAGCCCTTTTAGGGTTTCTACAAATTAAGGTAGTCAATGGAGCGGTGACACTGTGGTTTCTCTGAGGGTGGAGTATCTGTGTGCTGTACATCATGTAGTGTTATTGCCCCCTTAACTAGTAGACCCTAATTTACTTCAACAACATAAGGGCTTATATCTGTGGAATAGCTGAACAGATTTGGATAATCTTAACACCAAATGCTCCGGGTGATAGCACCTATCAGATCTTGTATGTGACTGGACTTTTCGGACCTGGTGATAGGTCCTCCTTAAATTCATTGGATAAGACAGTAGAGCAGACATAGTAAAGTACTTGTGTCTAGATATTGCGATACAATTTTGGTGTGTCAAGTTCTAGGGACAATTATGAAGTTCCTAAAAAATAATCCTCTGTGCATTATGTAACAAGGGGATGTGGCTTTGCGGAAATGAGGTGTGACCTAGCAGGAAAGGGGGCATGGCTTAATTAACTACATGATTAGTAAATCTGCCCTATAATTGTCAGAAATATACAGGAAGTGACATCATTGATTGACATGGCCATCCGTTCTCCATTACAAGAGGTCTGGTATCTGGCTTGTCCAAAGATGTCACATCACATCCGCTAACAGCATAGCCTGCCCGCTAAGAAATAAATAGGAATATCAGATAATCGTGCAGAAGTATCCGGAAGACAGAAGATAGTTTATAGGCAGAAAATAATTTTAAAAAAATAGACGTATTAAAATGCAGTCTAGTGCTAATGGTAGGGAGATGAATTATTCTGAAGTTACTAGCATATTTTCAATTATTTCTATTAGCAGAACTTTGTATAGTAAATTAATATATCCCTACAATAAATGAGCCTTTAATTTGTTTATTGCTAGCATTAATATAAAGTGTTCCCATTCCAGATTTTCACATTGCCATTCATCATGCAATATTACAACTAAAAACTGGAACACAGTTTATGAATACTAATATTTAATGGAGTAAATGCTATCAAAAAATGAAGGCGGCTAATGTTTAGTTACCGTATATACTGCAAAGGTTTGCTACTCGCGGTAGATGTTCAAAGTCTAGGACAGAGCAGGTGATGTAAGAAGACCCAGGGGTTGTAAATTAGTTGTAATCTAATTGGTGGAGTCTAAATTGGGGCCACCCAATTCTCCCACCAGCCCCGCTCAACCCCGAATGTCCCAATACGTCAATCATATGACGGACCCAAATGGATCCCAATGGACCTTATTGGGTATAATGAGGTCTGTTGTGTATCTGTTATGGTAGTCGTCATATAGGCATGCATGGGACAAAGGCCCAAAATGGAACCTCCAACACAGATCGAGATGTAGCCTATGTCACAATTATGTGCAAATATAAGCTAAACTAATAACACAAAACTGTTGTACTTGTTATTTGTATTAATTACAGTGATAGAACATTCACACGGAGAAAAAGTAAATGTAACCTTAAATTTAATCATCTGTAGTGTTATGAACGTAGATGTAGGGCCACAATACAAGCAGTAGCAGGAGGTTGACTGATAACTGCGAGCCAAGACCAAGCCCAAGATGCCTTCTCCAGGGCTCACCACAAGGTGAGTTGGACTTGCACTGAGTCTAATCGGAATAGTCACCAAACAGATAGGTGTACCAAAATTAAATAGACTAAAACTTATTGGTTTGGATTTGTGACCCTGGATTTGTTTCCCATATTTTGCTTTCGTCTACTGACTCTGTCTATTACATCCTCTTCTGGTTTTGACCCGTGCTTGTACCACTTCTCTGGTCTCCACTAAAACTTACAGAGTTGTGTGGAGACCAGAGAAGTGGTACAAGCACGGGTCAAAACCAGAAGAGGATGTAATAGAGTCAGTAGACCAAAGCAAAATATGGGAAACAAATCCAATCAGATGCATTAAAGCAGAGTTAGGAGGTAAATAGAGTATCCAGAAAGCGAGCCAAAAGTCAAAGCAAAGAGGTACACAGATAAAATGGAGAGCCAAACTAGGAAAAGCACCTAAATTAGTCAGCGCTTGTGTCAGGAGGGTGGGGTGTTAAATAGGCCTGCTCAGCTTTATTGGGGCATTACAGCAGCCACCACTGAAACTAAACATTGTGGTCTATATCAGGTTTGCCCAAGACTACCTTGCATCAAATCCTCCATTTTCTGACTCGCTTGCCACTTTTTAGAAAAGCAGCAATTAAGTCGGAAAAGTGGTAGGAACAGGGTGAAGATCAAGGCAGATTTACTAGAACTCAATCAAAACTGAAATACATCCCAGTACCTAATGGGCGTAAATTTTAATTTTGGCACGTTCGACCTTGCAAGATATGGCAGAATATTTACGAGGTATAATTCTTAATAAATTGAGGCCAGAGGGAGAGAAATGAATAGAATCTCCCAACTGAGTACAACAAATTTGGGAGAGAAATAAGGACTATGTCACTTGAGTAGCACCAATGAAGAAGATGTTAATTCAGCCCTATTGAACTTGTAAAACTACCGTAGATACTGCATATGTTTCGGACTCCACCCTAGACTCTTATTAACTCTTTAGCGGCTCTCTAACTACCACATATACCATGAAATATCATAAATTGTTTGCTTATTTGTGACTGGCTTACCTGGTTTTCTATCTATACTTTGTATACACTATCCTGAAATGACCCATTCCTTTAAGCAGCCCGCCATCTACAAGACATCATGGAAGGATCATAGACGTAGTAGTGCGCATCACTATAATCCCCAGACACCTATAAGACTCTCTGTTATTGTGCGTTACACTAGGACATCGCCACCCACTGTATTAGTTTGAAGTCAATGCCCTCGTATGGTCTGCTTTTTTTTATATTCTCTATGCCCAGGTGCCATGTGGTTGACCATTCAATTCAATGAATGGAGTCCTGTTCATTAAACCATAAGTGTGTGAAAGGGACATGAAGCGCTTCTGTGTCCTTTGTATCCATTTCGCTAGCATTCAGCAGTATGTCGTGTCATCGGAGCCCCACTGAATGCGGTAAAAGCAGATGAAAAGCAGAAATGCACTTTTGATGCTCCTTTCAGGTGTTTTTGATGAGCCGGGCAGGATGTCTTCATTGAAATAAATTCAGTCGAAAAAGTCATCTCTGTGTCGAGATGCTTCGATTCAAGTGTGTAAAATGTTTTAGAGTAGATAGTGTACGGGCACGGATGAGGACATTTGCTATGTGGAGGAAAAGTTAAGGCGCTCCGAGTTTGAGGACAGTGGAAAGTACTCAATGGGTATTTACACCTTTGCAATTTGTATATTGCTCAAGTGCTGCTAAAATAAAAATTGGGTTACTTAGTAAAAAAAAATAAAAAAAAAAATATATATATATATATATATATATATATATATATATATATATATATATTTGCTTATAGGGCCTTCTAGAAA
Organism: Leptodactylus fuscus; assembly: GCF_031893055.1. Classification (NCBI taxonomy): domain Eukaryota; kingdom Metazoa; phylum Chordata; class Amphibia; order Anura; family Leptodactylidae; genus Leptodactylus; species Leptodactylus fuscus. The sequence continues at coordinate 74,642,717 of NC_134273.1, read as the reverse complement.
AAATTCAAAACCAAGGGTGGGTGTTAAATAGGGTTGAGCCAATCTTGAGATTTCAAAATCCGATTTCCGATCATTTTCCAACCGATCACGATCCTGAAATTTGCTCGATCGCTGATCGGGATCCGATCTTTCCCGATCCTGATCGCTCATTCCTAATTGTATATTATATATACAGTAGGGTTGAGCCAATCTTGAGATTTCAAAATCCGATTTCCGATCATCTTCCAGTAGATCGCGATCGTGAGATTTGCTCGATCGCTGATCGGGATCCGATCTTACCTGATCCTGATCGCTCATCCCTAATTGTATATTATATATACAGTAGGGTTGAGCCAATCTTGAGATTTCAAAATTCGATTTCCAATTATCTTCCAGTCGATCGGATTGTGAGATTTGCTCGATCGCCGATCGGGATCCGATCTTTCCCGGTCGCTCAACTCTAGTGTTAAATGAATAAAGTCATACTCACCTATTCCCAGTACTGTTATACAGATCTAGTCCCTATTCACGCCAGTGCCAGGACTGGCTAGACCAAAAGTGGCTTATATGATCTATGCGTGGCCACTGCATTTGTTGAAGAGGGAGCAGTGACGTCACCCTGATACCCTCCGAGGCCAGTGATTGGCCGCAGTGGTCACATGAGCCTATTCACTTCCTGTCTGGCCTAGGTCCAAAACGGAGAAAACGGGAACAGGACTGTACAACAGAGCAATGGAGAAATGAACTGGTATCGATTTCCCTCCGAGACAGTCTGGTAGTGGGGGGGCCTATAATGGGGCCTATCACCCTGCGCCGGCTCAAAGGTTATGAAGACTGGCATTCGAAATGCCAGTCTTCATAAATCTCCCCCATAGTTTTATCTCTGGCTTTCACGCTGGGCTCGGAGAAAGATGTTCCCTGGGCAGGATTGGAGTAAGCCTACATCCAAAGAAGATCCTTGCTTTGATCTCCGTTCACAAACGTAAACTATTAACCCTTTGATTTCTGCCGGTCTTCTTACTTTGCAGCGTTTATTCTGCACCTGCTTAAAACATATGCACAGCAATGAATGCATTATTTTCCTTTTCTATCTCCCTTCTGAAGAGCACTTTGCATTTCTCATTGATATTCATTCATCTATAGGACCATGGAGAGTTCATAGCTATGCATTACTTTTCATACACAATGTGACATATAGTAATATTACGGCGTCCCTGAAAGGAATTCATTGTACATTGCGGTTCTTGCCTGGCGACAGGCTTTTACGACTGAGAGCCTCTACAATATATTTTCCTCTGTGTCTATAGATTTCTAAGTGGAGTAATAATAATCCCAATTGGCTCTTGATATATCTTATGACTTGTGATACACCGAGATACGAGTGCAATGACGATGAAGCGGGAATCAATTCGAGGGTGACGCAGACTTTCTTCACTCTCGCCCCACCAAGATCCATCTTTTCTTTGCAATAAAGTAAGGATCTTCTTTTAACCCCTTGACTACCTATCGCTCACTGCATAGTATTGGGAGGATACAATTATGGTTTTGTTAACCCTTGTTTCTTGGGAAGTCATTGAGAAACACATCAAGACAAATTTTTACGTGTGTTTTTTGTTTTGACCGTGCCAGTATTTGAAGGACACCTGTCATCAGGATTCGGGCCCCTAAATCGGCAGCTTGTCCTTATGCTCCCAGGGCCCCATACTTGGTAGGTTCATCCCTATCTGTCACATGTTTGATGATCTACTGGAAAAGAGTCCCAGACTCATCTCCAACAGCGACTGGTGCATGTACATTGTGTCAACGAAACGTACACCTTGTACCCGAATAGAGAGACCGAGATATGGGGCCTTAATACCCAGCAGCATAAAGACATCCGGCTGGTTTAGGGGCCCCAAGGCTGGTGCTAGGTTCCCTTTAAAGGGGTGTTACGATGACAGACTAATTGCCAGAAACGGCGCCACACTTGTCCATGGACTACATTTATGCAGATAAGCCATATTCACATGAATGAAGATGAGCTGCAATAACACAAACATCCATAGACAAGAGTGGCGCTGTTTCAAGAAAAAAAATCTGATGTTTTGCTCTAGTTCTGAGCAAGGCATATGCCATAAATGTGTTAGGTTGGGTCTTAGTGCTGCAGAGCCATCAGCTAAAGCAGTCGCGGAGTCCACATGAAAATTGCCTCCCATTGGTTTCAGATTCTGGACTGAATTTGGAACTGATTTCAAGGCGGAATTGATGTCATATAAACCTAGCCTAAATCAGCTGATTAGTGGGGACTCCACCAATCTGAAATTGATAGGTCATCATGGTCTTCAAAAGGACATGGACTGCTAGGCGTCGGGTCTTGAGCAGAGCAGATTGCGAAGGTGCACAGGCCACGGGAAAATGGCCGCTTGCCCAGTATTGTTAGCGGCTATTTTCCCGTGGCCTGTGCACCTGTGCAGTCTGCTCTGCTCAAGGCCCGACGCCTAGAAGTTACGAGCCTGCGCTGGAAGAAGACATTGAAGATGACGCGGCGGACGAAGGAGGCGGCAGCGCTGAAGACAATTCTCTGGCAGCGGTGAGAATGCCCCAACGCTGTTTGGGCACTGGGGCCCGCCCCCATCGCTGCGAGAGAACTCATTTGCATACCGGTAAAAAACGGTATTTCTAAGGACCGGCGCAGCGGAGGTCTAAAGGTAAGAGATGCATAGCCTCTCTAAAGGCTATTCCGATGTCTTATCCACAAAAAAAAGGTTTTAATGGTAGAAATCCTTTAAAATCCATTAGCTAAGAATGGGCGTACAATGTAATGACAGCACGATATTTACCATGCAGTTCGCAGTTGTCCCGCTCCTCCAAATACACTTGACCTTAATTTTAAAGCCGCTGCAATGCGCCACATGTTTTATATGCCGGATGCAAATCTCAGTAGCTTTTCTTTTGTTGTTCTCATTACAAGATTATTGAAAGAACGTATTATCGTGAAGTCCGGGCTTTCTCTTTTGAAAAAAAATGGCAGTGTTTTAGAAAGACTTTGCTTCTGTCATGTAAAGTTACTGGAGGAATCTTAATATGGTGAGGGTGAAAGGCAGATGTGCCAAAATTATTAAGATGCCTAGTAATAATTCTGGCCCATTGCAGGAGGTCCCATATACTTGGACTGATTTTACGTGTAAGTCATGCCAATGACGGATGGGATTGATGGACACAATACTCCCGGATGCCTGGTGAGACTCCTGGTGTATGTGAGCCATCGGTTGGGGCCGTTTCTCTGGCCAGCACTCGTCGGGCTCTATCTCCCAGTTTCGGGGATCTGCCGACTAGAGGAACATTCCGACAATCACCGTTCACCTTCCACTTCGTAATCACACAGGCCACTGTCGATTTTGGGTAATTCAGTTCCCTTAAGGATCGACCATTTCCGTGGTACCCCACAATTACCCCTTTCTTGAAATCGGACAACTCTGCACTTCGTGGCATCTTGCACGCGACTAATGCCAATGCTGTTTCCTATTTAATAGCGGAAGGTATGACGTACATCACGACTGCAGATATCTTCATTTACATGGGTGTCCAAACACTTATTGATAGACAGTGTATAAACCACCTATAAACTAGTATAAAGTATATATCATCTAGCCCCAAAAGCTAGCCATTAAAGCTGATCGGTGCAGAGTATATGGCACCATATGGAACCTGCAAACCACAACCCAACTACTAAGTGGCCAAACGTAGACGCATCTAATGTGATACAATATCACAAAATGAGCTTGTCTCGAAAAGCTGGTTATCTCGGGACACATATATTTAGACATATCCCCCAAGAGATGCAATAAGAGCGGACACATTTGTTTGTCTATGTGGAGATTTTTGAATGGTTTGGTTTTATGATGTCTTCATGTTTCTGTCTTCAGGAATAGGTTTAGGAAATATATACATACGTATACTGTATATATAACTAGTATTCAATTTATGAACTATTAGAGTTGGTTGAGTCTTTCCTCTTTGTCTTGGCTTCTCTAGTTGGACTGATCCAGAGGTTCTTGGTCTTCCAGCTTTACATCCCGCTAGGACAAGATTTCTCTGCTGAACTCCTGTAAGTACCCGAAGCGTCTGCATTATTTGACACTTGATCAATTGAATTAGTACCATTCGCTATTAATTGCATCTGGCACGTCTCACATTAGAAATTGCGACTTATGAAGTCAACGGTAATTAAGCTAATTTAATTATTTCCAACGTACTAGTATATTCCGAGATTTCCTAAGAGACGACACGGACAGTTCATCTGTGGAAATAAACAAAACAGCTTATTTTGCGAATGTGCAGTGTTTCCTATCAGAAAGGATTAGACTATTTACCAAGGATTTCAAGTGATGCATGGAAAAAGTCTAAGACTCTATGCAAACGACCGTGTGCTTTGTAACTGTGCAGTTAGCATACTGACCTGTTCATCTCTATGGCAGCATACACACGCCTGTGTATTACCACGGGTCTGTGTATGTGGCAGTGAGTCCTATACATGTCACTGAGAAAAGTGGTTGAAGCCGTGGAAGCAGGAGCAGCCCATACATGTCATCGGATGCTGTACCGTTGTGTGACCGTAGAGTCATATGAGAAGCTTCTACTCCAACATAAGAAAGCAATAACCATATACACAGTCCAGTCATATTAATGTGACCGCCGCCTGCTTTTGACATCAACGTTAAATAACCAATGGCAGAAGGCGCGTGTCATCAGCCATCTGAGTGCACTCATCATTGTGGAAGACAAGATGGATCAACACAAGTATGCATCTATTCTTGCGGACCATGTTCACCCCTACATGCGAAATGTTTTTCCTCAGGATGATGGCATCTACCAGCAGGACAATGCGACGTGGCATAAAGCTCGCAGTGTACGTGCGTTGTTCGAGGAGCACCAGGATGAGTTTACCGTACTCCCTTGGTCAGCAAATTCCCCAGACTTGAACCCAATCGAGAATCTGTGGGACCACCCCAATCGGGTTGTTTGCGCCATGGATGCTCAACCATGTAACCTAGCGCAGCTGGCCACGGCACTGGAGTCAGCATGGCTCAACATCCCAGTGACACCATCACATCATCCCCTCTCTTCCTGCACGTCTCGCAGCGGTCCACTCTGCCAAAGGGGGTTATTCTGGATTTTGACAGGTGGTCACATTAATGTAACTGGACTGTGTATAATACAGGCAGACCTTTCCTTTAACCAGGGCAAAGGTTCCATTTTCTGCCCTAAACCTGTATCCAAATACCCTTGCTGATCTCTGTGTCCCAGTAGCTCCCCCTCAACTACCAGTGGCTTACCTGTATTAAAGGGTTTTTTGGACCCCAACAGTGTTTTTTATACTGATGGCCTGTTGACACGGCCATCAGTATCTGATCAGATCCTGACGCCCAGACCTTACACTAATCAGCCGTTCCTGATGTCTCTGGGCTGTGGTCAGGGCCAGAAGCAGCTCAGCTCTTATTCATGTAATAGGTCCCATCCAAACCACTTCGTAGGGATCAGAGCAGAGCTCCCTCCAGCTCTATCCACAGCAGTATCTTCCAGCACCAGAAGGTAGCCAGAACAGCTGATCAGTGCAGGGTCCGGGTGTCGGACGCCCACCTATCCTGTGCCAGGACACCCATCCTGATCAGCTGTTATAAGAGGTCACAGCCTATAACTCATCTGTATAATCTTATAGAATTCCTACAAAGAACAAAAGTGTTAACCGGCTACATCTCTGGTCCGTCTTCACCAACTCTGCTGACGGATCTTAGCCTTGTGGGCAGGGCAGACAAGATACAAGTCCTGTTGCAGCCACTTATATTATAGCCTGTCCATGAGAACGTTTCTTTACATTGTTCTCAGTTATAACTCCAATAAGAGACAAAACAGAAAGAAAGGAAAGGTAAAGATTAATGGAAGGAGTCTTGAGATTTTATTTTTCTGTGCATTTCCCGGGTTAGTGTTCCTTTTAATAGTCATCTACACAAGTACAGGCATCACGTCTCTCTTCATCTTCGCCAGCGTCTTGGAATGTAAAGGAACCCAGTGGTCTTTCACATCCATACTACTTAAGTGTGCTTTAATGTTAGCCACCAAGTGGAGAATAATTTGTTCACTCCTCGGCGAGATGGAAAGTGTATATCACAATAAACTCTCTTAGTTTACCTTTAATATACCAAAGAAAATCTTCACAGCTAGTAAAAGAAGTATATATAGAGCCAAGAAAAAAACCCGAGAGGTGCGGGAACAAGATCATATGGGATGTAAATGTAATGTTAAAGGGATTGTCTAGGCATTCAGATCAATGGTCATCCATGTGTATGGGCCATATCCATGTGGCCGAGCCAAAATTTGATTCTAATGGGGTTAAATCTGACCATTTTCGTTATGTTTTATTTTATTCTCCACCTTGTGTTTGCTGGTCCCCCCTTTTATTTGTTCTTTGTTGGTCCGGCCGTTGCAGGGGTTGCATTTTCAATATTACTAGATGCCAGAAAATGGAGTCCCCTGGCGTCCAGTTGGGGAGATGAGGAGCCCATCAGTGTGTTGTATTATTAAATATTATTATATTTTTGTGTTAGGCCTTATTCACACGACAGTGAGTCACGACCATCACATGGTCAGTTTAATACCCATGAATGTCTAATGGGCTTCAAACATGTCTCTATTTTTGGTGGACCATTTTTACGGGCATTAAATGAACTGACTTGCTCCATGTTAATCTGTTTTGACACACATGAAGATAGCCACGTGAATAGATCCTTAGACGTTCATGGGTTTTAAAATAGCAATAAGACAGGCCTCGTTCACATCTGCGTTTGGTAATCCGTTCGGGAGTCTGCATGGGGCCTCCCCCAACAGAATACCGAACGCATTGGTAAGCGGTGTGCAGTGAAAGCACACGGACCCCATAGACCAGGGGTGCTCACACTTTGTCAGCATGTGAGCTACTTTATAACATGACCAAGTCAAAAGATCTACTACCCACTACTTGTGGGTGGGGCCGGGGTGGGGCGTGTCTGTGGGCGGGGCCGGGCATGTGGGCCGGGCGGAGCGTGAGAGCAGGAAACAGCGGCGTTCTGTGGCCGCCCAGGGATCCCCGCTGTCTGCTTGTTCACAGCGCAGGCTGAGAGTTATCTTTGGACACTGGCAGGCTGGGACTGCGGCAGCCCCATCTGCCAGTGTCAGTAGATGACTCTCAGCCTGTGCTGTGAACAAGTAGCACCCCGGCTCCCTCCATCCCTAAGGGTGCATGCACACTACGTAACGCCGGGCGTGTATGAGAGCCGTACACGCCGGCGATACAGCAGGGCTGCCGAACACTTCCCATTCACTTCAATGGGAGCGCTCGTAAACGCCGCTGTTACGAGCGCTCCCATTGAAGTGAATGGGAAGTGTTCGGCAGCCCTGCTGTAACGCCGGCGTGTACGGCTCTCATACACGCCCGGCGTTACGTAGTGTGCATGCACCCTAAGAGCGGCCTGCAAGTGTCCGGAGTGCTTGTTCACAGCGCAGGCTGAGAGTCGACTCTCAGCCTGCACTGTGAACAAGCAGACACCGGGGATCCCTGGCTGCATCCCGCGATCGACCCATACGTCCATTGCGATCGAGCGGTAGATCGCGATCGACGTATTGGGCATCCCTGCCATAGACTATAATGGTGTCCGTGTGCTCTCCACACGATGTCCACACGGAACATGCAGACAGGAAAGTACTTTGTGATCTACTTTCCTGTCCGCATGATTTGTGCGGGCAGCACGCGGAGAGCACACGGACCCCATTATAGTCTATGGGGTCCGTGTGCTTTCACTGCACACCACTTGCCAGTGCGTTCGGTAGTCCATTCGGGGGGTCCCCATGCAGACTCCCTGAACGGATTACCAAACGCAGATGTGAACTAAGAGTACGCCTGTCAGGGATCGGAGTCAAACCCACACTGTATAACAATTCAGATATAGGTCATGTGAATAAGACCTTAGGATTTTGGTCGGAATAAGGATTGATATAATTTAGGCGATGATTAAGTATAGATTATAGATTATTTATAGACATGTTTATGTGAGTTGTTTACACCTCTCTTATGTATAGGGTACAGGTCTTACATGATGTGCTGTGGTCGTACTGTGTTTGCTGCAAAACGGCCCAAGCTTTGCCTCTGGCAGTGACTAATAGGGAACGCAGTGATTTAGTCGAGACCATCAATATGTATGTCCCAGAAAATACAGCGACTGGCTCAGCGGCTCTAAATTTCTAATAAAATTGTGCATGGAAGAAGTCACGAATCCGAAGTAAACAGCCGGTAATTAGCTTTGCCAGTGCAATGAGACCTATTGTACTATATCAGGAGATATCTCCGCACACATCTTAGCAGATGGTCGTACTTAGTCATATATGTGATATATAGAATAAGAGTCATTAAAACTTTCCTCCTATCGGCGACGGACTACCAATACGTTAATTGTTTGCTTAAGTTGCGGGTTTTTTTCCTCTTGCGTAACAGACCTGAAATGAAGGACGGCCTTAGCTTGCCATTTTCCTTAAATGATGAACGGCCTTGTGCGGGCTCTCGCCTGTTTATGCAGCAGAATGCAAAGGATCAAATCAACCTTGAAACAGACATTTTCATCTGTATGCAAAGATGTTACATGCTGCACTACATGCGTACGCCGAATTTACGCAAAGCATTTGCTTTGTTCCCGACCTTTCGATTAGCTCAGCTGCTTATTGCTGATGATGAGGATATGCTGAGTTACGCCTGAGAGATGCAAAATGACAGTAAATTATCTCTAACAGTCTTAAAGGGACCTGGACGTAAAAAAAAAAGGAGAAAGATTGTTTTTAGAAGTGGGCAAACCCAACTTGTACGGAACATGGTTTGACCCAAATATTCCAAATTGTTCATTTTTTTTTTTACCAAACCAACCAAATGGAGATTTGTCTAAAATGACCGCCGCAATATACTGTATTCTAGTCTACCGTAGAGTATAATAGATGGAAACCCGGGGGGAAGTGACAAAAACAAAAACAAAAAACATTTGTACTCACCATCTGTTACCTCTTTTAGGCCTCGTCTGGGACGTCTGGTGCCTGAGGTCACTGCTGAGGCCTCGTTCACATCTGCATCGGTAATCTGTTCGGGGAGTCCGCATGGGAACCCCCCCGAATGGACTACCGAACGCATTGGCAAGTGGTGTGCAGTGAAAGCACACAGACCCCATATACACTATAATGGGGTCCGTGTGCTTGCGCAAGATCTCCGCAGGGAACATGCGGACAGAAAAGTACTTCACAATCTACTTTCCTGTCCGCAGGCGGCACGCGGCAAGCACACGGACCCCACTATAGTCTATGGGGTCCGTGTGCTTTCACTGCACACCACCTGCAAATGCGTTGGTAGTCCGTTCGGGGGGTTCCCATGCGGACTCCCCCGAATGAATTACCAAATGCAGATGTTAACCAAGGGTGAGGCCTGTGATGATGTCATGATGCTCGGCCTGCCCTAGTCACTACTTAGGTCCAGTCGTCCACAGTGAGCCCAAGTGCGTGACATCACAGGAGAGGGATAGACATCATCAAAGAGGTCCAAAAGAGGTAATGATTTGGGTTTTTTTGAGTTTTGTTTTTGACTGAGATCTTCAGGGCTGCAGATATAATTGTAAAGTTGGAGGACTTGGAAGAGAGCAACAAATGCTGGGCAATCCAGATATGGGGTAATATCAAACTAGTGGAGGCCAACACCTGAGACCCTCACTGATCAGCTGTTTGGGCAAGTGCTACATACTAAGCACAGTGCCATACATTGAATGTGAAGGAGTTCCAGACAGACCATGTAATAAATTAATGCGACATCCATGACCAGTAAAGCAGAAGTAGCACTCACCACAGCACCGCTACCATTTCAGGCTTATCTAAGGGGGTTCCACGTATCTTATTAATGGCCTATATTCAACTCTTGGAGAATCCCTTTAAGTCAAATGGAAAAGTAAGAAAACCCCTTTAAGGGAAGGGTTCCCAGAGATGGAACTTTAACCTATCAAGCATTAAGCATACGGCTATGACTTAAGAGTTTTCCAGACTATAAATGAATGATGACTTACCCTAAGAATGGTCATCAGTATCAGATTGGTGGAGATCCAACACCAGAAACCCACATTCATAAGCGTTTTTAAGCATCTGATAGACAGAGAATTTAGCAGGAAGTAGACAGCTCCGTTCTCTGTGTAGTGGCCAGACCAGGTACTGCAGATCAGCTCTATACAGACAATGGAACTACGTCCCACTCCACTTACTGAGAACGGCTGATCATGGGGGTATCTGGTGTGGAACCCCCACCAATCTGATATTGATGAACAGTCCTTAGGATTGGAAAACCATTGCAATGTCCACGATTAGAAAGTCCCTTTAAGAAGAACTATAAAGTCGTATATGTACTGGATAAAGTCAGCCAATACGTGTGACAGTCCTCCATGTCTAATCTTCCATTCTAACTAAATAAGCCCTCATTGGACACATGCTGTCTATACGTTTCTATACCTTAGTACTGAAGTAATTTCAGAGCAGAAAATAACTTGTTTCCTCTCCTGAAAAGAGCAACTAGACAAAAGAAATAAAGCCGTTCCCTTCAGCGATAGAAGATATCTAATCACGCTCTATAGTCTTTGAGAGGCTTTCCTTGTATACCAGCGCTGTACTTGTCTTTTGACTATTGGGTTGACACAAGCGCGCGCCTCTTTACTCCCGGTAATTACATTGTTTGTCTATAGCACAGCACACGCCACAATAGCGAGCAACTCAAAGGAAAGAGAATATTCGAAAGGCAAGTCAGTAGGTGAAAACCAGGAGGGAATCCCCTTGATTCTGACAGGGAAGATGAATATTAGGAGCCGTGCCGCGATATATCTCATTAACCTGTCGAATTAGCAACTCTTACCACTGTGCCAGCCAAGACTTGTGCTGCTTTTGCTTTCATATCTGCAATACAGAAATAGATCTTCCTGGCAGTTTTATTTCACATACAGAACATAATAATTTAGGAAGGAATTCTCAGAGGTGCCGCCTGGCAGATTCCTAGTAAGAGCAGAATTGTTCCAAGATTAAAGTGCGGAAGTACATAAGCTTACATATTAAAAGGAAATGCAAATCCGCCCAAATCACATCAACCACAAAGTGTAGCTAAGGGAGTAGAGAAAAACCACAAAAAATGAGATTCCCCTTTGGTTACCCCTGGTACAATTAGAGACTAATATTAACATTAGTCTACTGCAAGGGGAAGGTAGGAATCGCAGGACGCTATAGCAAAAGCCTGATTTGTCTGAACCCTTGTTCCCAAAATAGTGCAGGTGGCATATCTAGTTATTTGCTTCCATCCCTCTCCATCTGGCTTAGACCTTCACCATGGCTTCTTGGTGCTGCGTCTACTACACCGAGAGATGTTCCTGATATTCTCCAGTTTATATTGTAGGTGGGGGTCTCACCTCAGCACATGATGGATCCTTTGGTCTCTGTCATATCAATCAAAATGGCACAAATGTATTAGGACAAAAGACGTCTATAACATCTCTGCCTGTTCGGGTCGGTGCACCAGGAGGCATGCCCAGTTATGATTCCTTGCTTTAGCTTTTTGTTGCTCTGTTCTATTCCCTCATCTCTATAATTGATTTCCCCCCACACCCATCTCCTTCTCCTTGGTTTCCCTCTTCTCCTCTAATAGTTTATCTTAGCCTTACCTGTGTGATTGACAGCTTATCTGCCAATAAAGTCTGGGGCAGGTCCTGGGTTTCCTATAAACAGGTCATCAACCCACACATGTTTGCTGACTTGTGACTTTGTCTTTGCTAGCTATTCTCTTGCTATTGTACTGTATTACTGACTTCTGACCTTTGGCTTCCTTGTGACTTTTGGATTGTGATTTGGTACTGCTTAGTCTCTGTGCATTTAACCCTTGGCTTGCTGACTCTGCTTCTCTGATGTTTTGTCTTGCCCTGTTCTGTGTACGCTTATTCAGAGAAGGGACTGTCACTCAGTTGCCCCTGTCATTAAGACAGTTGTGGCAAGTAGGTAGGGACAGGGGTTGGATTAAGTTTAGGGCTCACTGTCTCTGTCTTTCCCTTCCTCCCTGGTTTCAACAGCAGCACCTGGGAATTCTACAACTAGCAATTCCATTACAACATCCTTAATCTGTGTTTCTCGGCAAAATCTACAAAAAGATGAAGTTCTTACTATACATTTTGATCATGTTGTATAAGACCCCAGAATATAATGCTGCGGTCATTTTACTTCACCCAAAATAAATCTCCATTTGTTTGGTTTTGTAATATTTAGGTCGAACCCGGCTGGGAATGAGTTGGTTTATCCATTTCGTTTGATGACCCATTCACAGGATAAGTGGAACGGGGAGAAAGTGCAGCCCTGCTCCTATGCAAGTAATAGGAATGGTGCTGCAATTCCCTGGCAGCACGACTATGCAGTGGATGACACTGCTGTGCTACTCCTATTATTTGGATAGGAGCTGTGTTGCAAATGTTCCCCACTACCAGAGATCACATACGGATGACCTATCCCGTGAATAAGTAATCAGTATGGCAAAACAATTTGGAATCAGAAAACCCCTTTAAACTTTGGTTTGTGATGTCATGTGCCTAAAAATCCAGTGGCGTTTTTGCAATTGTCATGTCGCGGTTGGGTATGGTCGCCTATCACAATGCAACCTCATGGACAATCCATTAGGCGAGATATCAGATTGTGACATTGCGATCTTCTTGTCACCATCTAGCCATAGACTAAGGAGCAACTATAGAGAAATCGACAACATTTTAAAGGGCACATAGCTAAATTTGACCATGATTGGGACTACGGGGCTTTGCAGAGGACAAGGATTTTGTGTTCTGTGTTCTGCTCCATTACGCTATGAAGCTTAAATCTGCAAAATAAAACTTTTTGCAATGTATTGAAAATGTTGCATGCACTTACTTCCAATACCAACTTATATATGTGAAAACAATTCACATTCGTATGCAGTTATATTTCTATTGCTTAGTTTTCACATTGCAAATACTGCAGACGCTGTCTCTCCCAAGGGAGGTGTGTGCCCATTAGACATTCACCTAAACCAGCAATTACAAGTGTACATAACGCTGTGCACATATGCTCTATACACAGAGGATACAGAGCAGAACTTGTTGAATCTTGGTCGTGAAGTTCTGCCCACACAGCGGCTGCCGTCCCTGTGCGCTGTTTGCAGGCAGCCATCTGTTAGCAGCGAGGAGCTGTCCAGGTGCTGAATTGCCGCATTGTATAGCTAAACTGACAGGCTTATAATACTCTGCAAGAAACTGTAATTTAATATCTAGAACACGGCGATACCTGACATGAATGATAATCTAAGTGGGCTGTGTCTGTAGGGGTGGAACATTGACAACTTCAAGACTTCTTACATAACTGGCGATATACAGTATTGTGCAAAAGTTTTACGTAGGTTTCGAAAAAAACGCTGCAAAGTAAGAATGATTTCAGGGATAGAAGGGTTAATAGTTTATGTGTTGTCATTTAACAAAAGAGAAATGTAAATCCCATCAATATTTGGGGTGACCTTTACCCTTTAGAGGAGGAGTCCTGGATGATACGGCCCCCGCAGAGCCCTGATCTCAACATCCTCCAGTCTGTCAGGGATGACATGAATCTGCAAAATAACGCGACATTTACGATCCACGCTCCCATTGAAATCAATGGGAGCGTATACGGCCCGCAAAATCTCACACGGCGTATACGTGCCACATCACGCGGCACCTTACTCCGTGTGAACTCCCCCTAAGGATTCTTAGATCCTTGCTGGTCTCTTCTAGTCCCTCCAACATACAGGAAATGACTAATCAGACAACCACTGGCCCCACAGATAACCAAGGAGACCAATGTCGCTTCTTAAGTTTCTATGCCATTTCTTTTAATTATCCGAGCAAACCCTTGAGATATTAAAGTGTATCTCCAATAATGGATCATTTCAGAAATGAACAGTACAGATGTATATAAGAAACTTGGTAATAAATCTTAAAGAATTCCAGTTCTTCTCCACCTATTGGGTTGCTCTCTTCCTCCTAATCATCACTCAGACATAGAAGTCTATGGAGAGGGTAGGAGGAAGTTAATTGATGTATTGCCTTGTTATTAGGGTTGAGCCGATCTTGAGATTTCAGGATCGATTTTAAAATCCAATTTCCGATCATTTTACAGCCGATCCAGATTGTGAAATTTGCTCGATCGCTGATTGGGATCCGATCTTTCCCGATCACTCAAACCTAATTGTATATTATATACACAGTGGGGTTGAGCCAATCTTGAGATTTCAAAATCCGATCTCCGATTATTTTCCAGCCGATACCAATCCTGATCGTGAAATTTGCTCGAATGCCGATCATGATCTGATCATTCCCAATCACTCAATCCTAATTGCATATTATATACACAGTACGGTTGAGCCGATCTTGAGGTTTCAAAATCCGATTTCCGATTATTTTCCAGCCAATCCCGATCGTGAAATTTGCTCGATCGCCGATCGGAATCCGATCTTTCCCGATCTGGATCACTCAACCCTGCTTGTTTTACACAGTGATGGAGTCTTGTCTTGAAGATATAGCTGTGTCAAAGGAACTCCCTGACTAGCAGAGTAGCAGAGCTTGTGCCTTTTACAGCATCCTCCTCCCTCCTCTCCTCTCCATAGACTTCTTTCTCAAAAGTAACTGATAAGCAGAGAAGGAAATGTGTATAAGGAACTAAAGGTTTTTGTTAGACTTTACCATATTTTTGACAGCGTTTCTATTATTAGTGTCTAGAATTTTGGATCCCCACAGACCCCATTAAAACTACTAGTATGAGAGATCTGGCATACCTGTCATGGCTTCACTGTAAGCCATGATGCTAGTGTGAGCAGAGCCTTTCTCATCCTAATCAGTGTCCCTCTGGGCATTTCTCTGTACTCCGGACCGTTACCGTTGCAGACACCGAGAACAATGTATCTCTTCCTATTGTATCTGCTGTGTTCTGTATTGTGCTGCCTTTTCTTCGTTGTGCTTAGGATGGATCTGCAGGAGGCAGGAATACATCTGGATATGTTTGTCTTTGACAGTATAGGAGGAATCTTGGAATGTTGTGTGTTTAGTGCTAATGTGAGACTGACTTGTGTGTTCGCCGCCATCTGGATTGCTGCACTCATTATTATCAGACATGCATATTGTCTGTATCCTCTCCTGAATAATTAACAAAAACCAGACAAGATGGGCGCGCAAACAAGGCCTTTAATCTGACTTCATCCTAATTAGGAAGGGAGGGAATGTGCCGGCACGCCTCTGTGTTTCTGAGCACATTTTTATCTTTGGCTTCCATGTCTTATATGTCAGGATAGAAAAGGTGCTATAAACACGAGCACGTATTTGCAAACAAGTTTTGTTCTTCTTACAGTCATGTCTGTCTCAGGCTTAATGTGTCACATCTAGATCTGCTGACATTTGTGCCTTTTAGTGAGTAAGGTGTGAAGGCAGAAAAACAACTGTATATAAAGATAGTAAGTGCGCCGTGGCATGGGTGTGCCTTTAAGGGGCGCAGAGGCGGTGTTCACAACCGTGCCCTCAAGCCAAGCCACAAACGTCCCCCTGCCACATAAAATATACCACTAGAGATGAGCGAGTAGTACTCGATTGAGTAGGTATTCGATCGAATATTATGGTATTCGAAACACTCGTACTCGATCAAGTACCACTCGCTATTTGCTACTCGCTTGTAGTACGGACTTTCGCAGTCGGCTCTTCCCAGGCCTGATGCCTGGCAGAGTGAATTCAGAGCCGGAAGACGCCGCGGGGAAGCTGCACGGAGAAGACTTCTCGGAGGATCCAGCCTGACCCTCACTCGTGGACTTGGTAAGTATAATTTGATCGAACGTTGCCTACCCCTGAAACGAGCATTTTCCCCCCATAGACTATAATAGGGTTCGATATTCGATTCGAGTAGTCGAATATTGAGGGGCTACTCGAAACGAATATCGAACCTCGGACATTTTACTGTTCGCTCATCTCTATATGCCACGATTACTACATTGTACATCTTAGGAATATAAAAAGAATGAAGCCATGTCATGAAGTATGCGGTTTCTCACCTCTAGCCCGCTGGCTGGATGCCATTTGATCCAGGTTTAGCTCTGCTATCTGGATTTGCTAATGCAACATCATGCTCTTGTATTGCCGGCCTCTGGTGAATTCTGTTATCAAAGGGAGTTATCCACCTGTTTAATACCAATGACCTACCCTAGTACCCCCACAGATCAGCTGTTCCATGACAAAAATTTAAATGGGCTGTCCACCTTTGTAATATGGATGACCTATAGTTAGGATAGACCATCATTATTACATTTACAAGGGTTGAGGAGCTGGGACCCTCGCAGATCAGCTATTTCATGACATCTTGGCTTCTGGTAAGTTTTATATGGCCGGAGCCGTACTTCAGTGCTGTCCCATAGACGTCAATGAGTATCTAAATCCGCCAATATACTTTTTACTAGGGGTGAGCAATGCAGTTTCTGACATGTATACATTACCAGGAGCTGTACTGTCCTGCAACCGCTGATCTGCGAGGGTCCCAGTTCTTGATCCCTTGCAGATCTAATAATGATGGCCTATCCTAAATATAGATCATCAATATTAAAAAGGTGGATAGCCCCTTTAAATTATTCCTACTCTAATAAGCACTGAACTGTCCTAAGGATGTGTCATCAGGATAAGTGACACCTGGCACCCCCGCTGATCAGTTCTTCTCAGCAATTGAAACACTCTGCGGAGGGTCAGACAAGATACTCCAGATCATTAATTTTAGTGGGACCT
This sequence comes from Leptodactylus fuscus, assembly GCF_031893055.1. Lineage (NCBI taxonomy): Eukaryota > Metazoa > Chordata > Amphibia > Anura > Leptodactylidae > Leptodactylus > Leptodactylus fuscus. The sequence continues at coordinate 74,625,873 of NC_134273.1, read as the reverse complement.
AAGCTGCAGTAACTCAGTTCCACCACTACACAGAGAACGGCGCTGTCTGCTTCCTACTCCACTCTCTGTAGATCAGCCACTGAGAACAGCAGATCGATGGGAATGTTGGGTATCAGACCCCCACTAATCTGACATTGATGACCTATCTTTACGGTATTTTTTTATATTTTTATAGCCCAGAAAACTCCTTTAAGCTCACATATGAACTGTATTCTATGGAGGAAAACATCACAGGGTAAAAGCTGCAGATAACATAGTTACGTGAACGCCATTCTGGCTTGGAAAGTAGAGATTTATTGTAACTCCCACAACATATTGCAAAAATAAAAAAAGAAAGAAAATCAATTTTTATTCCTTTTAATGATAACATGATAAGGTAACTTATTCTTCTAACGCTCCATCGCCGTCCATTGTTCTTGGGGGTGTAAGATCAAGGGCTTTATGGTATCAGCGCAACAAAGGGTGTCATCTTCTATTATAGTATGCTTTGGTAATGATAAAAAGAAATGCAGTATATATCTACCCCCCGCAGAGGAGACAGCAATGTGAATTCAATCCACTTCAATCTGTTTAGTGTTGTCCTTGTAATAGATCCGCGGGAATCAGAAGAGTCTTCTTATAAATGGGGGTGATTATTTATTCTGTCTGATCGGACGGATATCAAATATTAGAGAGGAATCAATGTGGTAGAACAGAAGATAGAAGAATGATGTAGAAGGGAATTAAAAGGGAGGAGGGGGCAAGATGACAAGCACTATTGCACATTGGTTATAGGGTTGGGGGTCATAGGACGTAAGCAGGACTGGAGCGGAATTTGGTGGATCCATTGTATAAGGTCATGACCGGCCTTACATATTACCATATTATAGGTTATGCGTCTTAGATTTTTGAAGATGACACATTGATCCAGGGATTTATACTGATATACGGACTTGGAGTCAGGAAGGAATTTATACCCCTGATGTGGGCAATTGGCATCAGCCTCATGGTGGGGTTTTTTGCCTTCTTCTTCTGGATTAACACTGTAGGGTACTGTAGGGTTATAGGTTGGACTTGATCGACCTGTGTCTTCATCCAACCTCATCTACTGTAGAAATTGGATTAAAGGGGTTATTGAAGGGTCCTCCCATGGTGGTTTTTTTTGCCTTCTTCTTCTGGATCAAGACTGTAGAGTATGGGAGGGTTATAGGTTGGACTTGATGGACCTGTGTTTGTATCCAGCCTCATCTACTGTATAAACTGAATTAAAGGGGTTATTGAAGGGTCCTCCCATGGTGTTTTTTTTTCCTTTTTCTTCTGGATCAACACTATAGAGTACTGTATTGTTATAGGTTGGACTTGATGGACCTGTGTCTTCATCCAACCTCATCTACTGTAGAAATTGGATTAAAGGGGTTATTGAAGGGTCCTCCCATGGTGGTTTTTTTTGCCTTCTTCTTCTGGATCAAGACTGTAGAGTATGGGAGGGTTATAGGTTGGACTTGATGGACCTGTGTTTGTATCCAGCCTCATCTACTGTATAAACTGAATTAAAGGGGTTATTGAAGGGTCCTCCCATGGTGTTTTTTTTTCCTTTTTCTTCTGGATCAACACTATAGAGTACTGTATTGTTATAGGTTGGACTTGATGGACCTGTGTCTTCATCCAACCTCATCTACTGTAGAAATTGGATTAAAGGGGTTATTGAAGGGTCCTCCCATGGTGAGTTTTTTTGTCTTCTTCTTCTGGGTCAACACTGTAGAGTTCTGTAGGGTTATAGGTTGGACTTGATGGACCTGTGTTTGTATCCAGCCTCATCTACTGTATAAACTGAATTAAAGGGGTTATTGAAGGGTCCTCCCATTTAGGACCTCATCTAGTAGTCACTTAATAATGACTACAAAGATGGCTACCCAAATGGCGATCTCAAACTTTGAAGGACCCTACAGATCCCTGCATTGCACAATGGTGGCATTGTAGGGAAATTAAAGAGGTTTCCCCAGACTTTGTAATTGATAATCTATTCTTAGGATAGGTCATCAGTTGGAGATCCTTGGGGGTCCGACACCTAGACCACCCCACAGATCAGCTTTTTGAAATGGGAGCAGTGCTCTCTGCACTTCGCTTCCACTTCACAGGCCATGTGACATCATGTTCATCGTCACATGGTCTGATTCCAGTTCAAGTAAATGGGCTGAGCTGTGATACCAAGCCCCAGTCACTATACAGATGTACAGCACCGTGATTGGAATGTAGTAAAGAAGCCGCAACAATTGTCCAAACATTGTGGCCTCTTCACACAGCTGATCAACCAATGGGCTGGATGTTGGACCCTTGACCTATCTTAAGTCCAGAAAACCCCTTTAGATTAAGGCCTTGTTCATATTTGCATTGGTAATCCATTCGGGGGAGTCCACATGGGGACCTCCCTGAACGAAATACCAAATGCACTGGCAAGCGGTGTGCCAATGAGAGCACGCGGACCTCAGGGAACATGCGGACAGGAAAATAGTTCCCAATCTACTTTTCTGTCCGCATGACTCGGGCGGAGATCTCGCAGCAAGCACACGGCCCCATTATAGTTTATGGGCTCCGTGTGCTTTCACGGCACACCGCTTGCAAATACGTTCGGTAGTCCATTCAAGGGGTCCCTATGCCGACTTCCCGAACGGATTACCAATCTCAGATGTGAACCAAGGGTCAGGCTATTTGTAGTGGGCCACATCAAACAAAGCACTGTGGGAAAAAAAGTGGCGATAATTCATTGAGATTTTTCCTGCAACGCTTTGGTCTTCCATTATTCCTATGGTGTTTCCGTAGGTATAATTGACATGCTGCGATTTCCAGCATGTCCGCAGCACCCATTTCCTTGGATGGGCTAGGCCATTCAACGCTTGCTATTCTATATAACATTTCTATTGTCCAGTCTGTCGGCTTTTGTCTTTGCACTCGTATATTAGTCATTGTTCACATCTGAAAAAAGTTTTCCCCTTTAAGAACTAGAAATCTTTCAAGAAAGGTCGCTTGATAAATTACTAAGCATTTGTTGTAAATGGGATATGTAATGTAGGTTAGAAGGTTTTTTTACAGCGAACATTTTCGAAGTTAAATTAAAAAAAAAGGTCCATATGTTTGAGAGCTCGGCGTCTCCCGCATCCCGACTTCAGTGACCCAGAGTTGGGCTTTATACGCAGTTTGACTCCCATTTTGATTAATTGCATCTGTGAGATCATTGTAGCGTCTTCAACTAGGCTGAAAATAGTGTTGTGCTTGAGTTGCTCTTCCAATCTAGCAAGACTAATAGAAAAATAAATATGTTTAGGAGAATGGTTTAAAGGTTGCTGTGTGTGCAGGGAGGTGCGGGCCGGTTACCAACTTAGGTTTAGGAAAATGCTTCCTTCTGTGCCATAGAAGACAATGTGGGGAATTCGTCATTCCCTGTCCGCCATGACCTGGCATAGAGGGATAATATTGAGGTCCATGGTTGGTGCAAAGCCCTTTCTTGTGCCAATGGTGAGCCACAAGCCCCAACCCGCACCTCACCCATCGTGGGTTATCATGCCAGTTCTTCTGGCGTAGATTTCCATTATGGCGCCAGCATGTCCAACGCATTTAGGAAGAGCCCATAGTCTTAATAAATTTGCTCCATTGGGTGGTTGTTGTGGTTGGTAAGTTTTGGTTAGACTATCTGATCACGAGATGAGCAAACCAATTGGTAACAAGCCAGATTCATTATGAATTTTCCAAAAAATTTACCCATATCCAAAAATGTTAGGGTTTTCCACCCACTAGAGATGAGCGAACACTAAAATGTCCGAGGTTCAAAATCCGATTCGAACAGCCGCACACTGTTCGACTGTTCGAATGGATTTCGAAACACATTATAGTCTATGAGGGGAAATGCTCATTTCAGGGGTACGCAAAATTCGATAAAATTATACTTACCAAGTCCACGAGTGACGGTCGTGCTGGATTCTCCTTGAAATCTTCTCCCGGCGCAGCACCCCCGCAGCGTCTTCCAGCTGGAACTCACTCTGCTTAGGCATCGGGGCCTAGGCAGAGCCGACTGTGCATGCGCGGTCGGCTCTGCCCGGCCCGACGCCTGAGCAGAGCCGACTGCGCATGTGAGGGCATGCCCGCGCACGTGCAGTCGGCTCTGCCTAGGCCGGATGCCTAGGCAGAGTGAATTCCAGCTGGAAGACGCCGCAAGGACGCTGCACGGAGGAGACTTCTAAAGGTAAGAGAAGAACCAGCGTTGATTGGCAGAATGTATAGCATTCTGCCAATCAACGCTGGTTCTGCATCGAACCTTAAACTTCGAACAGCTAGTAGTGTTCGATCGAGTACGAGTATTTTGAATACCGTAGTATTCGATCGAACACCTACTCGATCAAACACTACTCACTCATCTCTACCACCCACAAATCATTATAATACTCAGGGGTCTCAACAATCGGAGGCTCAGGGGAGGTGTGGAAAACTGAAAAAACACATACTCAGCATTCAGGGTTCTTTCCCGGACGTCTTCCAGCCTCTTCTGTGACGTCAGCTCAAGCTCAACAATCAAGGTAACCTAGACTGAATGGGGTCACTGTATATCCTTTACAGTAGGTCAATCTTTTAAAGGTTAAAGTCAGTCGAAAGTCAGGCCGGACATTGGTCAACCCATATTTTTCCTATATTTTGTAGCTTGCTGCATAGCAACCATTTACAACTTTTTGGTACTCTTTTTAGTACTTTTCCATACTCACCCAAGGAGGCTAGGGTCGTGGCAAAAGTGACCCCGCCCAAGCAGAGCCCACCCACCGCTACGAAGCATGGCCTGTGGCTCGATGAAGGGAGAAAAGGGGTCAGAGCGGCTCGAGCAGCAGTGATGGCCACCTTGGTTTCCCCATCCCCAACCCAAGGAAAACTCATAGTAAGCAGATATGGAACCTAAAAATTTTCTACTGTTTTTGTTTTTTCATAATTTTCCATGTCACTATCCATATTTTTTAAAGCATTTAAACTTGCAATTTTCACTTTGGCCACCAAGATTGACAATTTGCAATTCTGTAGACGTTTACTTTGCAGCATTCACCTCATTTACATCAATAATAGTATTACAATAGAAGATAACACCTCTATAGAGATCATCACATAACACCCATCATTGCACCCACTACTGGCAATAGATGGCAGCAGAATCATCAGCGATGTATTTGTCTACGGACTCCATGTTTTAGATTGACATTGCTATTGACAGCTGTGTAAAGAAGAGGGAACCTCGTACTACGAATAATGAACCCCTCAACCTGGATTGTGTAGCATTGATTTGACATATATTGGACATTGAATTGACTCAGCTACATGATACGTACTTGACGGAACAAATAAGCGTGGCATGGGCGCTGCAAATAGATATGTAAGCAAAAATAATGTAATGTAAGAGACAATAGCCATAGACATGAGTGGTAGCATGAGAGTGCTCAGCCTGCAGAACTGTGTTTGTAAATATACTCAATGTCAAAAAAAAGCACCCAGATCGAAACATCAGATAGCTGGCGTGAAGACAGATGTGTAAACTATTATGTATGTGGTCGGAGTAAACACTGGTTCTAGCCACAAGAAGGAGTAAAAAATCTTCTTCCTGCTGCTCTACAAATAGGATTCTAGATGCTACTTTTGGGTAGTGTACTTCTTGGTGAAAGATCGTTGACATGCGTCTTCAAGACATATATTTTGCCCATTTCCCAAACTTTGAAACTGGTTTGAGAGAAGTATTATGGTCCACAAATTGCCCACTATCTTGGATGTTCTGACCTAGCTGTTGGGTGTTGGTGTGGAGGGGTTGGGTGAGACCACACACAGTGAACAGGCTATGGATGGACCACACCAGTAGAGAGGATCCAACATTGTACTTGTCCACCATCCAGACACAAGTGGCGTCTTCATTACACACCATGGACCATTTCCAAGTGCATGCTTGATGCCCAGAGACGTGTCGGGAGTGGTTCATGTACAATACCACCTCTTAGATCATCTCACTTGGTGAAATTCACAGGTCAACTTATTTTGTGGTCCCACCTTTGGACCTTGAGAATGGAGTCCCATGTACCCAGTTGGAATGGAGCCGTGGTTGAGCATGGTAAAAGTATCGGAAGAGAATTGCCCAATTGTTGCCTTTCGTAGAAGGCCAACAGAGGTGTCTCTGGTCCCATGCATATGGAGGGTGCTTAGATGGAATAGCTGTCGGCTAAGTCAACCTGAGGCTACCGGACGTGTATGGTGTTGCCATCTTGCATGAATGTTTTCTCCCTTTTTTGTTTCTAGGTTCGTACGTGTAGGGTCTATCATAGACCTCATTACTTTTCTATTCCATATGCAAACGACTCGTAGACATTGTGTTAGGATGTGATAATGTCCTCAGATGTCAGAAAGCATTAGGCCTGACGTCACGTACGCAATCAGCACAATAAATTGTCGCCATTATGTGCGGCTTAATGCAATCAGTAGAGCATTGGTATTTAATAATAAACCACAGCCACAGTTGACAAGTTAACAATGGAGCTGGTGTTTCCTCCAGTAACAATGCAACATAATTGACAGGTTTTTGCAACTTGGTAAATACTAGATATCAAGGAAAGCAGAAATGTTTTATTTATATCTCACGCTGTATTTACCGATGAAATTGCCGGCGGAAAAACACTGAACAACCAGATAAGCTGCAGGCCGCCTTCCAATGGCCGAGTTTATATCAAATATGAAAGCAGGTGTTGCAGGTGTGAGGCTGCAGCTGGCGATAGGCGTAGAATAATCGCCTTTTGGCGAATCATTAAGGTGCCCGTACAGATTATGGTAACTGCTTACAGTTTAAAGGGATTGTCTGTGACCCAAGGTCATTGGATACTGATGACCTATCCACAGTATAATCATCAATATGTGATTGGTGGAGATCCAACACCTAGAATCCACACTGATCGGCTGATGTGGCTGACAGGGCCGGAAGCTGTATACATGGTATATGGATGGAAGTAGTGAATAGGAGCAGAGATGTGGTTTCCCAGCCATATACTACAGTGGTGGCAAACTACAGCTGATCAGTGCAGGGGCCAGGTATTAGACTTCCATTGATCGGATACTTAACTATACTATTGACTGCAGACTGATACCAGGCAGAGGGTGAATGCAGACTGATACCAGGCAGAGGGTGAATGCAGACTGATACCGGGCAGAGAGTGAATGCAGACTGATACCGGGCAGAGGGTGAATGCAGACTGATACCGGGCAGAGGGTGAATGCAGACTGATACCGGGCAGAGAGTGAATGCAGACTGATACCAGGCAGAGGGTGAATGCAGACTGATACCGGGCAGAGGGTGAATGCAGACTGATACCGGGCAGAGAGTGAATGCAAACTGATACCGGGCAGAGAGTGAATGCAGACTGATACCGGGCAGAGAGTGAATGCAGACTGATACCAGGCAGAGAGTGAATGCAGACTGATACCAGGCAGAGGGTGAATGCAGACTGATACCGGGCAGAGGGTGAATGCAGAATGATACCAGGCAGAGGGTGAATGCAGACTGATACCAGGCAGAGGGTGAATGCAGACTGATACCAGGCAGAGAGTGAATGCAGACTGATACCGGGCAGAGGGTGAATGCAGACTGATACCGGGCAGAGGGTGAATGCAGACTGATACCGGGCAGAGAGTGAATGCAGACTGATACCGGGCAGAGGGTGAATGCAGACTGATACCGGGCAGAGGGTGAATGCAGAATGATACCAGGCAGAGAGTGAATGCAGACTGATACCAGGCAGAGAGTGAATGCAGACTGATACCGGGCAGAGGGTGAATGCAGACTGATAGCAGGCAGAGAGTGAATGCAGACTGATACCGGGCAGAGGGTGAATGCAGACTGATAGCAGGCAGAGAGTGAATGCAGACTGATACCGGGCAGAGGGTGAATGCAGACTGATAGCAGGCAGAGAGTGACTGCAGACTGATACCAGGCAGAGGGTGAATGCAGACTGATACCAGGCAGAGGGTGAATGCAGAATGATACCAGGCAGAGGGTGAATGCAGACTGATACCGGGCAGAGGGTGAATGCAGACTGATACCAGGCAGAGGGTGAATGCAGACTGATACCAGGCAGAGGGTGAATGCAGAATGATACCAGGCAGAGGGTGAATGCAGACTGATACCAGGCAGAGAGTGAATGCAGACTGATACCGGGCAGAGGGTGAATGCAGACTGATACCGGGCAGAGGGTGAATGCAGACTGATACCGGGCAGAGGGTGAATGCAGACTGATACCGGGCAGAGGGTGAATGCAGACTGATACCGGGCAGAGGGTGACTGCAGACTGATACCGGGCAGAGGGTGAATGCAGACTGATACCGGGCAGAGGGTGAATGCAGACTGATACCAGGCATAGAGTGAATGCAGACTGATACCAGGCAGAGGGTGAATGCAGACTGATACCAGGCAGAGGGTGAATGCAGACTGATACCGGGCAGAGGGTGAATGCAGACTGATACCGGGCAGAGGGTGAATGCAGACTGATACCGGGCAGAGGGTGAATGCAGACTGATACCAGGCAGAGGGTGAATGCAGACTGATACCGGGCAGAGGGTGAATGCAGACTGATACCGGGCAGAGGGTGAATGCAGACTGATACCAGGCAGAGAGTGAATGCAGACTGATACCAGGCAGAGGGTGAATGCAGACTGATAGCAGGCAGAGGGTGAATGCAGACTGATACCGGGCAGAGGGTGAATGCAGACTGATACCAGGCAGAGGGTGAATGCAGACTGATAGCGGGCAGAGGGTGAATGCAGACTGATACCAGGCAGAGGGTGAATGCAGACTGATACCGGGCAGAGGGTGAATGCAGACTGATACCGGGCAGAGGGTGAATGCAGACTGATACCGGGCAGAGAGTGAATGCAGACTGATACCGGGCAGAGGGTGAATGCAGACTGATACCAGGCAGAGGGTGAATGCAGACTGATACCAGGCAGAGAGTGAATGCAGACTGATACCAGGCAGAGAGTGAATGCAGACTGATACCAGGCAGAGGGTGAATGCAGACTGATACCAGGCAGAGGGTGAATGCAGACTGATACCGGGCAGAGGGTGAATGCAGACTGATACCGGGCAGAGGGTGAATGCAGACTGATACCAGGCAGAGGGTGAATGCAGACTGATACCGGGCAGAGGGTGAATGCAGACTGATACCGGGCAGAGGGTGAATGCAGACTGATACCGGGCAGAGGGTGAATGCAGACTGATACCGGGCAGAGGGTGAATGCAGACTGATACCGGGCAGAGGGTGAATGCAGACTGATACCGGGCAGAGGGTGAATGCAGACTGATACCGGGCAGAGGGTGAATGCAGACTGATACCGGGCAGAGGGTGAATGCAGACTGATACCGGGCAGAGGGTGAATGCAGACTGATACCGGGCAGAGGGTGAATGCAGACTGATACCGGGCAGAGGGTGAATGCAGACTGATACCGGGCAGAGAGTGACTGCAGACTGATGCCAGGCAGAGGGTGAATGCAGACTGATACCGGGCAGAGGGTGCTCTGCTTGCATTCTACAATGAATTGTCTGTCGCTGTCAACCTGTGATGGGGAGAGCAATGGATATTAATTATGGTAGTGTCAACCCACCCTTAGACAACTGCAATTGGCTGAACAAAACAAAAGAGCATATCCTCGCCTCCCTCCACCCCTGCCACTGCTGTTCCCGATGGTGTCCCTGTCTCTGCGCTCCACTTCCTGTACCTGTTCCAACATAGCAGGAAATGGCTGTCGTTACCGCCCCTTCTGCCATTCAAGGGTTCAATGAGTGATGAATTTCTAATAGGGTTGAGCCGATCTTGAGATTTCAGGATCGATTTTAAAATCTGATTTTCGATCATTTTCCAGCCGATCCCGATCGTGAAATTTGCTCGATCGCCGATCGGGATCCGATCATTCCATATCCCGATCGCTCAATCCTAATTGTATATTATATGTGCACTGGGGTTGAGCCGATCTTGAGATTTCAAAATCCGAGTTTCGATCATTTTCCAGCCGATCCCAATCGCGATCGTGAAATTGGCTTGATCGCCAATCGGGATCCGATCCCAATCGCTCAACCCTAATTTCTAATGCTTGTTTCTTTAGGTATGGTATAAATGGAAGCGATTAAAAATGCAAAGCTAACACCAGCCAACACCTGATGGGCGACATCCAATATTTTATAATCCCCCATATTCCTGCAGGGTAATTATCGGATGACTGACGCTTCTTGAAGGAACTGTTCTGATAATAACATTCTATTAGGGAATTGCGAGTTCTCGCGTTCCATCGTATCATCATTAGACTGGCTCCATAGTGGAGTGTAACCAACAGGGAAATTAAATTAATAACCATCCACCAAGAGCAGCTTCAAGGATACATTACTAAACTACCTGCCCGGATCTAATATTCCACCGCGCCGTCCGTCCTAAACAAGGTTCAATTTACAAGCCATTCTTACCTATTACTTATAGAATGTGTAATATTGTTAACGGAACGGGAATGGAGATTGTTCTAGTCTAGCAATCCATCTAATGGGCTCGGAGCCGTTCACTGTAACCGCCATTTACATACCTTACATGTTAATTATTTTCTTTTTTTATCCGGCGAGTAGATTTCTTTTTTGCTTAGTAAGAGAAAGTTAATTCACCCGTAAAGGAATTAGAAACGGCTGGGTGTTAATCACATCCATAATTTATCTTACAGATTTTCCTGGGTTTTTCGAAAAAAAAAATGGAGTTTTTAAGACTTTTTTTTTTTCTACGTGATGTACCTCTGTCTGTGTTACGGTACAGTAGACTGCATTGACACCTAGAGGCAGGAAAATAATTCGAGCTCCAGTCGGGAGATTATGAGGAACATCTATGGCGGGGAGTAGAAATGACAATTTTGCCCGTGATAATTTTTTTTACCAGATTTCAATAAAGACTTGTGGATCATATGACTAATTTACTAGTGTTCGGGGATTTATAAATGTATCTGCAAATATACATTGTACACGTGTACATATATGTAGATTGTATCGTGCAAAAGTTTTAGGCAGGGTTGGGGAAAATGCTGGAAAGTAAGAATGTTTTCAAAAATGGAAGGGTTAAAGAGATCCTATCTTTGAAACAGATTTTTTTTCTGAGTAATGAGTTCTTTCGCAGCACTGGGGGCAGGCTCCAATGCTCAAACAGCACTGGCGGCATCCCCAATGCTGCGAGAGAACCCTCTCCAGCGCCGCCTCCATCTTCATCAGCAACGTCCTCTTCATCCTCTTTTTCCGGCGCCGGTTTCAGACTTCTAGGCCTTGGGCCTCGGGCAGAACAGACTGCGCATGTCCACAGGCCACAAGAAAATGTCCGCGTATTACTTTGTACATTGAAAGCAATAGGGAAAAAAAGACTCCCACTGATTTCAATGGGGAGCGAACGTATGCCGGCTCGCATTCAAGTCAATGGGAGCTGCTTTTTACGCGCTCATTCTGAGCGTGTTTTTACAATCAGAATGAGCGCACCGTAACTCCGTGTGAAGGCTCCCTAACTAGGCTTAGTAGCAACAATGGAAATTGCAGGTACTTAAAGGGATCCTATTATCGGATACCCTTTTTTTCTGACTAAGACGTAGGAATAGCCTGGGGGGCCACACGGTGGCTCAGTGGTTAGCACTGCAGCCTTGCAGCGCTGGGTCCTGGTGTTCAAATCCCGCCAAGGGCATAAAACCATCTGCAAGGAGTTTGTATGTTCTCCCCGTGTTTGCATGGATTTCCATCCCATATTCCAAAAAAAAAGACATACTGATAGGGAAAAATGTACATTGTGAGCTCTATATGGGGCTCACAATCTACATTAAAAACAAAAAACAAAAAAAAATAAGACATAGGAATAGCCTTAAGAAAGGCTATTCTTCTCCTAACTTTATATGTCTTCTCTGCGCCACCGTTCGGTATGCAAATGAGCGCTCTTGCAGCACTGGGGGCGTCCCCAGTGCTGCGAGAGAAATCTTCAGCGACGCCTCTAACCTTCTTCTGGAGCTCCCTCTCCCTTTGTCTTCTTCCATCCTGGGTTTCAATCTTCTAGGCATGCGCAGTCAGCTCTGCCCGAGGCCTAGAAGATTGAAATCCAGGACAGAAGAAGACACAGGGAGAGGGAGTTCCAGAAGAAGATAGAGGCGTCACTGGAGATTTCTCTCGCAGCATTGGCGACACCCCCAGTGCTGCGAGAGAACTCATTTGTATACCGAAGAAAACCCGGATTTCTACCGAACAGCGGCGCAGAGAAGACATCTAAAGGTAGGAGAAGAAAAGCCTTTCTTAAGGCTATTCCTACGTGTTAGTAAGAGAAAAAGGGAATCCAATGATAGGATCCCTTTAAAAAAATAGATAATTAAAAATAAAATCATCAAAAATATTTGTTTAACATAAAAACTTTGCCTTTAAATACAGATAAAATACACCAACATCAATATCTTTCTGAAACAATACTGGAAATATAAGAGGCTTTAGTATTTTTTAGCACTTTATTCTGTAAATTGTTGAATGTCCCAAGTCAACCCCAATGTTATCTCATGAATATCTCTACGGCATATCGGCAAATAAGTAAACCTGTAGCGCCCCCTTAAGCAGTGTTAATTTTTAATATGTTATTGTTGTTGTTGAAGTCTAATTACACAAGCGGAGCCTTTATTTTGTCTTGCAGTATCTATAGAAAAAGCCAAGTTATTAAATATGCTCCCAGTGTTTCTAGCCTCTCATAGCCTAAAGACATCGAACTCCTCTGTGATGCATGGAGCTGTATGCAGAATATCCTATTGATCTCGGCTATGTAGAATACTTGAAACACTAGCTCAAAACAATTCAAGCCTTGTGCACTTGAAAACGTCTTAAGACACAAAACACCATGTCACAAAGATCGGAACATCATAGATTTAGGTAAAGAATTGCTTGAAGGCGTGATACACGTAGTGAAACATCCCTGCCAGCGGGGGCAGACTTATTCTTTGTCTTCTCTATCCGTACTTTGGAAACTGTTGGGCGTGGATCAATGGTTGGTGGGGTGCAGGTACCTGCCAGTGTCAGCTTTGGGACAAAACAAGGACTCTAAAGTAGAAACCGCACTGATAATGGCAGCTTTGTGTTATCAGTGCAGTGTCTGAGGCTAGAAGGGTCGACTATATCAGGTCCTACAAATCAGGAGTGGTTCACTTGTCTCCAAGCTGAAGGATCCAATCTGAAGACAGAGACATCATAAAATAGTAATGGAGGTAGGAGGCTCATCTTTTATATCCTCTCTTAGGAGGATTCTTCAGGAATGTCCTCTTCACGCGTCTTCTTCCGGCGGTGGCTTCAAACTTCTAGGCCTCGGGCAGCCGATTGCGCATGCCCGCCGGCCACAAGAAAATGACCACTTACACAGTATTGTAAGCGGCTACTTCCTTGTTGCCGGCAGGCATGCACAGTCGGCTGCCCGAGGCCTAGCAGTTTGAAGCCACCGCCGGAAGAAGACGCGATGAAGACCCGTTCCTGAAGAAGATGGAGACGGCACTGGAGAGTTCTCTCACAGCATTGGGGACACCCCCAGTGCTGTTTGAGCGCCGGAGCCCGCCCCCAGTGCTGCGAGAGAAGTCATTTACATACCGACGAAAACCGCATTATATACCAAATGGCGCCGTGGAGAAGACATCTAAAAGTAGGAAAAGAATAGCCTTTCTCAAGTCTATTCCTACGTGGTAGTGAGAAAAATTAAGTTTTAATGATAGAATCCCTTTAAGAAAACCCTATTTAAGGGGAGACTATTAGGTCCAAATGCCTCCCATACCATAATATAGGGGCTTTTAATAGGTGTAGTAACATACCTTCTTATTGACAAACCAATGAAGCAATGAACAGATAGTCATCTTATAATAGATATCCAAATCAACACGATGGCTCAGTGGTTAGCACTCAGTGGAGTCCTGGGTTTGTATCCTGCCAGGAACAACATCTTCAATGAGTTTATATATTCTCCCCGTGTTTGCATGGATTTACTCCCATTCTACAAAGACATACTGATAGGGAAAAAAAATGTACATTATGATCCCTATATGGGGCTCAAAATCTACATAAAAAAAAAAAATCAACCTCAAGTGCACAGGGGGCGGGGCTTGAGTTGCCTACAGACAGCTGTAACATAAGCAGAAGCTTAAAATGTTGTGGGTGTCAACAGAACAGAAGACCTCTATGACCTCAGAAAGCTATCCCACTGCAGACACACCTTCCACTGACCTTCCATGTTGGAAACGTAGCGGCGGCGTTGTCCCGGGTTGACATATCCTTAATGTCAGTCTAATTGAGAAGTCCAGTAATAGGTGCCTAGATCCTCTCCAGACAGGCTCGGGGTTAATGTAGCCGCGAGAGCATCTGCTGAGAACATATCTTCCAGCTTGTAGGGCAGATGACTATTATTAAATCCGATGCGCATTTGCAGGTGTTATTTTAGATTTTTTGCAAGATTTTTTTTTATTTTTAGCAGCAGATATTTTATTGTACAGTCTGAAAGCACTTAAACAGTCAAATGGAGCGATTTTGTGAAAGGTTACCCATGTCAGCAGAGTCGTGTTTACAAGGTAAATGCACTTAGCTAATGTCATACTCCATCTGATGTTATGTTTTATAACAATGCTCAAACGTTCTTGTTGTCTGCATTTTTATAAATAGTCTAGACACCGCGCAAAACCAAAATGCCTGGAAACCAAATTCCCATCCTCAATACAGTCAGGAACAAAGTCCAAATCTATTAATTTTACAAGTGTATCTGTAGAAAGATTGATTTAATGGTGCCGTAAATGGCGGCGGGATTGTTAGATTGGGCTCCGGGTTTAGCGGGTGATTTTACAAGCGCTAGTTTCTATGTTAAAAAGCTTTGTAACGCTCGGTATTAAAGTACTGTTTCCTTCCATTTTATAGGAATACATACTTAGAAATCCATTAGCTCTTTCTGTAGGATTTTATATGAATTCTAGAATGGAAAAGACATAACGTGAGACGCGGTATACAGCAGAGGGGAGACAGGAGACAAAAAGCTAAAGGATGATATTAGACTATACCCAATGTTAGAATCGTCCTGTAAGAGACCGGCTGGGTGAGGAAGATGGAGAATTCTCTTAACACGTACCGCTCAATACGGCTACTGTGCTTAATTTTATGGGGGGTGTTAAACGGAGGCTTTAAAAATTGGTGGTTTATCCAATAAATGGTGTATGAGCTATTATCTGGGCTCCAAAAAATTGCTCCATCAATTGAAGATATCGGATTTCTTGTTGAGTTTGAGTTTCTGTCTCGCAAGATAGATAGATAGATAGATAGATAGATAGCTATGAGATAGATAGATAGATAACTAGATAGATAGATAGATAGTATCATCATGTATTATGTATGCAGCAGTGGTGTAACTAGGAATTGTGTGGTCCCATAGCGAACTTTTGACATGCCCCACCCAAGACCAACACCGAAGACCTCAACCAGCCGAAACCCACCTCCCCCTTGCATTCCTGCATGCACTATTATTCCACATAGTGGCCCCTACACACAGTATCATCCCCCATAGTGGCCCCTAAACACAGTATTATGCCCCATAGTGGCCCCTAAACACAGTATTATGCCCCATAGTGGCCCCTAAACACAGTATTATACCCCATAGTGGCTCTTGCAAACAGTATTATGCCTTCTAATGGCCCCTGCACACAGTATTATGCCCCATAGTGGCCCCTACACAGTATTATGCCCCATAGTGGCCCCTACACAGTATTATGCCCCATAGTGGCCCCTACACAGTATTATGCCCCATAGTGGCCCCTACACAGTATCATGCCCCATAGTGGCCCCTGCACACAGTATTATGCCCCATAGTGGCCCCCTGCACACAGTATTATGCCCCATAGTGGCCCCTGCACACAGTATTATGTCCCATAGTGGCCCCTGCATACAGTATTATGTCCCATAGTGGCCCCTGCATACAGTATTATGCCCCATAGTGGCTCCTTGTTCACAGTATTATGCCCCATAGTGGCCCCTAAACACAGTATTATGCCCCATAGTGGCCCCTACACAGTATTATGTCCCATAGTGGCCCCCGCACACAGTATTATGTCCCATAGTGGCCCCTGCACGCAGTATTATCACCCCTAGTGGCCCCTGCACACACTATTATGCCCCATAGTGGCCCCTTGCAAACAGTATTAAGCCCCCTAGTGGCCTCTGCACACAGCATTACGTCCCATTGTGGGCACAATTATTATACTCTGGGGTCTTTTTTTTTTTAATAAATAAACCTCATGAAACAGGCCTGGACAGAAATGCTGGTTCCTTACCTTAATATTCTGTTGAACAACCTTTTGAGACAATCATTGCAATCAGATGATTCCTGTAACTGTCAATGAGACTTCTGCACCTCTCAGCAGGTATTTTGGCCCCCTCCTCATGAACAAACTGCTCCAGTTGTCTCGGGTGTGAAGGGGCCTTTTCCAGACGCCATGTTTCAGCTCCTTCCAAAGATGCTCAATAGGATTTAGGTCAGGGCTCATAGAAGGCCACTTCAGAATAGTCCAATGGTTTCCTCTCAGCCATTCTTCGGTGTTTTTGGGTCATTATCCTGTTGACCTGCGACTGAGACCAAGCTTTCTGACACTGGGCAGCACATTTCCCCTCTAGAATCCCTTGATAGTCTTGAGATTTCATTGTACCCTGCACAGATTCAAGACACCCTGTGCCAGATGCAGCAAAGCAGCCGCAGAACAGAGTCTCCTCCATGTTTGACAGTAGGGACAGTGTTCTTTTCCAAATATGCTTCATTTTTCCATCTGTGAACATAAAGCTGATGGGCCTTGCCAAAAAGTTAAATTTTTGTCTCATCTGTCCATAGGACATTCTCCCAGAAGCTTTGTGACTTGTCAACATGTTGTTTGGTTATTGTTACTTTTGTCAGATTGAAGTTATTTCTGTGACCATTGTGAGGTTTTTCTTTCGTTAAACGAGGGGACCAACAATTTTGTCCACGTGTGTATTTTTCAAGTTAGCTATGCTATATCTATAGAGTGCTGTAGAAACTGTAGTGACTGTACAGCACATGAGATTGGGTAGTCGTGTGTACAAGCCCGAACAATCAGATCCCTTAGCTTGTTACTCCGGATCATTCGAGTGAATATGCTTATCCATAGACCTCTGTATATCCCTTGTGCTGGATCATTAATACCAATGAGACGTCTATAAATAAGTAACTGATGTCATATAAACATAGTTTCCAACCAAAAGTGACATATTGATCCAAATGGGAAATATCATAGGAATAGCATTACCGGAGCGTGTGAGTCTATGCCTGTGGCTGCAAATTCCCATTTTCCATTAATGGCATCATTTTAATCCACCCCAGGAAAGCCGGCCTTCTGTTTATCACCAACATTATCTTAGATGGATTATTCATGTGTAAATATGGCTTTAGCTTTGTCCCAGGCTGCAATAAAAATGGATGTAAAAATCAATGAATGAATTCAGTATTGATATACTCGGTATAACGGTGAGGCTAAATATTCATATCTAGTATTTCACTCCTACAGACATCATACTTACAGAGCGCCTGCAGGAGGCGCCATACAACACAGTTATAGGTTACTACCAATGGGATCCAACTTTTATTTCGCAAAATTCATTTCAATTCACTCTCTACCAGAATACACATAGAATCGAAATGGTAAAAAAAAAAAATTAATGTATTCATGTTTTTTGTAAAGTAGGTGCCAAAAGCAAAGCTCCCAATATACTAGAAGCATGTGGGACTATACTAATTTACATAAAAAGGGGCATTATATTTAGTTTGGGGCTTTCTTGGGTAGAAGATGAGTTAAGGTTTAAAATGTTGGCATCGCTATGTATTTGACTTCTCTGTCCTCTAGAGGTCAGCTGCTAAAGGGGCTTTTCCATTTGGGCAAGTTTGCCCTATTCCATTGGTGGTGAGGGGTACAACTACTCAGACCAGGGGCATAGTTATAAGGGGAGGAGTGGGTAGAGATGAGCGAACTGTAAAATGTTCGAGGTTCGTTTCGAGTAGTTCCTCAATATTCAACTACTCAAATCGAATATCGAACCCTATTATAGTCTATGGGGGAAAATGCTCGTTTCAGGGGTAGGCAACATTCGATCAAATTACACTTACCAAGTCCACGAGTGAGGGTCGGGCTGGATCCTCCGAGAAGTCTTCTCCTTGCGGCGTCTTCCGGCTCTTCATTCACTCTGCCAGGCATCGGGCCTGGGCAGAGCCAACTGCGCATGCCCGCACTACAAGCGGACATGCGCAGTCGGCTCTGCCCAGGCCCGATGCCTGGCAGAGTGAATTCAGAGCCGGAAGATGCCGCGGGGAAGCTGTACAGAGAAGACTTCTAAAGGTAGGAGAAGAACCAGCGTTGACTGTATAGCATTCAGCCAATCAATGCTGGTTCTGCATCGAACTTTTACATTCAAACAGCGAGTGGTACTCGATTGAGTACGAGTATTTCGAATACCGTACCGTACTACTCGCTCGTCTCTAGTAGTAGGCCCTATCAGGACCTAGAAGGTTCTCATTATTCTAAATGACACAAAGTAGGTAGAGCCCCATTGCATGGAAGCTCGGGAGCTCCAAGGGGCTTACAGCAAAAGCTATTTTTGTTCCCCATTCTTAATGCAACAGTAGTCGGCCAATGTCTGTGCCACTCTATTCATTTCAGCTTGTCTATCCCCTACACTACCATTAAAGTGAAAGGAGTAGAATGCGCTTATCCTGACCATGACTATATTCAGTATGGAGGACAAAACTCCCCCGTTCACTCAGTTGGTGGTGATTTGAATAACTGGACTTCCATCAATCTGCAAGTTATCCTTTGCCCTTGGAATAGGTCATAACTAGTGTTAAGCGAATAGTATTCGAAACTATTTGTCGAATACCTCGCTCCCATAGGAATGCATGTAAGCGGGCGAACACCAAGGGGTTAAGCGTTGTGAATCTTTGCCGGCCGCTAACACGCATTCCTATGGGAGCGAGGTATTCGTATCTACTATTCGCTCAACACTGGTCATAACCTGTCCCTTTAACTCCACCAGAGCCTGGATCTGGCCCACTGTAGGGTAAACATAGGATTTACATGAAAGCCCCACTACAGAATTCCAAATTTAAGGCATATATAAGCTGAGCATGTTAGAAGCAATGGTCTGAGGTTCTAAATTCCACAGAATAGGTGCAGCACAAGAGAAGGTTGGATGAGAATCATAGATCTTTGAATACAGGATAGATGGGTGGGTCAACCAAGGTGAGAGAAGAGCAGCATGTGGGTGCAGGATTGGGGAGAGACCAGTGGGAGATTTTTATTTCTAAAAGATAGATCAAGTAAAACGCGTCGCGACAAGACATGGGAAAGCAGAGACGTCTAATATGACCTCATAAGGACTGTGGGAAAGGGTTGTCATCTTGAGACATATCCCTTAAAGAGTCGAAAAACTACTCTTGGTTTAGATTTCATGCAAATATTATAAGCTTGGATTTCGCGAGCACGACGCCGTCCAGGTAACTGGTTCTAAATCAAAGGATCTGAGAAATGAACTTGCGGCGCCGTTCGACTCTCCAAACACTTCTCCAAATGTAGATGTTACGTGTGGAATGATTGCGGCTAATGACCGCGGCTGGCGCAGTTACTCACCTCCTGATCACTCCAATATTATTATAAATGAGGTTGATTTTCCTTTTGACTACCTCATTTTTTCTCAACATGGTCCTATTACTTTCCTATCACATTCCTGACCCTTAGATATGAATGCTCCAGTGGAGACATAATAAAAATATATTAACTGTTCTGTGGCTGCTCCAACGAAACTTCAGGAGGGGAAGAGAAAAAAAAAATAATGAAATAAAACGTGACACTCGGGTCTTACGACTGACGGCAGCTTGTAAGAGCGGCAATAAATAGATTCCCTGGAACCAGTACCTGTCTGTAGAATGACAATGACTCCTGGCTCCTCGAAACTTGTACTGTGTAATGGGATTTCTATAGCTTCATTCCAGATACAATATTGTTGATTTTTATTACAGAGGGGAGAAACTATATTTCTGCAGATATCCTCTAATCTTAATTTCTGATGTTTCGTCACATTCGCGCTAGGAGATGGGAACATCTACTGTTTATGCAAATAGCCTATCTTGATTCAGCTCCGGCGAATTAGACTCATCTCATGCTTTTTATATGGAAGATGGATCTACCTGGAAGATTGAAACAAAAATGAGACTAAGCCTGGAAGTAGAGAGTGAATGTGAATGCAGATCAGATGATAATAAGTCAAGAGAACATCACGGATACAGCAGGGTAAAATCCGGACAAGTGCAAAATAATATTACAATCTGTGACCTCAAATGCGAATGGTGAAGGTTCTAGAATAATGTGCAAAATGGAAATAATCAGAGTGTTTACTACGGGGGAGAACAATTTTCTTGAAAGGAAATTCCAATTTCAGGAAAAATTATACAACTTCCGATATAACGTTCTTGGAAAGCAAAAACAGAAGAAGCCGAATAACACATCTGTACGGATAGATAGTAGTCCCTGTTGTCTGTTAGCATGGAGACACAGTAGATCTGCATAGGAGCTGCATACACAAAATTGTAGCCTATTCGTAAATTTTGTAGAATTTTTTTTATAAGAGGCTCTGGATGCCGTAAAACAAAAATCTCCACTCCTTTGGCTAAATTCTGTCCCGTCAGTTAATCTCCAGCCGAAAATGGAAGATTAACCCCTGTGTTTCTTTAAGAATCAAGAAGAAAATTCTGAGATCCAACAGATAGTGTGGAGGGATAGTTCTTGTTTACTTTTAGATTTTATTTTTAGATTTGGTGTTCTTGTAAACCTTACGTGACGCAGACATTTTTTAATTTGGAGTATTCATTTTTTACTCTCTACGTTCCAAAAGCCGTAACTTTATAATTATTATGTTTATATAGTTTACATAGGGCTTGGTTTTTGCTTGACAAGTTGTACTTTAAATTGGTACCATTTATTATTCTGTACAATGAACCAGGAAGCGTAAAAAAAATTCAAAATGAGGTGGAATTGAAAAAAAATGTAGTCCCACCATATTATTGTGGGTTTTGTTTTTGTGGTCCACTAAAAATTGTAGATTAGCTTTATTCTCTGGGTTGGTATGATTGCGGTGATACCACATTTATATTGTTTTTTTACATGTTTAAATAACTTTAAAAATTAAAATTTTTGAAGAAAAAAAATTATTTTACTCACCAAGTAGGCTTGGACCCAAATATTCCAGATAGTTTTTTTTTTTTTATACACTATGTTTTATGGATAGGTCCCTAGGAGTCCTAACAGTGTTCTACACTATGTTTTATAGATAGGTCCCTAGGAGCCCTGACAGTGTTCTACACTATGTTTTATAGATAGGTTCCTAGGAGCCCTGACAGTGTTATACACTATGTTTTATAGATAGGTTCCTAGGAGCCCTGACAGTGTTATACACTATGTTTTATAGATAGGTTCCTAGGAGCCCTGACAGTGTTCTACACTATGTTTTATAGATAGGTTCCTAGGAGCCCTGACAGTGTTATACACTATGTTTATACATAGGTTCCTAGGAGCCCTGACAGTGTTATACACTATGTTTTATAGATAGGTCCCTAGGAGTCCTGACAGTGTTCTACACTATGTTCTTCAGATAAGAATCTTTAACCAGAGTCACCTGAACCTGAAACTAAATGAACCCTGAGAGGTTCACCCATTTCTAGTAGAGAGCCTAGCCTGAACAGAAACAATTGCATGGGAATTTCTGGGGGCTAGAGAAAAAAAATGTAATTAAATAAAAAAAATTAGAAAGGTTTGGGTGGTTGGAGGAGGTGATTTGCAATTCAAAAGTGAAGATATGATAGAAATCTTAATCTATTTCATATCACCAGCCTTGACTATATATCATTTCGTCCACCGCACTTCGTCAAATCAGATGCCACTGTCGATAATAATATATAATAATCTAGTTAATATATTGAAAGAAGGAGATTGTTGATTGTTGTTAAACGTCGTCGGTCCAGGAGGAATATTCTATAACACCTAAGCTTGGAGACTTGGAGAGTTTAGTAAAGAAAGACCGGACTTTACGGTACTTAATGGTTTGCAATAGCTCCCATGATAATACGAGATGAAGGCTTCGCACATCCATGATTATTAAAGGCTGAGGCTTTCTCACTTCACACAAATTGAATTCTTTCACAGAATGAAGGGCTTTTAAAATACAGTACAAAGTGCAGAAATAAATTAGCATGTAAAGTGATCTGTGATATCGGGCTTTGTTTCACCTAAGTTTGAAGAAAAAAAAAATTCTCATTACTTATCTTATAAAATGTCATCTTTAAAATGTGCCGCAGCCGCACCTGACACTGAATTTTATAGGAAATGCATGATTTTACATGATGTTATCGAAAGGCAATTTATTATGTCTGCTATCATCTGCCTAATATTTTTTTTTTCTCTCCCAGAATAACCGATTTGGCAAATATTAAAAGAAGATTGTATTTATCGACGGTCCACAA
Source organism: Leptodactylus fuscus (assembly GCF_031893055.1). Taxonomy (NCBI): domain Eukaryota; kingdom Metazoa; phylum Chordata; class Amphibia; order Anura; family Leptodactylidae; genus Leptodactylus; species Leptodactylus fuscus. Next base: position 74,603,274 of record NC_134273.1, on the reverse strand, counting down.
GGAATTATCCGCAACGCCGTTACATGCAAAGATTCCGCTTTCCATCATCAGGCGTAGAGTCGTAAGTCCTCGGTCCTTGTTGTGTGGAAATTTGTGTAAAGGGCGATATTATATGGTAACACTATTGTAATGGGGATAATGATTAGAGGGATAATGAATAGAGATGAGCGAGTAGTATTCGATCGAGTAGGTATTTGATCGAATACTACGGTATTCAAAATACTCGTACTCGATCGAGTACCACTCGCTATTCGAATGGAAAAGTTTGATGCAGAACCAGCATTGATTGGCCGAATGCTATACAGTTGGCCAATCAACGCTGGTTCTTCTCCTACCTTTAGAAGTCTTCTTCGTGCAGCGTCCCCGCGGTGTCTTCCGGCTCTGAATTCACTCTGCCAGGCATCGGGCCTGGGAAGAGCCAACTGCGCATGTCCACTTGTAGTGCTCGCACTTCTCGAAGGATCCAGCCCGACCCTCACTCGTGGACTTGGTAAGTATAATTTGATCGATGGTTGCCTACCCCTGAAACGAGCATTTTCCCCCCCATAGAGTATAATAGGGTTCGATATTCGATTCGAGTAGTCGAATATTGAGGGGCTACTCGAAACGAATATCGAGTCTCGAACATTTTACTGTTCGCTCATCTCTAATAATGAACAGTAAGGTCTAAAATTATTAGATATATGCCTTACCCAAGTCACCAGTAAATTTACGGATATGTCCTTTCTCATCCTCTACGCTAGATATGTGTCATGGATGAGCAGCTTTTTGCAATATATCACAAATTGATATTCTATCTATACTATATGTATATATGCCGAAACAATTATCTCTCATCTTATAAAGCTGTTTCATTGCTTCCTTTTCCGCTGCTGAAAGAATTGTCCATTCGAAAATTGATGCTTTATCAGTCTATCCAAGATGGACTGCAAGTCACAGAACTCTGGTTACTCATCTCCATAGGATTCTATTGGGAGGGAATGGGAAGGAGCTGAAGTAGAGACACACAGACAGAGACAAAGCAGACAAGGACTTAAACATACCAAGTGCAGTATTCGCATCCATATAAGTCAGTACTTCTCTGTGTATGTCCTGCATGGTCCTGGGTCTGTTTCTGAGTGACAGAAAGCAGATTCTCCTCTACCTACTGTATGCAGAGTATGGCAGCTAGTCTCCACTCAGCAGTTCAGAAAGGACTGCAAACTACAGATAACACATGCTTTGGGAAAAAGTGGTCCTTGGTCTGTTTCTGAGTGAGAGACAGAAAGCAGATTCTCCTCTACTTACTGTATGCAGAGTATGTCAGCTAGTCTCCACTCAGCAGTTCAGAAGGGACTGCAAACTACAGATAACACATGCTTTGGGAAAAAGTGGTCCTTGGTCTGTTTCTGAGTGAGAGACAGAAAGCAGATTCTCCTCTACTTACTGTATGCAGAGTATGGCAGCTAGTCTCCACTCAGCAGTTCAGAACAGACTGCAAACTACAGATCAAGCATGCTTTGGGAAAAAGTTCTAAATAAATATGGTTATAAGACATATAATGACCAGATATTGTCTTACACCTCATGTATACACACATAGTGGTTTTTCCTGAAAAGTCATTTGAAATGACAGATACACTTGAAACCCTTGAGATAACAAAGTACTTTTCACTTCTAAACCTGGCCATTTGTGCAGCAGATCTCATCTGCTGTCCAGATTCACTAAGGCTATGTTCACACTTGGTTTGGGGGCTTTCATTATGGGTAAAAGTGTCAATAATAGGACAACCACTTTTAAGAGGACCATTCTCTGCCTCCACCAACTCCAATGCTTAGCATTAGAGATGAGCGAACAGTAAAATGTTCGAGGTTCAATATTCGTTTCAAGTAGCCCCTCAATATTCGACTACTCGAATCGAATATTGAACCCTATTATAGTCTATGGGGGGAAAATGCTCGTTTCAGGGGTAGGCAACGTTCGATCAAATTACACTTACCAAGTCCACGAGTGAGGGTCAGGCTGAATCCTCCGAGAATTCTTCTCCCTGCAGCGTCCCCGCGGCGTCTTCCGGCCCTTCATTCACTCTTCCAGGCATCGCGCCTGGGCAGAGCCGACTGCGCATGCCCGCACTACAAGTGGACATGCGCAGTCGGCTCTGCCCAGGCCCGATGCCTGGCAGAGTGAATTCAGAGCCGGAAGACGCCGCGGGGAAGCTGCACAGAGAAGACTTCTAAAGGTAGGAGAAGAACCAGCGTTGATTGGCTGACTGTATAGCATTCAGCCAATCAATGCTGGTTCTGCATCGAACTTTTACATTCGAACAGCGAGTGGTACTCAATCGAGTACGAGTATTTCGAATACTGTAGTATTCGATCGAATACCTACTCGATCGAGTACTACTCGCTCATCTCTACTTATCATCCTTCAAAAGGTGTTGTTCCGCAGATTCTGGTCCAGTTGGAATTTTTTATCTATCCCCCACCATTCCCGAGCAACCAAAGTTCTAACTGAAAAAATTCTAACTGCATCGGAATCAGTGGAAAGGTGCCAATTGAAAGATGCAAAAAGTTTAAGGTGGTGAAAGGTCCCCTTTAATGGGGTCTTTACAGGAAAGGGTCTCTTTAAGGGTGAATGCTACATCCCTGTCTAAATGGGGAACTCTAAATGAAATCCCAGAACACACCTAGGTCCTAAATACAAGGGACACTTCCTATCTGTGAACCTGTCGAAAAAGAAGTTCGAAGAAATGATTCCATAAAAACTTTTTAGATCGAAAAGCGACTAATGAAATGCAAATCCTTCCGAACTATTTTGAGATGGCAACACTTATGTTCCGAGCATTTGTCTTCTAAATAAGTTTGAAGAAAATTCAAGTTTTCTGCTTATACGCAGTCTGTGCTAGAGCGGAGGGGAAAAATATGCTGATAAAATTATTATTCATAAAGTTGTACCACGGAGGTAGTTATTAATTTGAAATAAAAAAGAATAAATCTATTTTGCCGGAATGTAATTTAAATTAGTTGGGTCTGGTGTCACCCAGTACCAATGCTTAAAAAACAAAAGTACACTTTAATGAACAATAAATTAAATTGTATCTGAATACGTAGTTCAATTACACGGTCTCCATCGGAGAATAAATAAATCATTCATGCAAAATATGAATAAAAAAACTTGATCAATTGCTCGGGAAAAAGTGATTAATTGGCTTAAATCTTCATTAGACTTCATAAGTGCTGCATTTCGGTGTGTTTGTCTGTGCAACCCAGACAGGGAAGGATGAAGAATCCAGCAAAAATTGGTCAACTAGGGATGTATTAAAGGGACTCTCCGAGAAAAACACTGATTTATTAATGCCGTCTAAAAGTAAGACAGTCCGAACCTGAAGCCTACCTCCTGCTTATAAAATCATGTCTCACAAATACTTAAAGAAATCTGTTTTCTTTTTCTACTTATTAGTCTCCTTCCTTATGCTTACTGAGGCTGTTTATTTGTATAGGAACAATCTCGTGTATACAGAAGTCTATGGAGAGGGGAGGGAGGAGGAGGCTATTATTTGATGTATTGCCTTATTCTGTGTAATGGTAGAGTCTTATCTTAAAACACAGCAGTGTCAGAAGAGTTCCCTTACTTATAGAGTAGCTGAGTTTAGCAGTTATTTGTCTGTCTTTTCCAGCAGCTTTCAACACCTACCCTCTCCATAGACTTCTATGTAATAGACTTCTTAAAGGGATTCAGTCATTAAAATGCAATTTTTCTCCCTAATATGTAGGATTAGCCTTAAGAAAGGCGATTCTTATCCTACCTTTAGATGTCTTCTGCGCACCGTCATTCGGTAGAAATCCCGGTTTTCTTCTGTATGCAAATTAGTTCTCTTGCAGCACTGGGGGTGTCCCCAATGCTGCGAGAGAAATCTCCAGCGCTGCTTCTATCTTCGCCTGGAACGGTCTCTCCCTGAGTCTTCTTCTGGTGTTGGCTTCAAACTTCTAGACATGCGCAGTCAGCTCTGCCGTCGTGCCTCGGGCACAGCCAACAGCGCATGCCCGCGGCCATTTTCTAGTGAAGTTGGTGGGGGTGGAGGTGGTGTCAAGTCCTCTTTAAATAACATTTGTCTGATGTAATATATACGGCATGGGTATATGAGTAGTGGTCTCCAACCAAACTTTTAAAAATTACAATTAGTCCTAGAAAAATGGGTGATCCTGAAAGAGAGATGTCAAACTTTTTGGCCAGAATGTCCCGAAATGTATGATACCCCCCTATACTGCCAAGATGCCAATTAAACTGGGACTAAATAGTGACACTACATTGAGATAAATGGCCATACATTGGTAGGTGTGTTATTCACATGTAGGCTTAGCCTAATAATAATGACAGCCAGGAACCCCAAATACAGTCCATGCCATAGGACTTCTCTAAAGCCATTTACAGAACCACGTGACCCATATAATATGCTTTTAAAACCACAAGATCCCCCTTAACATTAACAACGAGGATACCCTTCAAATACAATGATAAAGTAAAAGTCATGGGGGGCGGCATACTTTCCTAGGTGGAAAAAAGGAACCACTGCATCCAGATGACCTTCCTTGTGAAAGTTATGATGGTCAGGTTGTGTAGACAGATGGTTTCCTCTTGGTTCCACATATCCTGAGTTGTGTAGTTGGATATGAGCAGTTTAGAAAAATATGACATGTTTCCTGATATTGTGTCAGGTAACGTTTATGTTATATATGCTCTATGCAGCCACCTAGTGGTTATGATGGGAAATGCAACCATCAAATCTTTTACTAGCATGATTTTTTTATCTTGAGAAATTGGAGTCATTAACAAAATTTGCAGAATTTAAGGGTTAACATATGTTTGCAGTTTATAGAGCCTGGTGTGTTGCGTGCTCCATTATTAATCGGAGTCAGAGGTCAACCATTTATATTTAGTTTTATAGCCAGAATCCTATACAACTCTGCATCTCGTAAGCTGAATGTTTTCTCTCGTAGTGGTGCAATCTCTGTATCGACCTCGTTGCCTTTACAAGTGGGATCTTTAAAAGCGCAGTTTTCCAGTCATTGGATGGAATCACTGTTTCAGCAAACTGCAAACTGAGGAAGATTTACACCATGAAGCTGAAGCCGCAGGACACGCTGGAGCAAGGTTTGTAAAGTGATATTTGTTTAGTGCCCATAAGTTATCTAATGTATATGTTCTGTAGATATTCCCATGGGTGCACTTTACAGCATTGCAGGATTTCGCAATAAATAAGCTGGAGTTTAGAGTTTTGCAGGATAAGTAGAGGTGTAGGCCGGATATTTGGTCTCCGTGTAAAAGCAATACTACTCTAATAGCATTTAATTCTGATATATATAGTATATAGTAAAATATTCTGCCATATAGCGTGTTGTAGGATATATACTTTATACATATGCTTATGTACAGGGCTTCATGACATGTTACATTTATCACCTTCTACCATATGTGCATGTGTTTCACAGTATTTATGTAATTGTATATGTGTTCTAGGTTAAGGAGTGGAGGGGCGAGTTAAAAAAAAAAAAAATTTTAAATTGTATTTATTAGACCCCCTATGAGGTCCTGAACCCCATGGGGTCCAATCACTAAGGCAATGCACTGCAATGCTGATGCATTACAAATGCAATACAATATTTCCGACACTTCTATTACAGGCTACATAGAGCAGCCTGTAATAGAAGTTTATTGCAGATAAACCTGAGAGCCTTCAATAGGTTCCTGGCTGTCATGACAATGGATCATCAACCCTGGATCTCATTCGTAACACTGGGGATTCTTCCCAAACTGTGCTGCTGAGAAAATGGCGCCTCATTTAGCTGTAACTGAGGCATAGGGAGTCATAATGCCCACAGTCAGTACAGCTTGTGAGTGCCCGCCAAATTTAAAAGTATGGAGGATGTCGGGAAGGGGTTACATTCTGGATAACCTCTTTCAATATGTTATCGCTGTCCTCTGGTGCACTGAAGTGAGATGGGAAGATGATTTATGATACACAGCATTCCACTGTCAGAAAGGTTAACATTAACCTTATAGTGCCAAAAGTAGCTGCTGTTCAGCAGCATATTGCCAAAGAGGGATTATTTTGGGGGACTGTAGCGCAAAGAGGGAAACAATTAGTGTGTGTGTGTGTGTGTGTGTGTGTGTGTGTGTGTGTGTGTGTGTGTGTGTGTGTGTAACTACCAGGGGATGGGTAAGATGGGAAGCTTGTGTGTACAGCCATGCTATATACAAGTCTTCATGATGGTCTTTGCTCAGATAGAGAAGGAAAGGTAAATGTAAATACTGCTAAGTTGTAAAGGTAGTTGTGCAGGGCTGTCCATGCAAAGCTTGGTGTATGTGCGTGGCTCTAGTGCCGTACATGCATTGCATTACATGTGACCTCAGCGCGTGCACTGTACGACATGCAACAAGGTCACATGACTGCAGTATACACAAGTGACCATACCCTATATTACCCTTGTTAGCATTTGGGGGACAGTATAGCCACTTTCCAAATAATATGAGCAATCCTTTTAGTACATATCCCCCAAGCCAGTACAAGTGTACATAACACACCATCATAAATGTGCAAATATATCATCCATATAACGTGTGAAACAACCTGTCTTCAGGCACATCTCCTCAAATAGACCCCGGGAGATGTTCTCCCTGCGGTGACAAATATGACAATAAGTTCACACTTTATCTGTGACACCTTTATGTTGCCTTAAGTGGGTGAATAAGGTGTTATATGTGAGGTATGTACTAATAATAAGTCACCAGTCATCTGATTATTATCTATATCCTGTACATAGTAGGAAATATTGTGCAAGGAGACGATCGCCGGGAATAAAGCCTCGTCTTACATGGACCTGCTACTGTGACTCGCTTTCCTTCTATATTATATTACTAACCCTATGGATATTCCAGGTTACTGTATTTTACTAGGTAGTTTGTGGTTTACTAGGTAGTGAGTAATAAAGGGGTTAATGGTGTTCAAAAATTCTTTTATATTCTAAAAAAATAATGAAAAAAACAGTAATACCTTACCAATCCTATGGTGACGCATCTGGGATTTCTCGGCAATCTCTGTTTAACCAGCTCCATTTTGTCAACACCACTGAGGTCACCATTGTGGTCTATGGTGACCAGTGGTGACCAGTGGTCAAGTGTCATTTCAACACTTTCTTGGAAGGTCACCAATATGGCCAGTGATTGGCTAGTGGCCAGGTAGATAAAAGCAGGATCATCAACTATGTCATCTGGAGAGCAGATATGGTCAAAGATCTTTGGGGTGTAGTGTCTATTTTGATATGGAGGAGGGCTTTCTCGTTCATCAGATCGCAACGTTGTTCCAAGCCCTGATCTGTAGACACCAGGTAGCCTTGACTTAGGCTGCGGCCCTTTATACTCTTTAGATCATTGACTCTGTCTCCATCCCTATTACATTGCAGCTTGGAATTTCTAGCATACACAATATGTTATGGAAATGCTGTGGAATTTCACTTTGGATTGAATGAAACCTATCAGTTTGATTTACAACACTAAATGACCCACAGGTCCCTATGGGCTGGGGGTTATGCGCAGGGGTGTAAATTGAGGCGTTGCAGAGGGTGCAATGGCACTGGGGCCGAGGAGCCTTAGTGGGCCCATAAGCACTGGCATCAGTACTGAGATTGCGACTTCCATCTGACCCATAAGCCAAGGAGACCCACAGATTCCCCTAACCACACTAAGGTGGATTAAACTCCTTAGCTCCTGTAACCATTAAGAACTTGCTATAGGGATGAGGTAGAGGGCCCCGGACAAAAGATTGCATCGGATCCCACAAGACTTTAGTTATGTCACTGGTTATGCCCCCCAAATAGACGTGCACGCATTGAAAAAAACCTTTATACTTACCTAGTGTGGTTCTCCTAGAACCTATGCAGTTGTTCATTGAAGTCAGGGATACTATACGTAATGCATCAGACCTTGGAAGCATACACAGTAAAGGCTAGGTGTAGTTCCCCTACTGAACAAACACGCAGACGCCAGGTGCACTAGAAATGAATTCAATGAGACTAATCAAATTCACCTCTAGGTAAGTATAAGGCCCCATGCACACAACAGTATGCTGTTCGAGGGACGTTACGATTCTCCATCCCATTCTGTGGAGTAAGAAGCATGTCCTTTCCAGCTCTGGAAACCAAGCAGGACACCCCATTGAAATCAATGAAGACACTTGGATGACCCTCAAATGTCGAGTGCCTTTTTTAAAAAAAAAACTTGAACCCCTCAACCTGCAAAATTGGTCAGTATATAGTCAATTAATGGAGGCCTTGGAGAAAAATGTAACTGAAAGGAAAGGGTTACTGCCTGTCAACTGGACTAGTGGACTCTATAGACATTACTAAGCCTCTTAATACATTAGGGGCATCTCACTCCAGAGTTGTTAATATTAAGACTGTCATAGGAAACTCCAGTCTTACTATATGTCCCCCAGGGTGTCTACTGGCCCCATAGTTTGGACTTTCCAGTACTTACGGTTCTTCCTTACTGTTCTTCCATCGTCTATGGCTTTGCCATGTACATGATGCCTCATACTGTACAGACAGTTGCATCTGGCTCAACGGAACAGCAATTTACACTTGAAAAAAGGCGAGAGTACGTCCGAAACGCGTTGTGTGAATATTGCCAATAAAGTCTCCATTTCTTCATCCAACTGTGGAAGCCCCATTCTTATTCTCCTCATCTTCCAAGTAAAGGTTCAGGATTGGTCCTTGTTCGGTTCATATATACACCTCCGGGTGTTAAGAATCAGCTGCACGCTACTCATAGAGGAACCCTCTGACGAATCAGTCCCGATGCATCCAAAGGATCCCCACCAGGAGAGATTTCCATATATTTTCACTTTCCCTTGGTTTATCCATTGAATTACGCAATGGGGCGCTCGGTGTCCTCTCTTCTTCTGTTTTAAGATTGGAACAGCAGAGGATGCTGAGAGATTTCAGCTCTGAAGTCTGCAAAGTTATAGACTGAAAGGCTGAGGCCATACATTGTAGAAAAGCTGTTTTGTGTTGCTGATTTTGCTAGATTTCGTTGAGCCAGGCGTCCTTCTTTTTTCTCATTTCCTTTAAAACCGTTTTTGGCTTTGCCTAAAAAAAAACATAGTAAAAACCACAACATAAAATGCAGCTTTATCCGCAATGTGCAACCTCCAACAGGCCACAACGCTGTGTAATTTTTCTATGAAAGGAACAATTATTCAGCAATATTTTCCATTCCTAAAAAACTGCGGAAACCGTACCTATGCCTCTGTACAGGGTCTGGTGATATTAGCTATTTTATGGGAACCAATTTGTATTTTGGGTTTAATGGACCTGGAAGAACATCTTAAAAATATATTCTTGTATTCCGTCATATCCTTGTAGTTTTTAATACTCATTTTTGTTTAATTAGAAGAAACAGGCTAACTTTCCCAATAAAATTACAGCTCCAGCCATGCTTCATTAAATCCGCAAATCCGATCTTCTGAGAAGCCCAGATAGCTATCGGCGCGTCTGAAGCCGAGAGGTTTAAATATATAAGGGCTGTACTTTTTTATATCTGAAAAACCCTCCAAACAATTAAATGTAATGACGGCTCTCGAATTAATAAAATTTGTTTTAAGTCTCCCTCTGATACATGGCACAGTTTTCCCCTCTTGGTCCGGTTTGCTGGGATCACAAATGACTGTAATGAAGCTGGTCACTGATAATCTGTGGACTTCAAGGGGATATTGAAATAAATTTCTTCTTAATCATGAGCTGTGAAGCCAGTGAATCGTGAAAAAGAGCCATTTAAGCGAACCAGATTGCTTCAAGCCATGCAAATCTTAAAGTCTTAAAGCGAGTAGCCATCCTTGAACACCATAGGTTTAATATATTGTGCTGATTCAAAGGGTTTAAAAAGTAATATGTTGGAAAAAATGTGGAGTCACTAGGGGGCACTTTGGAGCTGAGTGCATACAGATCTGTCCTTCTTTACCTTTTTTCTTGGCAGATATGTGTGTCATGAGTTGGGATGAGTGGACTGGTTCGTAACAAGCTGGGTTTGTTACCAATTTTCCAAAAAGTTTGGGCTCAGCGGAACCAATAGTCTTGGAGAGTGCCACCTATGAACTACTGTTATACTGTGGGGTCTTTTTAGACCCCAGAGTATAATAAGCAGTGGATTGGTGAAGGTAAATAGATGAGTAAATATAGGGAAGGGGAAAGGGAAGGTGAGTAAATATAAAAAACAGTCATACTCACCTCTCCTGGCTCCCAGTGTGGCATCCAGTATAGATCCCTGTTCTCTTAAGGCCTGCTCCATCATGACGCTTGCATCAAAGTCCCACCTGGGGCTGCAGACAAAATTAGCCCGAATGATATCTGAAGAGACCCCAGAGTATAATAATAACAGTTCTGGTCCGATCTGAAACACAACACCAGACAAAACCTTGTGAATATTTATGTTAAGAGTTTTGCGCGGTTCGCTCAACACTAGTGTGAGAAGGTGTCAAGCAAAGTGCTAGAATCCCACTATATCAGCCCCAGGTTTCTGACATATGTGTGGTCCAGGGAGGGTCTGGAATAGGCCTCAGCCCCCAGGTGTGGGTCCTGGGCTCGTTACTGGGCTATAGAAATTTACAGAACCTGCACTTTCAGGGCAGATCCAGGGACTGAGAGGAGGCGTCTGGGTCTGTCCTGTTACTCTGAGTCTAGTGAGACTGGATCTTGCTTATTGGTTTGTTCGTGTGGCTGTTAGTAAGCCACACGTATAGTTAGTTTATTGTTACTGTTTAGTTAAGAGCTCGGACAAGCAGGATTTTGTTTCTTATTGTTTTGCCTGAAGGTAAGGCTGTATTTTAGTTTGCTCATTTTGTGCCTGAAATGAAGGTTTATTTATTTTCCTGTTTTTTGACTGTGTCTATTGGGAGAGGTGGAAAATATTAAATAGCTCATACTCACCTTTCCTTCCTCTCTGAAGCTCTCCTGCAACATTTGATCATCTTTCCTGGCATCCTTCAGCCTCTTACGGCTTCCTGGGTGACTCACTATGTTATTGTATCCCATATAAGCCGAGAGTGATGATGTCACCCACGAGGCTGAAAGATATGGGCAAAGAGATGGCAGAACCCTGGAGAGGTGACGGGAACTGGGTATGAACTGTTAATTATTTTTGCACGCCTCCCATGGTCCTATGATTACTACACTCTGGGGTCTCTTCAGACTGAGATTTATGGGAGGCAAACCCCAAAAATATTGGTCTCAGTTGAACCTGAAATTTTTGGAAAACTTGTGACAAACTCAACTCGTTACTTGCCGGCATACTCATCTCTAGCAGCTTATCTGCTTTGAAATGAAATGATCAGACATGTTGAAACTCAACATGCCCGACCCTTTTTGTCTTCACTTGCCATTGGGGAGGAGTTGGGGACACCATCATACAATTTAGATTATCAGAGAGTCTTATTACAACTAGGATTTCCGTGAAGGACTACCTGGCAGAACACACTTGTAAAAAATACAGTCCGATATAACAAGTATACTTCATTGTGCCGAAAAAAGGGGTCACCGAAAGCGTCCTTTAATTTTCAATCACAGTAGTATTTTTGTAAGGTATTAGTTATTATACCATAAAGTGAGAAAAGTATATTTTCTTCCTCATTAGAATAATAAGCTTATCAAACCTCTTTACGTTCCATAAAAGCTTTGAGCGGAAGGAAAACAAATGAAAGTCGGGTTTGTTTTTTTATTGTGTACTTTTTGTTTCTAGAACAATGGTAATGTTTGATTTATGACGTCTATAAAGAGGTTATGCAAATATCTTAATTACTTTATACATTCCATTTTCCGTTAATGTGTCGAGCGCTTAGCACAATCCTGCTTAGCGGAAGACTAAATAAATTATACACTTTGAGAAAAGTCGAAACTGAAATAAAAAAAAGTCTTCAAAAAATAAAAAAGTTGACATAAGACAAATGCGGGAAAAAAAAAAAGTTTTGCCGAGAATATGAAATGCCATTTGTATCTGGCAAAAAAAAATAATAAAAAATCATCGAAGAAGGAAGATTAAAGATTTGTGACAGATTTAAAAATAAAAAGATTTGCGTGCGTATGTGCCAGAGACATAATGGAAAAACGCTGTCCTATTTATCACCTTTCCCTCGCACATGCCTGTCAATTAATGCGGAAATCCATGACATACTGTACTTTTTATGATTACAAGCCACACATGGTAATTTTAACGAAATTGAAGACTTAGGACATCTGCAGAAACGAGTCGACTATTTATACTCCGGGCAAACAAAGTGAACACAGCGGGAATTCTGATTTTTAATAAACAATAAAGATGTTTTTTACAAGCTTTTCCAACAGCTCACGCTCTTTCCCTTATTGCCACAATGTGAACCGAGGTGATTTGCATAATTGTCGAAGAAGGTTGTGGTGCGGGTGTGAGATTTTATCCGTAAATGATCTGTAATTACAATACGCGTGAACAGGGGACTGACTTATTTACCTTTCAAAAAGAGCAGAATGTTAGAGTACAGGGCGAAGTTGTGCTCGCCAGTGCCAATCTGAGGCTAAGTTTAGGAATTCTGGTTTTCTGCTTCATCATAGGAGTCGAAGAACGGAATTTAGACTGTGAGGAACAAGTCTTACAAATCAAGTGGCCAACTTTATTAGATTCCATTAAACACAGAAGGTTAGGTGTACTGGAGTGTTGGTGGCCGCCAACACGATTCAGATAGGACACCCTCTGCCACCACCTCTGTACACCTAGTTTATTGGGTTTTAATGGAAATTAAAACAAGATTTGGTCTTTATTGGATGTTCTTTGTCCCTATGTTGCTCCATGAGGTAAGTGAAAGCCATCCACATTGAATTGGTGAGCTGGATCTAATTCTTATAAGAGTAATGGATCCATCACGTGGCTGACGGACCCCATGACCTATAATATGGAATGCTGTGGTCTGTCCACCAATTTACCATGCAAATTGGAGCTGAACAGAGATGGGTGAACCTACTCGCACTAAGCCGGGTTTGACCCTAATATTCCAAATTGTTTGTTCTTTTATGAACAATTGGAGACTCGTATATGGCAAACTAAAATAGCCACCACATTATACACTCAGGTCTTTTCAGATCCCAGAGTATAATAGGTAGAGACCCAGGGGAGGTGACTAAAATTAAAAACACTCATACTCACCTTTTGTTACCTCTTGTGGTTCCTCATGGTGTCCATCGGTCTCCTGATGACATCATGTTCACGGGTCACTGCTGAGGCCTATGATTGGGCCACCAGCAGTCACATGGATATGCCCAGAGTCATGACATCACAGCATCTTGGCATGAGTCTCATGGGGTATTTTGCCTTCCTCTGGATCAACACTGTAGGGGATTGTAGGGTTATAGGTTGGACTTGATGGACTGATGTCTTCATCCAACCTCATCTACTATGTAACTATCTGACTAAGGAGGCGGAGAGTATTTACTGGACACCATAAGGAGGCCCAAAAGAGGTTAGGGAAGGTGAGTATGAGTGTGAGGCGAGTATTTTTTTTTTTTTTTTTTTTTTTGTCACATCAATACAGGTCATCTTCTCTATAGTATCCTATATGTTTCTGCAGCTGTTTGTATGAGTTATGGAGCAGATTCTCCCCTACCTACTGTGTCTTGTCTATGGCAGACATAGCATCAGCTAGTCTCCACCTACCAGCTCATGGAGAACCGAATATTAGAGACTGAGCCTGCAAAGGGGAAACTTCTAGGAATGCAGAATACGCATCCAGAAGTAACAATATTTCTCATGTCCACATTGATTCTTCATCAGTATCTCATAATATATCAAATCTAAGGGAAGTGAAATGTACAAATGTGTCTGTTGTGCTTTGTTTTCCAGATATCTATGAATCTGCATTATCAGGTGGTGAGCCCACCGATACAATTCCTCGAAGCTGCCAAATTACCAGTGATGTGGAGCAGGTCACCCAGGTCCTGGATCTTACAAAAGTACGTAACACTGAAGTCCGGGAAGATGGAAGACTTGTCTTATCAACAGAAACAGGTACGGCCAGACATTTCTGTTCCTGTTATTCATCTGAGTGGTTTCTAAATGTTTTTAAAGGGGAATTCTACACTTCATACCTTTGTAAACAATATATATTTTACTTACAAACTGTATTACGGCATGATGATTGATAAGGGTTGAGTTTTGGGGGTTTGCAGACTGAAGAAGGTTCTAGTGTCTTCTGTAACGCTAAGTACCCTTTATCATTTTTTGGCTGTTTTTGTAAGGTGTATTATAGATCTATGATGGACACCTTCCAAATATCCCTTTATTATGGGGTCATCCCACAAAATGGACATCAGAGAGGTGGCTCTTACCCAAATTTACCCCCAAAGCAGGACCTCCTAGGTATTTTTGTTGCTGTTTTTGGATAATCAGCAGTGGGGCTTAAATTGTCCCATGAATGCTTGTCCTGGACTGACTTAGGTAAGCAAAAATGCCGCCCTCCCCGGGGCTCTGGCATAGCGCCGCCTGAAGCGGTCACTTCAGGTCGCCTCATGGGAGGTGCGGCGCTGGCCAAGATCAACTCCATACATTGCTCAGGGATGTGCTTTGTATTATAGCTCGCCCCATTCACTTCAATGGGTCTGAGCCTCTACTCTACCTTGTGACTGTATTTCTATCTTCAATAGCTGATCAGCAGGTATCTCAAGTGTTGGATCCCACTGATCACATATTGAGAAGTCATAAGAAAGTTTGGAGAACCACTTTAGGCTATGGCCCGACGTAGCAAGACACAGCTAAAAATGCAGCGAAAATAAAAGCCCCGTCACTGGGGGTGCCCGGAATCAGACTCTGACCAATGTGATATTAATGACCTATCAATAGGTTTCGGAGAACCCCTTTAAATATTAGATCTGTATCTGCTTGGACAGGCCATGGCGGCAGTATTATCTGACCGATTCTCCTTGGCCATGGTTCGCACACGTGTTGATAGAAAACTCAGAATAACCTGAAAGCTACTTTTACCTCTCCGGTTTTGTCACTTGTTTTCTAGCAGCTAGATATTGAGTTGGCAAGCGCCATATATCAGAATAACGGCTTGTGCTGGCAGTCTGCGTTGTGATAAAGGAGAGATTTTACAGACAGGGTGTGGGTACCGGAGATGAAGTATATTGCCTGTCAGGACAGACTCGCTGTGCCGGCTGTTGTCACCGTGATTGAATATATGTGCTTGGTCTACAGAACTATCACATGACATGTTATAAATACAAGCTGCTAAGAGTCACTCGGAGAGAACGCTCTCCGCTTAAAGCGCACCTGTCACCTATACGTTTCCACCGTAACGCACATGAAGGAGCACAAAGCAATCACATCTTCTTATTTATTACTCGTAGAATATATGGCTGGCACAATCATTACCTCGCCGGTTTCTTCCTCTCGCCGCGTCCTGACTTATATGTCAGCCTGGACCGCCGTGCGAATAAAGTGCCGCAGGATTTGTAGGATTTTTTCATATTATTCATGACAGTCCCTGTGGTCTCCTAAGGTTTCTTAAAGGGGTTTCCCATAAACATCGCCATATTTAAATTTGTAGAAAGTTCATTTTGAAGATTTCCTCTAACCATCTTAGTGGTGACATCTTCTGTCCATGAATAGAAGAACTTTCTATGGTGTGAGACTTGTCAGAAGCCCAGTCATGATGTCCTTATTGGGGTCGGGTTATTAGGCAAGGATACTACATGTACCAGAAGATAACCTCATGCTTTCTCCAATTCTGCCAATTCTGACTTTTTGCACCCCAACATATATCGATAGTGTGGTGTGAGGACCTGGGAGATATGTGGGGACACCATGAGCTACGTGGAGGAAGACTATTACCTGTAAGCATGATGTATGTTCCTTCGTGGTCGTTACACTGACATTGTAGGGGGCACAAGGGGGCAGTTTTTCCTTGCAGGTGAGACGGGGATTACAGTTATGGGGGGCTGTTACCTTGCAGGGGGCACACAGAGTTCACTATTAATTTAGAGGAACTTCTAAGAGGGATCTATTACCTTATAGTGCTACAAGAGAGCACAATTAATTTACAGGGAGTTTAAAGAACACCTTTTTACGACCTCCACCAACAACATCTCTTTTTCTTCTTTAATGGGCACAGTTGGAATTTTTTCTCTTGCCCCCACCATTCCTGAGCAATGATTTTGGTTAAATTCAGCAAAATTATGCCCTTTACTGCCAGGTGGGAGGTCCCTGCCTGGTAGTTCCTGTCTGATACCACCCACCTGACAGTAAACAGCGTAATTGTGTTGTAAGTAACATCACTGATTTCTCTGTAATGATGGGGGCTAGAGAAAAAAAAAATTCAACAGTTCCAGACTTAGTGAAGCAAAGCCTATGGTGTGAACTGCAATTGGTGGAGGTAGTGAAATGTCTTCTTTAAAGGGGCCTTTGGCTATAAGTGCTGCATTAATTGGTCACTTAAGAGAGCGCCTAGGGTGGATGTGAGGCACTCGGGCCCATGAGCTTACATAGCTATCCCCTAGAATACTACTGTAATTAGTATTGCTATATAATTATGTGCGATGCGGATGAAGCAGATGCCGGAACAATCACAGTCACAGCACAAGGAATTAGTTCAGCGGCGGGCCAGCTTGACAGCTGCCGAAACACCGGAGCAGGCGGATCCTTGATGCCTAAAACACGCTCATTATATGGTGTACAAGCCAGCTGCTGCGATGCCGGAACAATCACAGGCACGGCACGAGGAACAATTTCAACAGCAGGACAGCTTAAGAGCTGCCGAAACGCCGGAGCAGGCGAACCATCGTCGGCAGGAATTTGCCAAATATAGGCGGGTCATCGACGCAAACAACACGCAGACAAGGTCACAGGCAGAGGCTAGGATTTGATAAAACAGGAATCCAAGAGACAAAAAAAAGTCTCTAACAACTTTTCGCCCACACTAGAGCTCCCTATTCGTAGTAAATCATTTCTGTAATGTGAATAATAACATAACCCTCGCGCTGATTTCCAGTCCCCATCTTGCGGCCGCCGCGTCTTGATCAGGTAAGATTCGCAGCGTTTCATATTCCTTCCTCTAATTGAACGGAGTCGGGGCTTGTTATTTAATAGAAGAGTCAAGTCACTAATGGCAGCGCGTATTGCTCCGCTGAGTCTGCATCAAAACCAGTCATTTACTTTACAATTACAAGCTTGAAAATGTATTTATTTCCTTCCCGGTAATGGTAGAGATTCATGATCATCATTTTAATTAAAGAAGTTTTGGAATTCACTTCAAACACTTGAAGTTTTCTCAGTTTAGAAGGAGATTAAATGAGAAGGAGGAAGGCGGCATTTTTTTTTTTTCCCCCCGAAATGCTATGTATTAAATGGCGCCCGTCTCCTGCAAGCCGTGGAAGGAAGAGATTCAATGTAGATGTCAATTTATTAGGAAAGACATCAATAAAAACAACACTTTGTGTACGGCCCATGACAATGCCCAAGAAATAAAAACAGATTCTCGTATCATAAAGTGATCCTTAGAAGATGCCGTCATGTTATGTGCCGTCATTCCAACGAAACAGAGAATAAAGGGTTCTCCATCCGCGGTACGTGTACTCCAGGGGGTAATGATAATGATTAGAGATAAGCGAACAGTGAAATATTCGAGATTCAAGATTCGTTTCGAGTAGAGCCTCAATAGTCGACTACTCGATCGAATATCGAATCCCATTATAGTCTATGGGAAAAAATGCTCGTTTCAGGGGAAACCACTATTTGACTAAAGGAGAGTCACCAAGTCCACGAGTAGCAGGAGGAGAGCGTTTAGGAGGAGCGCTGTGCAGTTAAAGCGCACGGATACCATTATAGTCTATGGGGACCGTGCGCTTTAACTGCACAGCGCTTGCAGTTGCGATGATAAAAAGTAAGCTCCCTCGTAACCGCAAGCTGCCAGCTCTCCCGACTATCAAAGACGAGCCTGCGGCAAATCAACACTGGTTCTGCAGCAGGCTCGTCCTTGCTAGTCGGAAGAGCTGGCAGCATGCTGTTACGAGGGAGCTGACTTTTTCTCATAGGAATGCATTGACCAGCGTTGATTGGCCAGTGTACAGCATTCGGCCAATCAATGCTGGTTCTGCCGGAGGCTCGTCTGTGAGGAGGCGGAGTCTATGTTCAGACCACAATGTAGACTGCTGTGGTCCGATCTTAGACTCCGCCTCCTCACAGACGAGCCTCTGGCAGAACCAGCGTTGATAGGCCAAATGCTGTACACTGGCCAATCAACGCTGGTCAATTCATTCCTATGAGAAAAAGTCAGCTCCCTCGTAACAGCAAGGACGAGCAAATTTTTTACATGCCCCCCCTCCACCTACATGGCATACCTCTTTCCCATAGTGTCCCCTTCACACAGTATAATGTTCCAAAGTGGTCCCTGTACACAGTATAATGTCCCATAGCAGCCCCTCTAGACAGTATAATATCCCATAGCAGCCCCTCTAGACAGTATAATATCCCATAGCAGCCCCTCTAGACAGTATAATATCCCATAGCAGCCCCTCTAGACAGTATAATGTCCCATAGCAGCCCCTCTAGACAGTATAATATCCCATAGCAGCCCCTCTAGACAGTATAATGTCCCATAGTGGCCCCTCTATACACTATAATGTCCCATAGCTGCTCCACACATGCAGTGTAATGTCTCATAGTGGCCCCCATACAATATAATCCCCCTTAGCGCCCCCTCCACACAGTATAATGTCCCATAGTGTCCCCTTCACACAGTATAATGTTCCAAAGTGGTCCCTGTACACAGAATTATGTTCTATAGTGGCCCCCATATAGTATATGATTCCCTCCACACATTACAATGTCCCATAGTGGTCCTTCCACACAGTATAATGTCCCATAGCGGCCCCCATAAAGTATAATGTCCCGTAGTGGCCCCCATACAGTGTAATGTCTATTAAAATTCCAAAGCCATTTTAGAATGTCCCTATTATTTTTTAGTAATTAAAGCCTCCCCCTCCCCCCCCAGCCTCCTTTCGTCTTTTCAACAGGGACAGAGGAGCGCTCCTTTAAAATTATGATTTTTACCAATGTAAATTCTATTATATACTGTACATTGTCTTGATAATATAGTGGTGTAGAAGTAAAATATTTGTCCAAAAACGGATCTAATTCCTTGGTAAAACATGTTCTTTTCCATCCAGTAGAGGGAATTAAAACATATTAAAATAATTAGGATGTCAAGTGGGTAAGATTATTAATGTACATTAATATTACGGCACAATTCCTCAGGGCCTTAGTCTAAAAACCACACTCGTATTGCCGGATGTTTGTCATGAGCTTATGCCTTATGTCTTTAATATTTCAGAAAATTGTGAGAATTAGGTGGAAAAAGAAATGAAAGAATGTTAAATATAAAAATAAATTGTAAAATAAATCTGACATGAGTTCCAGTTGTATGCTCGCCTTAAAGAGGAACTGTCTCTAGGCCGGAAATGTCCAATGACATCCATCATCTGATCGGCGCGGTCACCCTCAGCGCCCTGGCTTTTTGGTTATCCAAACAACATGTCCCTATATGTCAATGTCAGAAAAAGGAGACATGATGCGCTAAAAAAGTGGGGTGTCCAATGCCAGAGTGGGCAGGGTTTTAGTGGGCATAGTTGTACAAAAATTTGCTTCGTCCCCAGGTGATTTGTTTCAGGACACTAGACAAGATTCCAGGACTGTCTTACTGAATCACATATTTGTCTTGTGGTTGGGTGGTCAGGGTCTACAATAAAGAGATTAGTGAGCCTCACCACAGCCATCTTGGTCATATATGATATGATGTATGGATATAGGAACAATTAGTATATACTAGTTACCATAATAAAGTTGTGCCATAATCTAAGAACTTCAAAGAGCAGCGTGCCCTACTCCATAGACTACAATGTATCCTACTCCATAGACTATAAAGATCAGTGTACCCTACTCTATAGCCTACAAAGATCAGTGTACCCTATGCCATGGATTGCAAAGATCGGTAAGCCATGCTCCATGGACTGCAAAGATCAGAGTGCCTTATCCATGGACTACAACGATCAGTGTGCTCTACTCCATGGACTACAACGATCAGTGTGCCCTACTCCATGGACTACGAAGATCAGCGTGCCCTACTCTATAGACTACAAAGATCAGTGTGCCCTATCCATGGACTACAAATATTAGTGTGTCCTATCCATGGACTACAAAGATCAGTGTTCCCTACTCCACAGGCTACAAAGATCGGTGTTCCCTACTCCACAGGCTACAAAGATCGGTGTTCCCTACTCCACAGGCTACAAAGATCGGTGAGCCATGCTCCATGGACTACAAAGATCAGTGTGTTCTACTCTATAGCCTACAAATATCAGTGCCCTACTCCATGAACTACAAAGATCAGTGTTCCCTACTCCATGGACTATGAAGATCAGTGTGCCCTTGTCTATAAACTACAAAGATTAGTGCGCCCTACTTCATGGACTACAAAGATGAGTGTGCCCTACTCCAGGGACTACAAAGATGAGTGTGCCCTACTCCATGGACTACAAAGATGAGTGCGCCATAGTCTAAGAGAAACAACGTTTATTAAATGTTGTTACAACTCCATAAAAAATTTTTGATCCATGGGTTCGAAACACATAAGAGTTTCCATGGAGCTGTTTTGTTCCCAAAGAACCATGAATTACAATACAGTCCCCACCAGCGCCGCACCTCCCATGAGGCGACCTGAAGCGACCGCTTCAGGCGGCGCTATGCCAGGGCCACGGGGAGGGCGGCATTTTTGCTGACCTAAGCCAGTCCAGGACAAGCTGTCCTGGACTGGCTTAGGGTCACCGTCACTGAGCGGTGGATTGGGGAGGCCGCTGGAGCAGCGCTGCTCCAGCGGCCGCCCCTCACGCTCAGGCAGAGAGCAGGTGCTCTCCCTGCCTGCTCTCTGCCTGCTAAAGACGCTCGCTCCACTCGGCCCCGCCCCCTCCTCTCGGCCCCGCCCCTTCCGCTCAGCCCCGCCCTGGGGGGGGGTGACTTTCTGACGTTCGCCTCAGGCGGCAGAAAGCCATGGTTCACTCCTGGTCCCCACCTCATTGTACTCGACTGAGATATGCATAGCAATGAAAATCTCTTCCGATGATTGTGTTTTATTGTGCCACCACCTTGCTGAAGGTTACTGTCACTGCTCTTTGTATTTGGTACATCTTGGTTTAGTGCGTCGTTCTTTAGACACCAAGTCCTCCATTTTGGACTCATACACTCGTATATACTTGTATTTAGCCCTGAAGAAAAGAAAACATTGGGAATTATAATCAGCAGTGCCGTAACAATCTATTTTACATTTTTTGCTTTGCTTTTGCGTTTCTTTTTGCGGCCTTTGCATGGACACAATGTAACAAAGCAGAAATGATAGTAATGGAGTGGAAGGTGGAGGACTGCAGAAATCTGTCTATTTTCAGATCTAGAACTATAAGCAGCAATTTCAGTTTACTTTATCCTACAATATATAAAGAATATTCCACTGGGGTATTTGTAAAGATCGGCCTTGTTCTAGGTTACGACCCATTCTTTTGTAGGAGGTGCGCAGTAAGTTCATACGGTTTCTGTGTATAGAAAGTACAAGGTGAAGATTTAGATAAAGAACCAGGTTATGACTTTATCTTGTGATGGATCGCTGCAGGAACATTACACATTACTATCAATAGTCAAATGTGCTGTTGTTGTATTATTTTGCTTTTTGCTCTTGGCTGTATCCGATCTCTCCGTTGTATACTTCCTTTCTCTCAATGTTAGTGAGAGCAGAATGGTTGGGGATTCCAGCCTAACTCTTAGGGCCCATTCACACATTGGAAAATGAAGAGGAATTTAAGATAGACATCGGATCCAACTTTGTTTTCCAGGCCCGGGCTACGCAATGTCTTCCACTGCAAATTAAGCCTAGATGAATCAGCGGGGAGTCTCAAGCCATGAACTATAGGACTGGAGCAATTTCAAAGGTCAAGCAGATCAAGCAGGACGCTTGTTGTGATCTCTGCTTCCCATGACAAACAATGGGAGAAAGAATCAAAGCGAAATCCACCCCAAATCCAATTCCAATGTATATGGGGCCATAGGGTTGACGTGGTCTCAGCTGTGACCGGGCCTAGAAGCCAAGACACTCTGAACACACTAGGACTGGATATATTATTTTTGATCCCCTTCCTGAATTTCTTTTAGGGGGCATTCACACGGAGTAACGCCGGGCGTGTATCACAGCCGTACACGCCGGCGTTACGGCAGACTGCCGAACACTTCCCATTCACTTCAATGGGAGCACTCGTAAATGCCGCTGTGACGAGCGCTCCCATTGAAGTGAATGTGAAGTGTTCGGCAGTCTGCCGTAACGCCGGCGTGTACGGCTGTGATACACGCCCGGCGTTACTCCGTGTGAATGCCCCCTTATGGTTGGCAATGTGTGTTTTAAATTTATGGCCTCTGCTCTCTGGTGCACTGAACTAAAAAGATTTATGATACACAGTCGTCATTCACTATTACAAAGGAGAAAATGAATCCTTTAATGGTAAAAAATAGCCTTAGTCAGCAGCATATAGTCAGGTGGAGATTCTGTTGAGGAGGCTGCGGGCATTGGTTTCTGTGTAGGGGGCGAAGACAGGAGATGGGAATAGTGGGAGGCTTGTACACAGAATTTTGATGAGGAAGTCTTCACAGTGGTCTGGTCTCAGGAAGAGAAGGAAAGGGAAATGTAAGTGATGCTAAGTTGTATGGATGGGACAAGGCTTAAAGTTGTGAGAAGAAGTTGCCTTGGGTGAGCAAGTGCGAGCTTTAGCACTCAGACCTGTGAGCCTTGCAGGGGTATTCCTATAACTCTTGTTCTGCAACCTGCAGGCTGTGTGCTCTTTTCACTTCCTGGATTTCTCAGCACATTGGTGGGCGGGGTTTCACTTGCTCTGCTATCTGCTATGTTTTCAGTCAGTAATGAGGGATTGGTTGTAAATGCATTACCACAGTAGAAAGCTGATGTTGAAACTGATATAGCAGAGTTGAATTTGAGTCAGCTTGCATTACATACAGAGGTAAAGGACTCCTTATCTCAACCCTTATCAACCAAACTTAATTAAACCAGCTGATAAGTGGAAAAGCTGAAGATAGACAGCACAGTAATCCCAAAGCTCTCACCTCCCCCATCTGAGGAGCTCCGTTGCTTGTCAGACATACACAGCTCAGAGCTGCACTCAGCCCCTCCCTCCCCCCCTGAGAGCAGGCAGCTATGTCACTTGGGAACTGAGCAGATAAGCCCCCTGGCCATAGAAACATAGTGTCAACAATGAAGTGAATAAATTAAGATAACGGCCAAACAAAGCAGTTTTGATAAAGAAATGTATTTAGGAAATGTCTTAAATCCACACAAATTAGCAGTACAGATAGGATGCTTTTCATGGGACAACCCCTTTAAGTTATGCGCTGGTTGGGGCAGATAAGAGTATGAGTCGGGGGAAGCATCCAATTCTTGAGGGAGGGCAGATCACACAGGCTTTACTGTATCAGACTGTAGATAAATTGAATAGCAAGCAGCATTCTGCAATGGGTAGAGAAATGAGGTGAATAACACAGGCTGTGTATCTGTATAATGAGATAGGAGAGCAAATACAGAAGAATACACATGGGGATGGGAGAATCACACAATCTTCACTATTAGGGTGCATGCACACTACGTAACGCCGGGCGTGTATGAGAGCCGTACACGCCGGCATTACAGCAGACTGCCGAACACTTCCCATTCACTTCAATGGGAGCGCTCGTAACAGCGGCGTTTACGAGCGCTCCCATTGAAGTGAATGGGAAGTGTTCGGCAGCCCTGCTGTAACGCCGGCGTGTACGGCTCTCATACACGCCCGGCGTTACGTAGTGTGCATGCACCCTTAGTGTATGTTAGAACTAAGGAAAAAGATTCCTCATGGGCTGGAGAAATAGAAATCAGTCAAGAAATGGGCTATGCTTATATATAAACAGACAGCAGCAATCTGGGCAAACAAGATATGCCATAAATGGCCAATAATATGGGTCCCACCTCTACGACTTATGTCTGTCTCAAGATCATAAGACGCTGCTTAGGTGGTGGGACTCACATCTATTGAACATACCCTATGGATATGCCATAAATGCAATGAGAATGTTATGTGATATCACTAAATAACAACAAGATGTTCTATTTGGATAGATCTGCTCACAAACAGAGGACAAGGTAACTCCCGAGACAATAGGAAGGGCGATAAATCTCATATAGCTTTTGGATCAAAAGTTTCAGGCCCTCCTCCAGCCAGTGGGAGAAAAACTAGTGCCAGATCTTCAGGAGAGGTGAGAAGTTTTGTGGTTGCCAATAGTTAAAGGGACAAATACCTTTCATTGATAGAATGTACTTGTATATATTATGTCCAGTGGTGTCTGTTTGGCTCTGTATGTGTCGGCTGGCTATTTTACCAGTCCAGTTAAACTTTTCTATATCTGTCCCAGATGTAAAGGGGTATAAGGGTGAATTCACACTGAGTAAACGCTAGCTTATTCTGAACGTAAAACACGTTCAGAATAAGCGGCGTCTAAAGCAGCTCCATTCATTTCTATGGGAGCGGGGATACGAGCGCTCCCCATAGAAATGAATGGGCTGCTTCTTTCACTCCGTGCAGTCCCATTGAAGTGAATGGGGAGTGCCGGCGTATACGGCAAGCTCTGCTCATGCCGGAGCGTACACGCCGGCACTCCCCATTCACTTCAATGGGACTGCACGGAGTGAAAGAAGCAGCCCATTCATTTCTATGGGGAGCGCTCGTATCCCCGCTCCCATAGAAATGAATGGAGCTGCTTTAGACGCCGCTTATTCTGAACGTGTTTTACGTTCAGAATAAGCTAGCGTTTACTCAGTGTGAATGCACCCTAACTCCTATTTGTATGCACCATTACAGAACATGGATGTCATAAAGTGAGGGTTGTCTAGGGCTGGAACCCATTATTTTACTGTTTTTATGCATTATCCAGTCAACTAGGTCTACAAGTAGACACGAAAAGTCCACGCAACAGATGGCTCAGGAGAAGGGATCTACAACTTTGGGGCATGTGACAGAAACAAGGGTCCTTTCCCCCACACTTTCCCATACTTCAGACCAGAAGAATAAAGAAAACATACAACACGCAAAGAAAAAGGAACAACGGACCCGAGGTGGGTCACATATAAGATAAAGAATGCCAACCTGTGGTCCTTCATCTAGAGAATTATAGGGGTTCAATCAAATGGGTTACCTGGGGAATGATAAAGCTTACAAGTGCTAAGCATCATTACTTGGGTTGAGCGATCGTGTTCGGAAAAGATCGGATTCCGATCGGCGATCAAGAAAATTTCATGATCGCCATCGGAATTCCGAACATGATCTTTTTATGTGGGATCAAGATCGGTGATTTTTTCCACAATGCATTGCTTAGCCTTCACACTGAGTATACGCTGTATATTCAGTGTGAAGGCTCCGCTGCAGTTCCATAGGAATGAATGGAAGCAGTCGACACACAGCCGTAACCCCCTGCGCGCCGGCTGCCTCCATTCATTCGAATGGAAGGCTAAACTAAATCTCTAGCAGCTACTTACCTCTAGAGATGGCTGCTCCAGTGCCCTCCTTCTTCTTGCCTCGCTGCCCCGCCTCCCAGGTTAGTGTTTAAAGCGCTAGGTAGGCGGGGCTTGTGGCTTAGAGTGTGGGCGGGTACAGGGCGGGGAGACGTGACGTCTCCCCTCCCAGTATCCGCCCACACTCTCCTAACCTGCCCACACTCTCCTAACCTGGCAGGGAGGGGACAGCAAAGAGAGAAGAGCAGCGTGGAGCAGCAGCGAGGCGAAGAATGAAGGCACGGGGCACAGGACCAGCCATCTCTGGAGGTAAGTGGACACCAGGGGGTAGGATTGCTTTTAAAATCCGATCTCCGATTAATAAAAAAAATCCCATTGACTTGCATTGGGATCGAGATCGGGTTTGAATGAAAAATGATCGGAAATCGGATTTTAAAATCGATCCTGAAAAGTCAAGATCGGCTCAACCCTAATCATTACTAATAGACAGACCGGTCCCCTGGAGCCCTGACATTACCTCTACAAGGGCAGTTGGGTAGACTGGAATTCTTGTGTCCGGACCTGATTCAGAGAAAATGACCTGGTCCTGAAATGGTTAAGATACATTACGGTTATTGGTCCTGGTTACTTGTATTATTGTTTATTTATCGAGTAGATGTGCTATTCCCTATACTTCTGTTTGGCTGCAGAATATAACACGTAATAAAAGTAGAATTCCTTGTATCGTGTTCTCTGCCCAAAGAAACCATCATCTAAGATTGGTGCTTGAGGCATTGAGTTAAAGTGAGCTATCAACATAACAGCCCCGTATACTACAATACACTACGATACACTACGGATCAGACCTGCATAATAGCACTAAGCCCTGAGGCTCCTCTCGGGTAACATGTACGAATGCAGCTGGGTGCGCCTCAGGCTTATCACTGCTTAGTATACAAGGTCCCAAGTGGAACCTGCCACTACCAAGTTATGATACGGCAAAACATCTCTAATAGGGAATGTTCAAAAGTCATTGTTGTAGGGGGAACTACCTCAATGCTAGTGCGGGTTTTCATTATTTTAGTCATTTTTTACTAAATACATTAAGTCTAAGTGACTCGGACATACTGTAATTCAGGTTTGTTGATGATTCACAGCAATATTAGTATCCAGTCTGAAGCTTGGCAAAATTTCAAGGCAGCCAAGACCTTGGTCAGAACTCTAAGGGCTCAGGATCCCAGTGGAAGTTGGAAAGTTAAGCAGCAAAGACCCCAACAAAACAATCAGGTCCAGACATAGACCAAACTCATGAAAAATAGTCTGTTTTGCATCTGTGGTCTGTGAACAATTTCCATCCATGTTGAGGTCCGTATGCCCACGAAGGAGACAGATATGGATACTGTTGTAAACCAGGTCTTTATACTTCGTCACACAGACTGAAGTAACGCTTCTGTTGGGCGTAAGGAACCCTTGTTCGATCTTGTCAATGCCCCATAAATTTGTAGGTGCCAAGGTGAATACATGAGGAACGTCAGAAACTGTGTGGCAGCAACCTGATGGATATATGTCTTGAATGTATCAGTCTGGGTAATGAACTAGTTAATATGTTTTAGGAACAGATCAATGGCCACATCCACCAATGGATCTTCTGACTAATGAGAAAGGCAGGAGACTGAGAACTGCTGGGAGTGCAAAGAAGGAGCAGTCAAAATCTGTGCTTGGTAAGTGACCTCCTAAGGGTTTGTTCAGTTTGGAAAAAAAGACATCTAATAATGCGCAAATATAGGAATGAGCAGTACGGAGATGTGTCTAATGGTCTCTGTATATGTACGTCTGTAACCGGGACACCAAAAGAGGAGAAGAAGGTTTACCATAGTCTTAGGCGGGGGCTTCACCGTATGATGTAGATGACTTTTTAAAAAAGCAAAAATATTATAGGTTATAGGAACTCAAATTTTTGGAACAGGATGTTGATCCACATATTTAGTCAAATGGCCATATTTTGATATTTTTTTCCTCTGAGACAATTTTACACACACACACACACACACACACACACACACACACACACACACACACACACATATATATAGACATACTTATTTCCACAAATCCTGAGTAGATTTAAAAAAAGTCAATGCGTGTAACCCCTCCTTCACATCTGTGTTGGTATTCCGTTCGGGGAAGTCTGCATAGGGACAGAATACCAAACACAATTGCAAGCGGTGTGCAGTAAGAGCACACAGACCCCATAGACTATAATGCGGTCCGTGTGCTTGCCGCCAGATTTCTGCACGAGTTATGTGGACAGGAAAGTAGTTCACAATCTACTTTCTTCTCTGCATGTTCAGTGCAGAGATTACACAGCAAGCACACGGACCTCATTATAGTCTATGGGGTCTGTGTGCTTTTACTGCACAGCGCTTGCAATTGCGTTTGGTACTCTGTTGGGGGGGGTCTCTATGCGGACTCCCCCGAATGGGTTACCAAACGCAGATGTGAACGAGGGGTAAGTTAGTTAGTCCATAGAGGATCCAGAAAGTATTTATACAGCATCTAAAGATATGGTGTCATCTAATATCCAGAGTAGCTGTAGCTTCTACAAGATGCTGCACTACCCGATAGTTTACATTTTACCATAACAACATGGCCTAGCGCGAAGTATCCAGCCTCGATGTCTAGTGATTTGCCATGTCTGCTCAGATGCTTGTGTCACGCCCGCCTGCCCCACAGAGAATCCCAGCGGAGAGCCTTCCCGTCCACTGGGTGGAGCCTGCCTATAACCCTGCCCCCATGTGACCAAAGCCCTGCCCATGTCCCATCCCCACTCTGACCTTGTGGGGCCATCGAAAAATGGTCTTGCTTATAGCTGGTCCCTGGTGCAAAATAGATTGGGGACCACTGATGTAGACACTATTTATCTGGATTCTTTATTCTGGATCCTATAATGGGGTCCATGTGCTTGCTGCCAGATCTCCGCACAGAACATGCGGACAGGAAAGTAGTTCACAATGTACTTTCCTGTCCCCATGATTCGTGCGGGCAGCGCGTGGCAAGCACACGGATACCATTATAGTCTATGGGAATCTGTGTGCTTTTATTGCACAGCGCTTGCAATTGCGTTTGGTATCCCGTTCAGAGGGTCCCCATGCGGAATACCAATGCAGATGTAAACGAAGGGTCAGTTTCCAGAAAACCATAAGGATCCTCTTTCCAAATGGCGGCTCTAGAGCGACTGCTTCTCGTTTCCACCAAGACGGATTTATTGCATATTAATCTTTTCGGAAATTGTCGTTTCTCTTTAAGTTATATTGGTATGAAAAGTAAAGCTTGGAAATAGATGAAGAAAAAAAAATCAGAAGTGAAAAATAAGCCAAACAACAACAAGCCATATGTGAGAAATGGAAGCCCTGTCTGGAAAGTAAATTGGTCACCTTAGTTATGAAACAGAGAGCAGCATTCTGAGTGAATAAAATGAAAATCTCTCCTCTGCTTTATGGCTTATCAGTGGGAACAGCAGGGAGAGATCTCAGAACTAATAAAAATCCACTTGCAATTTAAAACATGCAGATAAGGAGAAATGTATTTTATATGATATATTTTCTCTCAGACAGCTCTTCAGTGGGACACTGCGGAAATGAAGATAAGCTCTCTGTTCAGATCCATATGCCGTCCTGCGAGAGCGAAAACAGACCAAAGACATCAAGCAACGCAGGCGCAGACGTCCCAGGTTAGGCTGCCCCTCCCTTGTAATGGCTCCTGTACCTGCTTGATAGGGATATAGATCAGTTACAGACAAAGGATAAACTGTATACAGCAAGGGAATATATATATAGACTGTGTATATTAATATTAGTATATCCCTACAATGACTAAGAAGCTGCCAACACTGAAATATATCTCTTTAACCCTGAAAAGTTTAGACATGGCTGTACAGTCGATCTGCTGTATGCAAGATTCATCTCAAACTGGAAAGCTGCTATTTGGTCGTGGCAGAAATTCTGCAGCGTTTTACAGGGCCTGCAAAGTGTGGAATCGTATCCACATTTGGTGGGAAATTGTGTGCAGTGGGTACACGATTTCCAAAAATGAAAATCGCATGTCACTTGTGCCTATGTAAAAAAAAAAAAAAAAAGGTAAAAAAAAAGTGCTGTGGGAAAAAACGTGATATAGTGCACTACGTGGGACCTGAGCTTAAAGGGGCTCTATCAGCAAAATCATGCTGATAGAGCCCCACATATGCGTGAATAGCCTTTAAAAAGGCTATTCAGGCACCGTAAAAGTTATATTAAACTACCCCCCCATCCCCTTCCCCCCCAAACTGACATTGCTTAAAAAAAATGGCTTGGGCGCATGCGCAGTAGCATGCTGCTTCTATTACGGCTACTGCGCAGGCGCCCAGGCCATTTTTTTTAAGCAATGTCAGTTCGCGAGCGCCGGAGGAGGACGGGACCCGAGGAAATCGGAGGAAGAGGAGGCGTGGATGAAGAAGACGGCGCACCCTGAATGCCCGCCCACTGTGCACATTCGGTAAGTTTATCACATTCTGTTTTAGGGTTTTATTTTAAAACGGGGGGGGGGGGGGGGGGTAGTTTAATATAACATTTACGGTGCCTGAATAGCCTTTTTAAAGGCTATTCACGCATATGTGGGGGCTCTATCAGAATGATTTTGCTGATAGAGCCCCTTTAAAGGAGGCAATCAACGAAAAAATCTCTTCCAATCCACTTATATACTACTGTAGTAGGGGAAGGGGAATAGTAAATATACCTTTTATATACTAATGTGCAATCTTAGGGCCCCTTCACACGGTGTAAGCGCACCGTTCATTTAGACACGTATACACGTGTCCGAGCTCGGTGCTTCAAAACAGAGCCCATTGTTTTCTATAGGAAGCACGCGTATATTGGCATATACGCGCGCTTCCCATTGAAATCAATGGGCTCTGTTTTGAAGCGCTGCACTCGGACACGTGTATACGTGTCTAAATCAGCAGCGCGCTTACACAGTGTGAAGGGGCCCTTACTGTCTACAAAATCTGTTCAGTGCACCCGCGACATGTTCACATCTGCTAAAAGTTGACGCCGTAACGACACCAACCAATAGATGCAAATATATACTATTTCGTTAGAATCATCACACCTGTTTTTCCTTTAAGTACTGGGACTAAAGTAACCGTCATACATCACACGGTGGTAGAGATTGGCAAAACTCATGAGAATCGGTTCACCGAATAACTGTGGGGTCGTCTGCCTGTTTCTTTGGCCTGAACCAGAACTGCTCTTATTATACTCCAGGTTCTCTTCAGACCCAGAGGAGGTGTGTCAACAATAAAACACTCTCCTCACACACCTCTTCTGCACTTTGTTTGACATCTGGTGGTCCCTTGGATGGTGGCTCCGGATTGCTCCCATGGGAGCTCCATCCATCCTCTTTGGGCCTCTTAAGGCTTCTGGAATGAGATCAGCAGTTGCTTGTCATGTGTCATGATGGCAGTGCTCCCCAATGTGACCTCTGAGGCCAAATTACAGGTTTCAGTAGTCCCTGGTGCCCATTGACATTCTTCGAAGTCAGGAAGAGACCCAAAGAGGGCACCGTCCGCCATGACAGAGCCCAGACGATGGGAGTGAGATTGTTTGTTATGTTTACCCTACACCCCTGTGTCTCTGTTTATTGTACTCTGGGGTCTGAAGACCCCAAACTATAATAGTAGTTTGTGAGTGGCAAGCTCCAAATTTTTGGAAAATCAATAACAAATCCGGCTTGATACGAATGCGTTAGTTCATCTCTATACAGTGGAATACATTATCAGAGTATACAACATAATACACATCATACAATGCCTAATAAGAAAAATATACACAAGAGCTCTGGAGACCAATCATGGGTAAGAATAGAAGAGTCGCCCGCCAAGACATCTCAGGTTAACCCTTCATCAGGCTGAACAGACAACAAACAAGTGTACACAATAAGGGTGTCTTAGAACAATGCAGCTCTTTCATGACAACTTCAAGAAAATTCATCTTAATTATTTAGTTTTATAGCTTTCATATTTTTCAAAGGCAGAAGAGAACACATTGGAACGCAGCTGGGGGCATATTGTTTCCATATATCAGAGACATAAAGCAGAACTTGTTACGTCGACGTTATTTTTATTATTCTACGATGATCTGATTTGCAATAGTCATTAACAAGATTAATATTTTACCGGTCTCTATAAAAGGAACCAATCAGGACGGAGCTTGCTAATGAAGATTAATAACTATAGAAAATGGAATACATTAGGATGATTGTTCTGCTATTGTCTTGCAGCAATCCTCATCTGCTCTCTATGCTGTGCTAAACACTGGCACTTTATTGCAGTAACACGCACGGGCAATAAATAGGCAACAGCTGAAGGGGCGAGGCAAAGTTTACAAATGTAGCAGAGATGACTTTGTCCATTAAAACAACTTTCCAGTTCCTTTCACTAGATAGTCATCTTTTGGGTTGGATTTTGACCACATGTGGCTATTGCTACGTGAGCATGCACCTTTATATAGAAGAGAAAGATCAGCAAATAACAATAAAAGAGTGTTAAAGGGCTTGGCCAGGAATCGATATGGGCTAGCCTTAGGATACATATACATAGTTGATTGGTCCGGAGCCAATAGATGGCCCCGCACAGTCATTCCAATGCCCATGAAGTCTATGAGAGTTGCAGTGACAGTACCTGGGCACTAGACAGGACACAAAGCCAACTGCTTCTGGCTCCAAGCTGATCCGTGCGGGGCCAAATCCTCGCATACTTACAAATCCACCAGGTCTCTATATCTTTCATGCAGTTGCAGTGTGAAGTCGCCATTTATGTACCCACTTCCCTATCTGAATCAATGGCGTCACTTTCCTATACTACTGTTATAGTTATACCACCACCTTTTAGCCATTAGGTTTCTCCAGTAGAACAATATTGTAGAGCACATTAAATAATCATCTGTACTAATGTTTGGGGGATAAAAAAAATAGTTGCATGTGGTTTTTGCATGTGGCACATTATCCAAGCCACAATCTTTATTTGTTACACCATTTTTCTGGCATAATTGAATGCAAAAATCTACACCAGCCATGGGCCAAGGCTGACATTCTGGTGGACGATGGCCCTGGTTCATGAGGAGGCTTGAGCCTTGTCATAAGTTGGGCAAATCCTTTACGGTCACAGTTATCATTAACACCAGCATCTTGATGAATCCACTGCTATGTGTACAGTACCACTTTGTAGTATTTCCCCTTTAAGAAAAATGTCTATTTTTCTAATGATCAGGTTTCTACTGCCCAATCAACTTTTTGCAGTCATTGCATACTCATAAAACTGCCCTTAGAAGTCTATGGAGAGGGAAGGGGGGAGTAAGAGACTAGTTTCTGCCATACACTGCATATACAGAGTCTCCTGTCTTCCTGTAGTGCATAATCTGAAGCAGCAGCATGGAGGACGTTGTACAGCAGCACAGAGGAGTATAAGCTGTGTACCTTAACCCCTCTTACTCTGATCACTGTTTCTCACCCCCCCTCCTCCTCCATAGGCCTCTATGGGCAGCAACCATGGACATTTGTACAAAATGATAATCATAGTACAAAATTATCCTTCTTCACTAGGGTTGAGCCAATCTTGAGATTTCAGGATCGTTTTTAAAATCCGATTTTCGATCATTTTCCAGCCGATCCCAAATCATGAAATTTGCTCGATCGCCGATCGGGATCCGATCTTTCCCGATCCCTATCGCTCAACCCTATTTATGATATACAGTACGTTCCCTATAGCTTTAGCCGATGCAGTGCCATTACATTCCTACTCATCATAGTTCCTTGACCAACAAAAACTTATCATTATGAAAATTAAACCTTAAAAAATGTATCAGCCTCCTGTAAAAGCTTTTCTTGGTTGATAGTCATTGCTGACCAACAACTAGTGAAGAATTTCATCTTATATTGATTTTTGCTTTAAAATAAGCCTCAAACATCTTCAGGAGATCCCAAGGATCTTGATGTTTTTTTTTCCAAAAAGTTAACCTCCAGGACACAAACCTAGTCCTAGTCTAGTAATACATCAAGCTCAGTGAAATCAATTGTATGTAGAGAATTGCCAGACGGCCGTCTCGTGAATATTGGCTCAGTTCATAAAATGGAATCTGGAGAAGGATTGTTTGGCCTTTAAGAGTGTAGCATCTAATGAACTACGTGATCC
Organism: Leptodactylus fuscus; assembly: GCF_031893055.1. Lineage (NCBI taxonomy): Eukaryota > Metazoa > Chordata > Amphibia > Anura > Leptodactylidae > Leptodactylus > Leptodactylus fuscus. Next base: position 74,569,444 of record NC_134273.1, on the reverse strand, counting down.
ATTCATCAATCCCCCAAGCTTGATTGTCGATAGCCGTACCTCCATGTAATGCATCTGCCTAGTAAGCTCTCCACATTCCTTTCCTAAAAGAAATGGAACATGACAAACCTATTTGTGTGAGCCCAGTCATTAGTCCTCCACCACAACAAGCATTAAGAGCCGTGCATTGGAGAGCAGCTGTGCTACACGGATAGCAAGCTTTCTTTAAACAAGATAAATGGACATCATCTTTTTAATGCAGCACTTTTGGAACGTACGGCAACACATAAATCATCAAGGTTCCTGTTTATGTATAAAATGTGCTGAAGGTTTGTTTCATGTTCTACATGGTTAAGCCCTAGGCTTTTGCTTATATCCTTAAAACAGCCCAAGCCGATCATTTTAAATATCGCATGCCTGTCGAAAGACCAACGGGATCATATACCAACGTACAAGAACAATCGGCAACGGACTGTGATCCATACGTGAAGCCATTGGATTACAAAGAGTCCCACCAATCCTAATCATCCTAGATCATAAGATATCCATATCGTCAAGCTGCGAGTATTAAAGGGGTTCTATATTTTCTATCGTTTTAACCATACATTGGTTTTCTAACCCAAACTTTTTGAGTTACGGTGTTGCATCACTTTGGAAAGGACCTTCAACCAAAAATATCAAGAATCAACTTAATTAATGTGAAAAGTTCTTTATTCTATATCAAAATTATCCATCTTCACTAGGGTTGAGCCAATCTTGAGATTTCAGGATCATTTTAAAATCCAATTTTCGATCACTTTCCAGCTGATCCCAATCGTGAAATTTGCTCGATCACCGACTGGGATCCGATCTTTCCTGATCCTGATCGCTCAACCCTATTAATGATATATACATGAATAGGGTTGAGCCAATCTTGAGATTTCAGGATCGTTTTTAAAATCCAATTTTCGATCATTTATTATATATTCTATACCAATGCCATCAGCAGACGAATTGTAACACCCAGAAGGTACAGAAAACCTAATTGTTGTCCTCGGGAACCTCAAGAAGTTTATGTTGCCGAGTAGAGATGAGTGAGTAGTGTTCGATTTGTTTAGTAGTACTCGATCAAATACCTCCCTTTGCATAGTTATTGGTGTACTCGGTCGAATATCACACAGTAAATATTAGATTCCCTTCCCACCTTCCCTGGCGCTTCTTTTTAAACCAAAAACTATGCAGGGGAGGTATTCAATCAAATATATTCCCTCATCTCCATTGCTGAGTCATAACTTTGTTATGCAATATATGAACAGTTGGACTTAGTGGACCCGATCCCAAAATAATAATATACCCCAACTTGTAAAGGTACCATATCCAGGAGAAGTTTCAGACCTGTCTCCTCTAGTGGAATCAACAGAATCTAACTGATCCTTATATTTCCCTTACCCTTCATTCACATCTGCGTTCTGTATTCCGTTCGGGGAGTCTGCATGGGGATCCCGTGAACGGACTACCGAACGAAACTGCAAGCGGTGTGCAGTAAAAGAACACAGACCCCATAGGCTATAATGGAGTCCGTGTGCTTGCCGCACGCTGCCCGCATGAATCATGTGGACAGGAAAGTAGATTGTAAACTATTTTCCTATCCGCATGTTCCCTGCAGAAGTCTGGCGGCAAGCACACGGACCCCATTATAATCTATGGGGTCCATGTGCTTTCACTGGCACACTGCTTGCAGTTGCATTCGGTATTCCGTTTGGGGGTTGGGGGGTCCTCATGCGGACTCCACTGGATGGAATACAAATGCTGATGTGAACGAGGCCTTACTTTATTGCAAGTTCTGATTAAAGGGATTGTCTTTTATTAAGTTTTATTTGATTGGTCCAGTTCAAATATTTGGAACCATCTCGTAATACCAGTAACAGCCCATGGACACCAATTTTTTATGTAAAATACCCTAATATATGCTTTTTTGGTGGTGGTGGTGGTGGTGTTGGCCCATGGACACCAATTTTTTATGTAAAATATCCTAATATATCCTTTTTTGGTGGTGGTGGTGTTGGCCCATGGACACCAATTTTTTATGTAAAATACCCTAACATATCCTTTTTTGGTGGTGATGTTGGGTTTTGGGGTGGTGGCAGGTGAGACTATACCCTTATTTTTAATTTTACACAATCCCTTTAAAACCAAAAAGAAGACAACATAAATTTTAACCAACCCCAAGAGTTGCATCAAATTTACAACAATTTTCATTGTAGTTTGATTCCAGAATAAAAGTTACACTGTACGATTATTACTCCCATAACTCTTCTCGCTACAACTCTTGAGGTTCAGGTCTCCGTTGCACCACCAGTTGATCCCACGGGAAACAGGAACTCGACACCGGAGCATATACTCAATAGGAACTTTAGAATATTTGCGAAGAAATGTCCGAAAATCTCTCTCTCTAAAGACGTTCTATTAAATAATCCAGATTCTAACCCCGATATGTTGTCACCTGTCAAAGCCAAAACTTATCCCTAATGAAGTCTTTTTCCACGCGTTCTGTTCCTCTCCATTTCTTGATGACATACCTCCTCTTAATTTTCTTCGGAGAGCACATTAGGTTAAACCATGGTCAGGAGAACTCTATGAAATAGTTATCTTCATGCATTTTTTATTTGCGTAGCCTTCTTCACGAGGGCGAGAAATTTGAAAGTCAAATTAAAACCGGAGCTAATGGGCCTCTTGGGAAACTATTTAAAAACTTTAAGTTTCCAGGAGACTTGGGCATCACAAGAGCCGATCACAGGAGCCTCCAGTTAGTTCATTTACATTCCTCCGTCACTGTCCACGAGAAGGTATCGCCGAACGATTACAATAAATGAAGCGTGTTCAACCCGAATTACATCAAAGTAGTAGAAGCCTTAAAGGACTTACTGCAAGGCAGGTGTTAATTATCATTTCAGACTTGTGAATTTCTCACACATTATTACAACCCAAACTGACAATGAAATGCAAATGAATTGCCCGTAGCTATGACCACTATTTTCCATCAATTATTGAGAAAATGGCAAGTTTGTCTAATGCCGTACCGGGGACAAAGTCTTTATTTTTTTTTCCTCTTCTGTGTTTCGAATCATCTAAGTGGAAAATATTATAGGGTAGTCAATGAGTACTTTTGTTTAGATTTTGTACCTTTGTACTTTGTAATGTAAAAAAGGGGTATAATTATACATTTTAATTGTAGTCATAGTTAATGGTCTCGAAAGAAACATATTGTGCTCTAAAGACGCGCGTCGTCGTATTGGCTAATAGGCATCGAGGGCTTTTGTTGTTTGAAATGGACGGATGGCATATTAGCAAATGTATTAATATGTCCATTAACAATGACGAGGAACAATACGAGAGCTGGATGTGGTTAAATGGACAGATATGACTTGTAGGTGAAAAACATCATGCATCGATCCCAAGGCAGGTGACTTACATCTATGGGAAGACTACAACTCTCACCAGTTACATAGCCAAAGGTTAAAGTACACCGGAGTAGAATTTCAGGAGGCAGCAATTTTGCAAACATATCTAGTTATCATAAAATTTTGGTTAGGAAAGTCGTGATTTTTTAAACACTGGGTCACTAGAACCCAGTATATCAACCCAGCCCAGATGGGAGCTGTATACAGTGGAATTGCACCTCTGCTACCAAACTTGAGCTTCTCATGGCAGAATACCTTGTCTAGGTCTTCTATCAGCTGATAAGTGCAGTGTCCATGTGTTGGACCTCCATCAATATGTTACCGATGACCTAACCACACGATAGATCATTAGTATCCATTATACCTGGGTTTTGTGCAACCTCTTTAATAGAGATGAGCGAGTAGTACTCGATCGAGTAGGTATTTGATCGAATACTATGGTATTCTAAATACTCGTACTCGATCGAGTACCACTCGTTGTTCGAATGTAAAAGTTCGATACAGAACCAGCATTGATTGGCCAAATGCTATACAGTCGTCCAATCAACGCTGATTCTTCTCCTACCTTTAGAAGTCTTCTCCGTGCAGCTTCCCTGCGGCGTCTTCCGGCTCTTCATTCACTCTGCCAGGCATCGCTTGTAGTGCGGACATGCGCAGTCGGCTCTGCCCAGGCCCGATGCCTGGCAGAGTGAATTCAGAGCCGGAAGATGCCACGGGGATGCTGCACGGAGAAGACTTCCCGGAGCATCCAGCCCGACCCTCACTCGTGGACTTGGTAAGTATAATTTGATCGAACGTTGCCTACCCCTGAAACGAGCATCTTCCCCCCATAGACTATAATAGGGTTCGATATTCGATTCGAGTAGTCGAATATTGAGGGGCTACTCAAAACGAATATCGAACCTCGAACATTTTACTATTCGCTCATCTCTACTCTTCAAGAAACGTAACTGTCTTAGAGAAAGGAATCGAGAAAAGTGAATAAAGATCTGATCCTTCTAGTAGCACGTCTGACTTTCTAGTTTTATTTCATGTTTATTTAATGGATATTTAACACCGGTGGACAATTTATTATGAAAGACTCTCAGGGTAGGAAAGCTCTTGAGCACTGACGGATTCATCTTGTAACATATCTATGTTATCTACGTGATAAAAAGACCTCGGAACATGGCATGAATATTTTACTGTGCATGTGGAGTGCACTGGAGTATGCTACGATTGCTTCCTCAAAGTTTGTCAGTCCGGTATATCGATAAAATTCCCTTTTCCTCCATCGATGAAAGTTTTTCTTCTCTGCATGGCAACATATTGATTAAATAAGAACATGGCAGCAAAGAGTTCTTGTAATAACCACAGTAGGGTTTGTATTTCAAAAAATGGATTTTCATGGCCTATGTGAAAATGGGATCCATTGGTCTTTTGTACAAGTTCAATTAAAGAGTTAATAACCTTAACCTATCTATCTGCAGACTGGGTTGATATATTGGATTCTGATGACAGACTCCCTTTCCGAGATTTTTTTTTTTTTTTTACAGATAAAATGTGTACTGAAAAGATTTTTTCTAATTGAGATCACATAAAAATGTCCTACCTTCTTGCAAAATTTTGTGAGCACCACAGTCTCTGTTATTGTCACTTCTTTTCTGGTCCTGATCCTGCGCTGCTCATTGTGCACATGACTTCAGTTGTCACACCCAACATTAATGTGATGAAAGCAGCATTTGTCTAAACTTTGACTGCCAGAGCAGCCAGGGTCAGGGAGGGTCCTGATCACCAGACAAGCCAGCACCTTATTAACACATCTAGATGATCTACAGCAGGGGTGCCCAATACGTCGATCGCGATCTACTGGTAGATCGCAAAGGATGTATGGGTCGAACGCGGGATGCAGGGATCCCCAGTGCCTGCTTGTTCACAGTGCAGGCTGAGAGTCATCTGCCAGTGTCCAGAGATAACTCTCAGCCTGCGCTGTGAAGAAGCAGACAGCAGGGATCCCTGGGCAGCCACAGAACGCCGCTGTCTCCTGCTCTCACGATCCGCCTGGCCCGGCCCCGCCCACAGACACGCCCATCCCGCCCATATGCCCGGCCCCGCCCTAGTAGAGCTTTTGCCTTGGTCAGCTAATAAAGTAGCTCACACGCAGAAAAAGTGTGAGCACCCCTGATCTAGAGGTTTGCATAAAATCGGTGGAGAGAATAGTTCTTCAAGGAGAACTTTTCTCTCCATTGTTTTTCTTGGACCTCTGCCTATTTATACACTGGGGTCCGAGGAGGGGTAATTGACCTACAGGTCAATGGGCACAATCCAGTGATAGATTGGTGGTGAAGAAAAGAACATTTCACGCCAACAACTTGTTACAGTTTTGATAGTAACTCAATGGTAACTTTTAGATTTACTACATAGCATAATTCGGTTATGAAATTTAGTTGTAAATTTACTAATAACGTGTCATCTTCCGCACCGTCTTCCATGACGTATCATTGCTTCTTGTGTATTGTATTTTCTAGATGACTGGATTTTTCCTGACAGTTTTCAAGATGTATCCAAACTGTCTGACAGTCAACATCAAACAGACACCAGCAATTTATATGATCGGTTGTCAGATAACAACCCGAGTGACACTGCCTATCTTGAAGAAAGGACCTCCAGGGACCCCGACAACATCTCCACTCACTCTTCGGTGTCTAGCTCACTGTATCATGGGAAACTTCAGGGTCCATCGTCTGACAAGGATACAGTCTCTCTAGAAGTTCTGGAACATGACAGACGGGGGGCTCGGATGGAAGATGATTTTTATGGAAGTGACAACAGCATTGAGGTAAGTTTCGGCTTCAATGGTGGAAAAGACGTTTGCTCGATGGACAATAAGTATTTGTGTAGAGGTGAGAATTATGAGAGATAAGCGTCCCATATAGACATTGTCCCGTCTGGTAGAAACCACTTTCTGGTCCTTCTCCTGGGACAATAACTGATGGATATAAAACTCATTTTTGATAAATATCCTGTAGATTATCATATATATAAATACATTATGCAGAAGCAAGGACACAGAATGACGGCACTAAAGCCTTCACTATAGCAACACTTAGGTATACAGGAGCGTCTTACTAGGGGTGCTTAGTTATCTGCTAATACAGATCTACAGTAATCCAGATAAGAGACAACTACAATGATACATAATATAGAGTGTAAGTGCGGTCTTTGTGTGCCTGGTAATATCCTATGTAATGTCAGATCTTAGCTATGCAGTCCTCAGCATTCCCTGGATATGATTGCGGGAGTATTACGCAGATGAGTATTGCTAAGAGCGCCTTCATTGATCCATCTCCGCAGATATGCTATTAGAAATGTGGCATTTTTCTCCATCATACGTCAATCCAAGAAACTACTCGACATTTCTCAGTGGTTTGTTCTTTTCTAACAAAGCTTACAGTTATGTTTTTTTGTGATCGATAGAATGTGTGCGGAGTCTTTTAGAAATTGTATTCACGTGGGGATAGTTATAAAGAAGACGTGACATTACTTTGCCCTGTTGGTTAGCTAGGTCATAATGACCTGGTTATAATGATCCTATTCCCGTGGTATTTGGGATCACCAATTACAGTTACTTTGTATTGTGACATTGATGACCATTATGTAGGTTAGGTCAACAATATCAGATTGGTGGGGTATGGGGTTGAGCCGATCTTGAGATTTCAGGATCGATTTTAAAATCCAATTTCCAATCATTTTCCAGCCAATCCCGATCGCTCAACCCTAGTTGGGGTGTATGAATTTAGAGGAGCGCTGTAACACCATGTATAAAACAGTGGCCGTGTTTGGTATGGAAGACCACAGTCTCATTTATTTGAACGATGAACATGGCGTCATGGCCCGTGAAGCAGCAGCAGTGTTCTTCCAAGGGCCCCAAGCAGTGGTCTCCAAAAGGTGTTGGGTATTGAACCCCTGCTACACCAATATGGATGACCAAACCTACGGATAGGCCATCAAAATCAAAGTCTTGGACAATCTGTAAAATGAAATATAACACATGCTTCATACACAATCCAGTCACATTAATATGAAAACCTGTCAAAATCCAGAATAACCACCTTTGGCAGAGCGGACCGCTGCGAGACGTGCAGGAAGAGAGGGGATGTTGTGATGATGTCACTGGGATGTTGAGCCATGCCGACTCCAGTGCCGTGGCCAGCTGCGCTAGGTTACACGGTTGAGCATCCATGGCATGAACAACCCGATTGAGGTGGACCCACAGATTCTCGATTGGGTTCAAGTCTGGGGAATTTGCTGGCCAAGGGAGTACGGTAAACTCATCCTGGTGCTCCTTGAACCACGCACGTACACTGCGAGCTTTATGACACGTCGCATTGTCCTGCTGGTAGATGCCATCATCCTGAAGAAAAACAATTCGCATGTAGAGGTGAACATGGTCCGCAAGGATAGATGTATACTTGTGTTGATCCCTCGTGTCTTCCACAATGATGAGTGCACCCAGATGGCTGATGACACGTGCCTTCTGCCATTGGTTATTTAACGTTGACGTCAAAAGTAGGCGCTGGTCACATTAATAGGACTGGACTGTGTAGCTCAGGTCGACTTCAATTCAATATTTGGCTATGCCACCTCTGGTAACAAACTCCCCGGTAATAGGGTAATTGTCGTGGTCTGGGTTATTTTATGGAGATGGATAGCCCCCTTTGGTGGACACACTACCCTCCCTGACTACAGCATCACCTATTCTATGTCATAGTCCTATATCAGATGTTACTTGAAGCTTTTGGAATCCAGTGCAAAATCAGTAGCAAATCCTTCAAGTGTTTACCTGGTATCTCCTAATATTAGGCAATATGACCTCATAGGCCCCAAGACCGGGTGCATTTGCAATCTCACTCCTTATCGATACGACCCGTCAGAATTCTTAAGTTCACATATTATCTGTAAAACATTATGTTCATGGATAGATTTCCTTGCGTCCAGACCAGTAGACAGCACTCCCGCAAACTTCATTAGAAGTTGATGTTCCTGTATTATTCCTAGCTGAATGGCAGCGTGACATTGTCTTCAAGTCTTTGTGATTTCCAGATTCCTTCTTTCTGAATCCAGTCACAGCCACAGACACTTAGGACTTTCTATGCCAATTAAGTCAGTCGGCCGGCTGATGAAATAAATGACTGAATATTTTAAGGTTGATTTCTCTCTAATAAATTGAATAGCATAGGCTACTGCAGCGCATGAAGATTATAAGGCGGGTTTCAGTAGCGTATTGTATTCAGGGCTTATCTCCTATTCACCTGCGATGAACCAGAAATGGACACAGAATTAATGCTGTAACCTGCAGTAGGGTAAAGTAGGATACAATACTAAGCATGCACATGATTTATAGAAAATGCACATGTGAGGATGCAAAGCTTGTCAAGTATCATCATCGTGTGCATGTTCCTGCTAACACAGACGGAAACAGAGAAGTCCTTATTCCATAGCAGATGAGGCTTTCAGACTCTTAGGTTGCAATGTAAAATTTGTAACCCCACTGCTTTCGTCTGTCATGTATAATGGTGCTACCTTGTTATCTGCCAGAGCAGGCTTTAAATTTCCCAAGGCATCAGGGTCAACGCGACTGCTACCTCTCCACTAGGTCCCAAGGGGTGGCCATAGTTTGGCTTTTGAGTCTCATGTGGCTTATGGGCCTTTTTTTTTTTTTTTTTTTTTTTGTCGCTTTCCTTACTATTCAACCTAATGACTGGCAGTGACTTACTAAATCTGTCCAAAATTCTTACACTGGTTTACTTCCCCTCCCTAGGAGTCTGGCTGCAACTTACTCTCTCTCCCCAGGATTCTGGAAGTGACTTACTGTTTCTCCCTGGGTGTCTGGCAGTGACTTACTCTCTCTCCCCAGGAGTCTGGCTGCAACTTACTCTCTCTCCCCGGGTGTCTGGCAGTGTCTTACTCTCTCTCCCCAGGAGTCTGTCACTGCCTTACTCTCTGTCATCCCAAGATTCAGCAGTGTCTTAATCTCTTACTCCAGGGGTCTGGCAGTGACTTACTCCCTCTCCCCAGGAGTCTGGCAGTGGCCTAATTCTTCTCTCCTGGAAGTGATTTATTCTCTCTCCCCAGGAGTCTGTCACTCCTTACTCTCTGTCTTCCCAGGTTTCTAGCAGTGACTTACTCTCTTACCCCAGGAGTCTGGAGGTGACTTATTCTCTCTCTATAGGAGTCAGGCTTTGACTTACTCCATCTCTCTCCAGGAGTCTGTCATTGCCTTTCTCTGTCTTCCCAAGATTCTAGCAGTGACTTACTCTCTTATTCCAGGGGTCTGGCAGTGACTTGTTCTCTCTCCTCAGGAGTCTAGCAGTGACTTATGTTCTTACTCCAGGAGTCTGGCACTGCATTTATCTCTCTCTCTCCCCAGGAGTTTAGCAGTGACTTATTCTCTCTCTTCAGGAGTCTAGCAGTGACTTACTCCCCCAGGAGTCTTGCACTGTGTTACTCTCTCTCTTCCCAGGAGTCTGGCAGTGACTTACTCCCTCCCCCCAGGAGCCTTTCTCTCTCTCCAGGAGTCTGGCAGTGACTTACTCCCTCCCCCCAGGAGCCTTTCTCTATCTCCAGGAGTCTGGCAGTGACTTAATCCCTCCCCCCAGGAGACTTTCTCTCTCTCCAGGAGTCTAGCAGTGACTTACTCCCTCCCCCCAGGAGCCTTTCTCTATCTCCAGGAGTCTGGCAGTGACTTACTCCCTCCCCCCAGGAGCCTTTATCTCCAGGAGTCTGGCAGTGACTTAATCCCCCCCCCCCCCCAGGAGCCTTTCTCTCTCTCTCCAGGAGTCTGGCAGTGACTTACTCCCTCCCCCCAGGAGCCTTTCTCTCTCTCCAGGAGTCTGGCAGTGACTTACTCCCTCCCCCCAGGAGCCTTTCTCTATCTCCAGGAGTCTGGCAGTGACTTACTCCCTCCCCCCAGGAGCCTTTCTCTCTCTCTCCAGGAGTCTGGCAGTGACTTAATCCCTCCCCCCAGGAGCCTTTCTCTCTCTCTCCAGGAGTCTAGCAGTGACTTACTCCCTCCCCCCAGGAGCCTTTCTCTATCTCCAGGAGTCTGGCAGTGACTTACTCCCTCCCCCCAGGAGCCTTTCTCTATCTCCAGGAGTCTGGCAGTGACTTACTCCCTCCCCCCAGGAGCCTTTCTCTATCTCCAGGAGTCTAGCAGTGACTTACTCCCTCCCCCCAGGAGCCTTTCTCTATCTCCAGGAGTCTGGCAGTGACTTACTCCCTCCCCCCAGGAGCCTTTATCTCCAGGAGTCTGGCAGTGACTTAATCCCCCCCCCCCAGGAGCCTTTCTCTCTCTCTCCAGGAGTCTGGCAGTGACTTACTCCCTCCCCCCAGGAGCCTTTCTCTCTCTCTCCAGGAGTCTGGCAGTGACTTACTCCCTCCCCCCAGGAGCCTTTCTCTATCTCCAGGAGTCTGGCAGTGACTTAATCCCTCCCCCCAGGAGCCTTTCTCTCTCCAGGAGTCTGGCAGTGACTTACTCCCTCCCCCCAGGAGCTTTTCTCTCTCTCCAGGAGTCTGGCAGTGACTTACTCCCTCCCCCCAGGAGCCTTTCTCTCTCTCTCCAGGAGTCTGGCAGTGACTTACTCCCTCCCCCCAGGAGCTTTTCTCTCTCTCCAGGAGTCTGGCAGTGACTTACTCCCTCCCCCCAGGAGCCTTTCTCTCTCTCCAGAAGTCTGGCAGTATTTTACTCCCCATTTAAAATGCACAATAAATGTATATTTTGCCGGCTACTATCTATTACATTTGGACAGTCCAAGTTAAACCTTCGATTCTTCCGAGGCAGGGAAAAGACTAACAAGATTTATAAGTTCACCTGGAATAGACATACAATAAGTCCATTCAGAATCCACCTGCTAAACACAAAAACCAGCAGGATAATTCTTGAGCGAAGTTGTGTATCCATAGGGTTTTTTCCATCTGCCTGGTGGAAATAGGTAAATTACAGTTTTTTACATATCAAACAGCACTTTCTTTAGAGCTGGTAAATTATTTATGTGCCGGAATAACACCGGGGATTCTACATATAAGTTTGTGTTTTCGATGAGTTTATATACTCTTGCAAGCAAACACAGTACACAATATGCTGTATTCGCTTGCAGAAATATATTTACCCGTCATATAAACCTAGGAAGTGTTATTTTACAGCTATACCATGCTGAGTGTATATGCTATAAGGATTTTATTACTGTCATACCTGGTGTATATGCGATATATATACTGCATATATTGTAATATACCAGAGGGGCTCTCCCATAATTACATATTTAATTTTCACAAAACAGAACAATTAGTATAATTATCCCAAAAAATCTCTTTCTATTGTTGTTCCAGATAAGATAAGATATTCCTTTAATAGTCCCACAATGGGGAAATTTCAGTGATACAGTTTCATAGATGGTACAGTAGTATATAACAGGAGAGAAACACATACAAGCTCATGGCAGATAGAGAAATCCTAGGAATCATAGCAACTAAAAAGGAAAGAAACACAGACACACTGCAGGATCATTTAGTTCTCTGTGTGGAGTGATGTGCTCATCCTTGTTGGCTCCAGATATCCCTAGTAGAGATGAGCGAGTAGTGTTCGATCGAGTAGGTGTTCGATCGAATACTACGGTATTCGAGATACTCATACTCGATCGAACACTACTAGCTGTTCGAAGTTTAAGGTTCGATGCAGAACCAGCGTTGATTGGCAGAATGCTATACCTTCTGCCAGTCAACGCTGGTTCTTCTCTTACCTTTAGAAGTCTTCTCCGTGCAGCATCCCCGCGGCGTCTTCCGGCTGGAATTCACTCTGCCTAGGCATCCGGCCTAGGCAGAGCCGACTGCGCATGCGCTGGCATGCCCTCGCATGCGCAGTCAGCTCTGCTCAGGCGTTGGGCCAGGCAGAGCCGACCACGCATGCGCAGTCGGCTCTGCCTAGGCCCCGATGCCTAGGCAGAGTGAATTCCAGCCGGAAGACGCCGCGGGGGCGCTGCACGGAGAAGACTTCAAGGGGAATCCAGCCCGACCGTCACTCGTGGACTTGGTAAATATAATTTTATCGAATTTTGCGTACCCCTGAAACGAGCATTTCCCCCCATAGACTATAATGGGGTTCGAAATCCGTTCGAACAGCCGAACAGTGTGCGGCTGTTCGAATCGGATTTTGAACCTCAGACATTTTAGTGTTCGCTCATCTCTAATCCCTAGTAGTGTTGAGCGAGTAGTATTGGATGGAATACCTCGCCGGTGTAGGAATGCGTGTAAGTGGCCAAACAACAAGGGGTTAAACGCATTGAATATTCAAAGCGTTTAACTCCTTGGTGTTCGGCGGATTACACGCATTCCTATGCCGGCGAGGTATTCCATCGAATACTACTCGCTCAACACTAATCCCTAGATGAGCAATATGACCGGCTTTGAAAAACAAGAGTCCCAGTGGTCAAACCCTCACCCATCAGACTTATTTATAAGAAATTAAAGGGACTATCTAGGATTAGAAACCATGGCTGCTTTCTTTCAGAAAGAACCCCACTTCCACTTCTCGGGGTGTGACATCACGTCCATTGGTCAGATGGCCATGCAACAGCTGAGTCCCAATCAAACGAATGCTAACACTATACAACCCCTTTAAGTGTCTATATTGGGACAACCCCCTTAAGACCATTTTAGGGTTGGGCCTGTTGTACCATTTCCTTGCTTCCTGCCTGTTTTCATGTCTACATCCCTATATAAGTAATTTGATTCCTCCTAGTCGTTATCAATCATAGTAAACACTTATCACATTAGTTTACTTAACATTTCCTCATTGTCTAAGCATATTTTACCTTTGTGACTGATCTTTGTGTTATCCGTCTACTCTTAAAGGCACATTTAATTGGTTCTATATAAATTATTCAGTTACAATGCTATTCCGGGTCCCCAGGCAGAAGAAGATCATTTGAGTTAAATTTGAATAAAATGATTCTCATATTTAAAAAGAATATTTTCCCAGATAAAGCCTCAGAGACACGGGATTTTCATTTTGTGAAATTGCCTGTGTGGGATTTCTGTTAGCTCCTGCCTTTTCATCCCTCTCGATCTGCCTCGTAGACTATTTCTTCTTTATATACAGCTCCACGTGACATTTCAGATAGGAATTTATTTTATTTTAATTCAAAGCAAGTACCTCAAAGCAACTCGCGAAAAATCTAAGGAACGAATGTAACACTTTGACCCCGCTGGTGCTCGTCTAACATTTATAACCGCACGTCTATGGAGAAGGAATTTGTGTAAATATGTATTTAAAGAAGACAAGTGTTAACAAAAGGTGAACGTGGAGGAGACTTGGACAATGCTTATCGATTGTGTAGCCTTACGGGCTATTATTGACTTCTCGAAATGACCACATGATAAAGGACCAAAATAGGTGTGTGATTTATAATATTGGTATCACTATATCATTAGAAGCTATGACAATCAAGGGTAAGTCCAGTGGCGTAACTACCGGGGTAGCAGGGGTAGCAGCTGCCACAGGGCCAGGGACATTAGGGGACCCGGTGACAGCCTCTACCCCTGTGTTTTTTTTTTCTTTTCTTTGTAGGCCATTACCAGCTGGAGTTACTTCAGCCGGTAACGGGTCCTATTTACTTACCGATCCTGGCAGTGGCCGGGATCAGTAAGTGACGCCCCGGGCCCCACAAACATCATTATTATACTCAGGTCTTTTCTGACCCCCAAGTATAATGATCGGAGGTCCAGGGGAGGTAAGCAAACATAAAAAACCATGTTACTTACCTTTCCGTGCTCCGGGCAGGTTCGGGCCTACTTCTGGACACTCCCTGACGTCTCTATGCAAGGATCTGGGATTACCGGTAATTCATACAAGACCAGAAAGGGGTATCCCCACAGCAACAAAAATTAAAACCTAACTTTTATTAAAGTCATTTAAAATAAGTCTATACAGTTCATGTGTACCTCCTTCTACCACCTAGTGCAATAACATCACTATTCCTCACTGAGTGGCAAATCTTTTTATGCAGGCGTGTGTTCTGTGATACCTAATCCGTATGTCGGGTGTTCACCCTCAATCTAGGTACTTGTTCACACCACTCTCTATAGCTCACCTAAGCTGACAGGTGCTCGTTCTGACCGCTCCCTCTCCCCTCCTCAAACAATTGGGTTTCAAATTGACTGTGCTGGGAGACTCTGCCTGAGCCTGGACACTTATGAGAACCTGCAGCTCTGGACCCTGCTAGTTATTCTGCCTGTATCTGTGAGGACAGATTGATATCCTAGGACATCAGATATTATAGCGTCTCTACGCATTTCATCAAGATCATCAGGAGACGATTAAAATTTTTTTGCAGGCTGCCCTAATAACTATAGCCTGCCATCTAGCCTATTGCAATACCAGCGATATGGCATGTGGTAAAAACCACAGTTGAGACCGGGACCCTGATGGTGGACTCCCTGACGTCACATGACCCAGGATGCAGGTCCTGGTCATGTAATGTCCCAGGTCATGTGTCGTCCCGGATGTTATTGAAGATGGCCGACACCACCGGGGACTGCAGCGGAGCTGGAGATAGGTAAATAACAGTGTTTTTTAGGTTGGTATCCCCTCTCGGTCTCCGATTATTATACTCTGGGGTCTGAAAAGACCCCAGAGTATAATAATTGTTCATGGGTGTCCACAGTGAGGCATAATAGTGTGTGTAGGCGCTACTATGGGATAAAATACCGCGTGTAGGGGCCACTATGGGGCATAATACTGTATGTAGGGACTACTATGGGGCATAATAGTATGTGCAGGGGCATAATAGAGCGTGCAGGAATGTGGGGGGGGTTAGTCGGGGTCTTCGGTGGGCGTCGGTCGGGGGGGCCATGTCAAAAGTTCGTTACGGGCCCCGCCAATCCTAGTTATGCTACTGGGTAAGTCTCTATGGCACCAGTGTCTCACGTATAAAACTTACGTAACAATGTTATTGTCTTTATGGGACCAGTATGCTAGTTGAGCCCCTTAGTCACCAGGGCCTGGGTGCGACTGCTACTTTACACCCATTAGATGTATGACCTCAGGCAAAATATTGGCACAACTACTAGAATTTCAACACAGGATTGTTGCAAGTAATCTCTTATGAGGTTGCACAAGACATACTACTACTTTCACCAAAGGTCACCTTGACTTCCTCGACTTCCATACATTTGCACTAATTTGTTAGAAACCTAAATGAATTTGGGAGAAGCAGCCCTCAATGCTTCCTCCTTTTGTGATTTTCCTAACATAATTGATGATGTTGGATAAAGTCCATCAAGTCCAACCAATAATCCCACCCTGAGGAAGGCAAAACGAAAAAGAAGGGGGAAGTCAAGGATGGGGAGTTGGAGTTATGGAAAAATAGAGCAGTAGGAGTTGTAAATTTGGAACGCCATTGCCTTACTACTACTCAGTGATTTATGTTACTGGAAAATCTAGTAGTACATGGGACCATGTAAACAAGATAGTGGAAGACTATGGTATTACACACATTGGGGTCTGTCCTTTGCTGAACGGAAATATAAGATATCACTTTAAAATGATAAAAGCTCCGCTCATTCATTATCAGAAGAAACATTGTTCATTCCAAGAACGTAAATGTGTCCAGCAGAATCCATTTGCTTTCATAGTATTGGGTATATGTGAGACCTGATGCCATTACATCCCTCACAGTCCCGTATTCACGCCTCCATCTCTGCAATTTTCACTTATTTAAACAGTATAATGAAGTTGATTGCATGGAAATTCCCCCCAGACCTGTCCTCGCGGATAATCCATACATCTCGTCTGAAAGGTTAGCGTATTTGTGGAGCCAGCGCTGAAAAGATCTGAAGGATGTAATTACTGCTTGCAAATGATCCTGGATTTAGGTTACATTTCTTAATTTCCTGCTTGTAGAACAAAGTTGGTCCATTTGCATGAAACCGTGGCTTCTGTAGCGATGACCTGAACCGGTCAAGAACCTTTTGATATCTGCACAGGTTTGCTTGTGCTAGATACTGCCCTGATAGACCAAAGCGAGAGCCGCTTATCACATTAGAAGATAAATAGACTCTAAAAGTCAGGTTGGAGGTGTCAGATCATCTTTTGTCAAGTTCTTTCGCTCACAAACAAGAAACAATCTAATATGAAGCCTGGACTGAAATATCTGTATACAGTGTGTGGAGATGGAAGGATACTACTGGTCCTCTCTAATGGAGGTACATGAAGGGAATTTTCGTGAAGATAATCTTGTTGTATTTGTGAGTTATCTGCTCCCTACTGGTCCTCAGCTGTGTCATGTGACCAGCAATGAGACTATCCAACTAACACAGTAGCTTCCACTATGTGTGGTCCTGACTTACCTCTCAATGGCAGATGTAAAGGGGAAAGGAAGATCGGGGTCTGGAATTTCAAAATGTCCATTACATTGTTCTAAGGAAGAATAAGGTGCCACAAAAGGTGTCTGGTTGTGGATACCTTTTGTCTCCCCAACCTTGACTTATGTTGGCTTCCTAAGATGAGTGTTCATGTGTATAGGGGAGTTGGTGGACATAGCTGTTGGCCAAACAAGCCAATTCCTATTGAAAATCTATTGACAACTGAGTTACTTAAAGCAAAATATTTATACTCATAGGATTCTGACGGCCCTACTGTAGGGACAAGGACATAGACTATGAAAGTGGTTTTAGGGTATTAGAAAATGTGTCTGATTTTTTCCCCGTGCTGGACACTGTGAGGATATAGAGACAGAGTGCCGGGTGCCATGAGGAGGTCCAAAAAAGATAACAGAAATCCCTGGTTCTCCACCTATTATATTTTGGGGTCTGAAGAGACCACGGAGTATAATATTTTCACTTCCAGTTCACTTCAAACAAGTTTGGGCTGAACTGGGGGATTGCTTCAACCAAACATTGAATGAAGCAAATATTCAGAGAGGTTTGCCCATCTTTAAACAAAAGTCTTTGACAACTCATTGAAGGAGTCAATTGAACACTCTGTGCCACAGTGTTGTTAACGCATTATGAGTCGTGTTAACTTTTGCTACATCTCTACCTCTTTGTGCTCTGGTGTCATCTGAATGTGAAGATCATGACTTTTCTGACTCAGGAGACATTGAAGTCCTTTTTTTTTGTGGTGTGTTCCTCTCCTACATTATCATCACAATCACTCACTTTTTTCCTGAAAGAAGATTTTCCTTCTGCTTCTGACCATGGCTGAGCGATGTAGTGGTTCTGTTGAGTTAGAGTTGGAGTTGTAGTCGTAGTCGGTGGTTTGGCTAACCACGTCCACAGCCCTGGAGTAAATGGTGCAGTTCTTGATGGTTGAGTGCAGTTAAGGTCTACATTCTCCATGCTCAGATTGCTCCTGAGATCCAGGTTTTTTGGCAGATCCCAGGAAAAGGGGTGCTGAGAAATTTACCAGCAAATTTATTCAGCAAATTTCTGCCGTCGATGGTTTGCCTGCTTCAGCATTTCAGCAGCTCTCAAGCTGTCCTGCTGCTGAACTGGTTCCTCGCACCGTGCCTGTGATTGTACCGGCATCTCAGCAGCTCGCTGGGATGCCATATAATGAGCGTGTTTTTGGCATCGATGATCTGGCTGCATCGGCGTTTCGGCAGCTGTAAAGCTGTCCTGCTGCTGAACTTGTTCCTCACGCTGTGCCTGTGATTGGTCCAGCATCTCAGCAGCTGGCTGGGATGCCATATAACGAGAGTATTGTCAATGATCTCCCTCAGCTCCGCTTGAGGAGAACTCTGTGACTTCTGGCTTCCTTCACAGCTCTCGCTGTTTTAGAATTTTGCAACGAATTAGATTTTCTTCTTCCCGGCATGTTTAAAATTGGCAAACTGCCAATTTGGATTAAAGGGGTTTTCCCATCCAGTGTGTCAGCACACTGCCTAGAGCAGATCAGATAATATGCAAATGCATATACACAGTTTAATCTAGTATGTGAACATAGATTCATAACAGTCATGAAGCCATTTCGTTTACAAGGATAAAAAGTAGCCTATGTGTTAATCTGGGTTACAAACTATCTATGTGCCAAATTTCGTCCAAATCCATTCAGCCGTTTTTGCATGATCGAGGAACAAACACACAAACATACAAACTTTCACAGTAGACTAAAAGCTGCTCGTAACATAAAAAGACCTTCAGGCGGTCGTATTCGCATAGTCAATTTTTTTTGGTATAACACAGTGTTCCAACACTTATCATTTGCACATTTTTATTAGTTCCCGAAGGTCTCTCATCACATGTCCAGGCCTCTATGGGAAGCTTTTTCAAAGCCGCACTGATTAATAGATCAATGGCGGAAGGATTATACCAAACATTAAGTACTTTAGGGCAGATTTAGAAATAACACCAGCAGGCGGGCATATTGTTGGCAGACCTTGAGAGGTTTATATTCCACTTATACGCACTTACCTCGGCAGTACACTGACAAGCTGGGAGTCCTATAAATCACTTATCGCTCTCTTGTTCTATATACACCCAGTTGCCAGCCGTTCTTACATCATAATTTGCTTTGAAAAAAACAAAAAAAAACAAAGAAAGTTTGCGTCTGTCTAGTCCTGCCAGGAAACATTGCACATTCGCCTTTTCATTATTAATTTGTCATTTATATTTTAAGACCGCGCAGATCAATGCGATTGGCAAAGGAAAATACAACAGAACTTTAAAGGAGACACCGGAAAATGTTGTAGGAGGTTCTGTAGATGTTAAAAAATACATGTCTACAGATAGTATATACGTTTATATGGATAGCGGGGGCAAGTTATTACAAAGTGTTTATTTAGGACAGGTAGGGGCTAGGCGTTGCAAAAATCACAATAGGCCACTACCTGACCATGGACAAGGTGACCCTGGACTGTTCACCTTCCTATATTTTCTGCATCTATTAGGAGATGGGATATAAAGGGATGTGTTCCACCACCTCGTGTCACTCCCAATCACTATATCTGATATTCTCCTCTTGATTCTGGCTACTAGCACTGCCCTGCTGGCTCAGGCCATGGATTTACTGATATCAGAACACTCTCAAGTTCGGTGGTCTATTTAAAGAGGAATCCTCTTGCCAAGCCTTGCCTTGTGTTTGAGAACCATTCTTGGTCCCCATTCCATTTTAGTTGTCTCCACTGTTGATTCTAATCCTGACCTCGGCTTTGTTCTTGTTCCTTGAATTGTCTACCTGTTACTTGTAGTCTTACTCCTGTCTCTGATCCTTGGCTCCTGACTACACTTTTATCACATCCTATGCCATGTCGCATTCTGACCTCCTGGTGACAGCTCCATTCCTAACCAATGTTCCATCAGTTCTACTGGGCCAAACCATTGTGATTCTTGGGAATGCAATGGTCTGCAGTAAAGTCCCCACTTTAAGTGTGAAGGTGATTCCTTAGACATGTCCACTTCACATGTTTATGTGACATGATTTCTTCTCCCATCACAGGTCCATATCACCCATGGAGAGAGGGCTTAAGCCAGACTCAGCTTGACTTCTCATCCACAGGACCATCAATGGAGGGTCAGTGAACAGTATATGGCCCCTTTTTCTCTTAGTCCCTTAAGGGATCCTATCAGTCAGACAATTTTTTCTAGGTACCACGTTGGAATAGCCTTAAGAAAGGCTATTTTTCTCCTACCTTTCGTCGTCTTCTCTGCACCGCCATTCGCCTACAATCCCAGTACTGTTTGGTATGCAAATTAGCTCTCTCGCAGCACTGGGGGCGGGCCCCAGCGCTCAAACAGCACTGGGGGCGTCCCCAATGCTGCGAGAGAACTCTCCAGCGCCGCCTCCATCTTCGTCAGGCGCGTCCTCTTCCTCTTCTGGTGGCTTGTAACTTCTAGGCCTCGGGCCTTGGGCAGAGCAGACTGCGCATGCCCACAGGCCACGAGAAAATGGCTGCTTGCACAGTATTTAGCCCCAGACAATTGAGGACTCCACTGATGTGATGAAACATTTTTTTGACAAATTTTGTCTTAGGGATTCAATAAAAGTTATATTTTAACTTAATTTCCAACAACCTGAAGGCCCCCTCAGCAGTTCACCAGCCTAGGAGGAGCACTGAAGGATCTAGTCGAGATCCTAGACGTGACCACCACAACTACGTTATCGTTACAGAGCCTGGTACAGATTTTGCACCAAGACCCAGGAGTTTAATGTTGTGTCTCTGCCCCAAAACGAACATATTCTGTGGTTACGACATATCTTTGACTAAGGCTATATACTATACCTACAGCATATGTGTGAAGCGCCTCGGTCTCCGATTCTGAACAAAAAATGCCTGACAAAATAGATCACAGCATGCAGCACTATTTTGCCCAGTAACATGATGAACGCCTGACAGACCATATTATAGCCAGTGGAGTCCATTGGGCAGAGCAATGCAAAGGAACAATGCAGATGTGAACAGAGCCTTATAACACATAGCTACCTATTGTGCAAAGTAATTTCAGAAGAAATTGCAAGAAAGCAGATCGCTGTTTTGCTCATGACTGTGGGAAAACACAAAAGAAAAGACTCCGAAAATGAAGACTGATTTTGTTTCTTGCCTTGTGTATTCATGGTGTATACTGATAAGATGATCACATTGAGTCCAAGAAGGGGGTTATCTTACTCCATTAGAATAATCTCTTTAAAATGAGCTCTCAGCATGGGTAATAGGGTCAGCGTATCCAGCATGAATGTCCATATAACCATATGTATGGTCTCTTTAGTAAGACATTTCCAGAGGAACTCTGGGGAAATCACTTCCCCACAATATACATATGCAAGATACAGTTCATCTGGCAGGCACTATTGATGTTTCTGGAACAAGTTTCAGCTTGAACAAAGAAAATGTAGCTGCACTCCAAAGATTTTCTGTTTTTCGAGAGATTTGTTTTGCAAGTTTAATAATCCAAATATAGTCATATTCTGTTCATAAAATAAAAATAACATCTACATATTCGGCTTATTAATTCAGCTCCGTCTGTAAGCTTAGACACTTCTTCAAGTAAGATAATTATTACTGCTGTGTATATTTTCCTAATTATTTTGCCCTCACCTAAGTTGATCCTTAGCCCCCACCACCACCACCACCCATCTCCTTGGCAGCCTAGAAAAATCAGGGTTCACACAAAATGGAGACTGGTCCAGAAGGAATACGGGGGTCTCTAGCTTGTCGATTCCCAGTCTAACTCATTGATTTCCAATATTTGCCTTCCAAGGGAACAATTACTCCTCTCTCGAGCAAGCTTGATGTGTAACTCAACAAAACCATTCCACAATTCCCAACCATTGATGTTCTAATGGATTCGTCTTCCTGAATATTAGGCAATTTTGAACAGGTTGAAGTCATGGATCATCTTTACCATAAAAGTAGTCCAATTTCAATTGGTTTGGCCAACCATCTAATGTTTATGGGATCATACCTAATCATTACCTGGTAACAGATGTTGGGGGAAAGTCTAGTAGTGGCTTTCTTCGAGAAAAGTATGCAAGTGTACTGGGGAGTCGGGTGAGGTTGGCCAACAAATATGTATATGGCCAGCATTTGTCTTTGCTATCTTCTAGAAAACCACTGGCCAAGTTCCAAGGAAGACCAGAGTTCCACATTACCCTAGTGGGAGCTCTGTTCTAGGTAATTACCTCCTACACTTACAGGGAAACATTACTGAGCTCCAGCTTCCGTTTCAGGCAGGTGTAAAAACATCTAAAGTAAGAAGGTCTACAAAAATAGTTAATAGTTTATTTTTGTGTCTTAACAAAAATAAGTAATGAACAAAAGAGAAATCTATATCCCATCAATATTTAGTGTGACCTTCGCCCGTTGCCTTCCATCGGTTGTTCTCGCTACTTGCAGACATTTCTCAAAGGAACTCGGCAGGGAGGTTGTTCCCATCATCTTGGAGAACTAAGCCCAGATCTTCTATAGATGTAGGCCTGAACTAATCTGTCTATCTCTTCATGTCATCCCAGACAGACTGCATGATGTTGCGATCAGGGCTTTGTGCAGACCATAGCATCGTCATTATCTTGCAGCATTTTTTCCACACCTGCCTAAAACCTTTTGACTACACCCCTACCTAGAACCTAATCTGATTACTTTATTTTTTGGTGAGTTATAGTATTTTATGTTTGATATATACCTAGCTATAGTTTTTGCTAAAACCCTTAGTAACAACTTACATCCTATCCATGGGGTAGGTAATAAGTGTCTGATCATTGGTGGTCCCACTGTTAGCAGTCCCGTGAACATGACAAAAGGGGTTCCATGCCCCCCATTGAAATTTAGCAAGAGTTAAACAATGCCACTATCTCTCTATTTAAAGTCTACCGGACTTAGAACATTGCCGAACA
Organism: Leptodactylus fuscus; assembly: GCF_031893055.1. Classification (NCBI taxonomy): domain Eukaryota; kingdom Metazoa; phylum Chordata; class Amphibia; order Anura; family Leptodactylidae; genus Leptodactylus; species Leptodactylus fuscus. Next base: position 74,546,662 of record NC_134273.1, on the reverse strand, counting down.
TTGTATTCAACTATCTTGGTCAGTGCCATGTACGACCTTCACTCCATTCACATGGGAACCCCATTTTTGAAGATCGGAGAGCATCTCATTGATATGATCTTTTGCAATCAAACACATATTACCTATCCTGTGATGGGACAAAGCTTTGTCTGTCTTTCGCCACCACTAGAGGGAGCTGAAGAGCGTCCTGTATATGGCTTAAATATTGGATGGGTAGACACTATAAGTAGCACTCCGTATACCCTGTTTTCCTCACAACGCCTAAGCAAATCCTGGTAACACAATGTCTTGAGGCAGGCCTGCCAGTTTTCTGTCTTGCGCGCGCATATAAGAATATTTCCTCGTCAATTAACAATGTCCACCTTTCCATTAATGACACATTACATTTTCTCAGACACTATTAAATTATGTAGAGAGAATTGATGGGGTCATAAGGCACATCATCATTAAAACATTGCATTTATATTCAGCAGCAGTAGCGGCTCAGGTATCCACTCCAGCTAATGCAAATGAATATTAAGCCAGGCTCATGCTGTGTGGATTGAAGATTCATGAGTCATAGAAAGCGGTTAACAAGTCAATGTTATGATCCAGATGGCGCCAGTGGACCCCATAGACTTATAACAAGATCTGATGAAATGTCCATCATGTTGACGGCAGGAATACTGCTACATGTTGTGCTGTTTTTGCCATCAACATTGACGGAATTGTAGATGAAAGCCGTGATCATAGATGAAAAAGCGAAAATCTCCACCCAGGTCGAAATGTGTCTACCCTTACTCTACATTCAGTTAGGGACACCAGTTTTCCATTAAATAAATAAACATATTACCATGCAATTCACATCATAACCACTGGGTGTCACCCATAGACACTTATAGGATGGACATCTTGTGACAGAGTATCACAAAATCATGTTATTTGTAAAGTTGATCCTTTTGTGAAACACACAAAGGGACATGTTTAACCAAGAGGAACGTTGAAGAAGAATACGTCTGTATCAAAATATTCTATAGAATAAAAACAAATGATCAACTTCTCACAGATCAAATTATTTGGTCCTCACCATAAAGGTTGCTCCATTTATGAATTCTGTATTAGTAGAGGTATCCTAGTCCACTGGCCAGAGAAAAGTGGATCCAAAGAACCTATCTCACTCTGGGGGACCCATCTCCTTCATATACTGAGAGCCTATTGAGTCCTATAGGAACTGTGCAATGGTTGATTCTCCCTGTAATGGCTCTGTTGGGGTATTAAAGGGGTTAATTTACCAAAATATTTAACCTCTATCCAAAGGATAAATTGCTAATCCATGGGGGGGTCTAACTGCTGAGATTCCCACCGAATCCCCCCCTGTGGATTTTGTTGTGATGATGGAAGGAGCGCCCCCTGGTGGATACAGAGGAACCACTGCGCCCCCTCACTTCAATGGGAGTTTTGGAGATAGCTTCCTGTTGTACTTTGGCAGTATATGGTATACTTATAACCTGTTGTGAGGAGCATAGCTATAGGAGCCGCAGAGATAGCTATCACTACTGGCCCCTGGAGCCACAGGGGGCCCACAGGCCTCTCCACAACATGATAGCACATGACAACTGAGGACCCCATTCCATATTTTTCATTGGAGCTAAGGATATTCCACATACGCCTCTGCACATTGTCTCATATTGCCTGGTGGGGGTCTTCTATTCCTCACTTGAACGTTTCTATAAAGTCTTGAACCTATCCATCCCCCCCCCCCCCCCAATAAAAAAAAAAAGACCTGTCTTCCTGCATTACTGGTTCTTCTAAGTAACATAAATTGCACATCACTTTTTCTCAAAAAATAAATTGCGTCCTGGCGCCAGAATGTTTTATGTAAAAAACCAAACAGCCATTATGCCAGGGGTCAGAGCCTGGGCGCAGAGATAAAACACCAGCTGTGATTTAAGATGTAAATGTGGATTCATGGCCGCTCCATAATGTTTATCCTCCCAGGTATAATAAACAGGCATCAACTTCAATCCTGACATGTATGTAAAGTTCACCCTGATGTATCTATTAATATGTCATGACAATATTATGCATGTTCCTTGTATGATGTTTACCAAGTCCCCCTCTAAGGCATCCGAGTCCCATCTGCTTGCAGGAGGCGGCCGAGTTACCGACAGCAAATGGAGTGATTAAGTTGGCTGCAGACCTTATGCTTAAATCCATGACATTTCAGCCAAGGGCTATCTGCTGTTCAATGCTTTGTTCTGTCAAAACCGCTCTATTATTTCCGAAAACAATACTGGCATGAGCTAAAAGGTTCAGCTCCGCTCGGCTGAAGACGAGTCACATCTTAGTAGAGTTTACACAAACAAACACTGCCTTCCTGGCGAGGTTTGGGGTTCTTCTGGGTAGGAAAATATCTGGTGGGTTGCATTTATTTTAATGCAAGCTGAATGGGCTTTTAACACTCGCTGCTAGTTGAGCTCTTGCTGTCAGTGAGCGCCTCGCGGCGCTATACGCTACTTGCTTAGATGTTTTTACACTTCAGAACTTTTACCCTTGGCCTACATCCTACCATGGAAGATAGACATGAACATACAGATCACTAAACTCTATTGAGTGCCTGGGGTTCGCTCAGGTAGAATCACAATAGAAAGCAGGTAAAAGAGTAAACGTAGAATAGCGCCATAGTCGTTCATGGACATGTTTGGTAGTGCAGCTTTGCCTCATTCAAGTGGTTATAAGCTGCAATTCTAGGCACAATTTATAGACAAGAGATGTTATGTCATATAACCTTGTTAAAGGAAATGTATCATCTATACTGTTTCCTAATTAAGACCAGATACTGATAAATTGTCATTTTTTTTCTATTCTGTCTTTATTTTCTGATGGTAGATTTTTTTATTCAAATTTTTGCACTTGATTATTGGGGCGACCATCTTGCTTCAGCTGCTGTTGAATATGACAGCAACTTTCCAAATAACTTTAAAAATTGTAGATGTTTTCTGCCTGAAACAAATCTCTAAAGTTCCTGCCACTAGGTGCCTTCCTTCTTGATAATTTGCTGTTCTCTCCCTGTTACTATGGGAGTTCTGTCTTTAGAAACCTGCAGGATCAAGTCAGGAACAGAATGAGTGGAGGGGGAGGAACAGGTCGCTCACAGCTTCTGCGTGTTTACACACAACTTTCCCTGTCTGTATACTACTCAGAAAGGAGTCTTTAGCTCATCACATCACAGAGAGCTTAGGAGAGTCTACTTACTTCTATCTACTTCTGACTAGCTGCTTGTATTAGTGCTGGTGGGCCGACTTAGTAGGCATAGCACAGAGCAGATCCCAAATGTCTGACAATTTAGGATGTTTAGGACGGTGAGATGATGAGGCAGCAATCGGGAGCGAGGAGTCGAATAGGTCAGAGGAAGGAGGAGAGCACAGGGCAGCCGGGCTCATAGAGAAATCGTTTGCACCGCGAGCAAGTGCGGCCATCATGTTGGAACCGGTAAGCCGAGAGGCGAGAGGAGGTGGCACATGTAGGGGCCGTGGGTCCATGGCACGTGGATCCAGGTCAGAACCCCCAACAACAACAGGAGGGGAGCCAAACATTTGTCTCTTAATATTGGTCTGAAAGTGGACATCCCCTTTAAGTCTTATGTTTAGTGTATGATGTAAGATAAACTACAGTAGTGCAGATGGAGCGCTTCATGCAGATTTGCCCTCTCTATATTCATGGTGTCATACCCAAATTAACTCACCAATTTCTTTATTTGTTAGACAAATCAACCTGCTTAAATTTTCACTTCCTGCCTCTATGTATTGTACTTAGAAAAAAATCATATTCCTGAATTTTAGTGGTAAAATCTCAGCTATGATAAAAGTATCTGGCAGGTCTCTATCCCAAGAGGTACGCAGCAGCTGTATGTTCTACCCTACTGCTCTTTGAGGTGAATAACTAGTCTACCATCATGGCCTTCGCTACCAGATTCCTGCCCTTAGGCCAGGCTGCTCTGGCACTGAGCTACATAGTCATTTTTCCTAATAAGCCCCCGAGGGTTTTTTATGATATGTAACCAAGATTTTCCTGAGCCGTTTCTCTAACAATCCGCAGACAGGTGCACAAACCAGAACTTAAATCACTTGATATTCATAATTGGTAATGTTTCAGAGACTTATTACGTACTTAATAGCGCCTGAAACTCTCCATTTGGCCTACATAGCGCGTGATGCGGGCAGTGGGTTGAGAGGTGACAAAGTATAATTGATAGAATTTGATTTTCATGCTGAACAGGAGCCTATAAAAACATCATTAGTCTCCGCACACCGAGCTGCCCCCGCTGCCGTCTTAAGCAAGATGAATAATGTGATTGAAGGGTTGGCTGCGAGGGGGGTGTCACAGATCATGTCCCCTTATGATCCCATGACTGTCGTTCTTCAGGGTGAACACTAATGTCCATAATAACATTGTCATTCCATCATTACAGTATTGGTACATTGATCATATACAATCACCTATAGGTGTAGTAAATCCAGTACGATGGAACATAAAATGTAATATAAGTGAATAGAATGGGCTTATATGTAGGTAAAGAGAGGTCTATATGGGCCATGTATCAATACTGTCACTAAATCATGTCATAGAGGAAGCCAATGCATGGACTATGGGGCAAATGGAGCGAAGGGCCCAGACCAGGTTGGCCGTAGACCTTTAATTAATTGGTAGTATGAGCCTATACCCTCGCCACACAGTGTAGAAAGTCATGTACCTTAAGAATCATGACTATAAGATGGGGCCATTTATTCTTTATGGCCATATATATTTAATTGGTACGGGGCCACCAAAAAGCCTCTGTATGGATGAGCTGTTCTGGGCTGCACGAGATTCCCGTACTACACTGTCTACCAATAAGTATTTGGACACCTGTTGTCCGAGCAGCACAAGCGACAATTACAGCCTCAACCCTCCGGGGCTTTCCACAAGTCCTTGTATGACAGCTAGCGGTATTTTACTCCATTCGGCTTGGAGAAGACAGGTAAGTTCTTTCTCCGAGTTTGGATGACTGTTGCACTCCTCTTAGTTCAGCGATCCAACTTGTCCCAGAGGTCTTCGATAGGGTTCAAGCCTGAGCTCTGGGCAGGCCAGTCCAGTCGGTAACCTGATTGTCACTGTACCAAGCCATGGTAGACCTCGCTACATGACAGATGGCGTTGTCATCCTGGAAGTAACATTGGTTCGACCCATAGAACCGCCATAATGTAGGAAGCACAATGTTATCTAAAATAGTGCAATAGGCGTTGGCATTGAGTTTACCATGCCCTGGGACCAAGGGTCCATACCAGGAGAAACACCCCCAGACCATAACTCCACCTCCGCCGAACTTTACAGGGTGTCCAAATACTTATTGGTAGACAGTGTATACAGTGCACAGAGCCGGGAAGAAAATAGCTCCAAATATTGTATAATGGCCAAGGGGCATTACTGCAACTTAGCTCCCGTTATACTCAGTGGGTGCTGAGCTACAGTGACAGGCTTATATACAAGGTCATCTTACAGCTTTGCATTGAATGGACTGTGAAGGTGCGAAATCCCGCTTGTATTCCTTCTTATTCTTCCAGTTTGCATACAGAGTTTTGTGGCGTGCTCCATCAGACTATGTATGTATGTATGTGTAAATATATTTTCTCTATGCAGTTTTTTGCCTAAAATTGTAGCACAATATTGTATATTTTTTGGAAAAAATTCTGTCTAAAGCTAAATAGTCAAAAAAAAAAAAAAATCAGGTGTCTTCCATAAAGACAGCAACCAAGAACAAGCTTATGTTTATCGGAATGACCCATACATTGATGAGTAGTCCGAAGGGTGGGTCATTCAATTATCATACCAAATCCCTAATTTATGCTACAAAGGACTATATACTAACAACATGTTTTTTTTCTTATTTTCACAGGAGAGTTATTTTTCTCAGTGGACTTCCAGCCCTAAATCAGACCATGACACAACCCAGTTCTCCGAGTCATCCCATTTGGTGGACGTCACCAGCAGAAGTTCTGAGGGCTCCCTACATGCTCAGTCAAACATCAAAGCTTCCATTTCAAACACCGATACAGAAGCAAAGGCAGGAAGCTTCAACACTCAGAGAAGCCTGATGCCAACTCGCAGCTTGTCCCCCAGCGGAAGCAGGAATGAAATCTCTAAGGGAAATTCACTCATTTCGAAAATTCAACAATTTGTATCAGATAAAACGCTAAGGACTTCAATGAGTAAGAAATCCCTGAAGGAGATCCCCAAGGAAGAGCGAAAAATGACAGATGAAGCCTCCGTAAGTGAATAAAAACATCTTACTTTATGCTTGACTTCATCTTATTATTGTTGAGACGGGAGGGCATTTTGCTCTTTAAACTCGAGGTGTCATCAACAATAATTTCTAGAAATATTTTTGACATCACCAGTCAATAGTCCGGAAATCCATTAGTCTTATTTTTTTCTGGGAAATATTACAAGACCGTGATGTAAAATGATCTCAATGCAAGTTTGTCTCGGAATCAGTGGAGAAGAGACTATAGAAAAATAAAAAGAGATTGAGTTGGTCGTTGGTTGGTTGGTATTTTTTGAAGGCCAATAGAATGACCAACCTTATCGAGTCTTGTAGAGAGTCAAGACCAATATGAACACCTCCTTTGTAGAATGGCCCACCCTGATGATTATCTGATGTCCAATGGTTTGTCTTCTCTAATCCCTAGCGATAATATTTGATCTCAGATGGAAACCATGTGGGCCTACCTGGCTTCTCCAATGGGCCATCAACTGTTGTCAATGGGAAATCCTACAATAGGTGTCTTACCTGTATCTTTCATTGATATGAAGATTACAGATAGTGTCACACTCAATGGACACAATTTTAGGATTTTTTAGTGCAGCCAATAATAATCTGAAAAATTTAAATAAATAACTAAAAAATCTAAAAAAAAATCTAAAAATTAAATAAACTTTTTATTATTTAGATTATTAGATATTTTGATTAGATTTTTTTATTTAGATTGTTTTAATTAGATTGTTAGATATTTTGATTTAATTTTTTATTTAGATTGTTTTAATTAGATTGTTAGATATTTTGATTCGATTTTTTTATTTAGATTGTTTTAATTAGATTGTTAGATTTTTTTTCTTATTAGTATGCACGGAGAGAACATACAAACTCCTTGCAGCTGTTGTTCCTGGTGGGATTTGAGCCCAGGACTCCTGCAGTGCTAAACACTGAGCCACCGTGTAGCCCCTATAACATATAAATTTGGCGAAAGAAGAAGCCATTTTCTGATGACAGATTCCATTGAATGGAGTTGTTCTTGGCAATAATGGACATGTTAAAGGGTTGACCTATATTTTTATGTGGTCTCCAACCCAATGGATCTCCAACTGTGGCAAAATTACAACGTCGATCATGCTCAGAGTAGTGACTTTGCAACTGCTGGAAAGCCAACGGTTGGAGATCACAAACAAGAGTTTGGGTGATTTTATTTTAGCTCCAGGACTCTTCTCAATGTCTCCATCTAAATTGATGGTGGGGGTATATATATGAAAGAAACCTAAAAAGTAAAGTTAATGATAAAAGTAGAAATTCCATAATATCAAATTTTTAGTTACTATTTTTTAAAAAGAACCTTTTACTTCCAAGTGTATATTTTATTTTCTTACTGTCCGGCAGTTGTGTTTAAGAGGTGAGTTTCTCTTAGGTATAAAAGACAGGTCTGTTTTACAAAGCGATGGCTGGAACGCCATATAATAAGAGCGCTACTTCCAATTTATTGATTCGGGAAGGTTTATATTTGCCCACTGCGACAGGGAATTGATTCAGGAAGGTTTATATCTTCCAACTGTGAGCTCTGGTCAGTTATACCAAGGTTTTGTTTATCCTCCCTACAGAGGGAAGAAATAGGAAGTTGAAAAGGTTATGGATGGTTTACAAGTGAAAGAGCCGCAGAAAATCTAGCTGAAGTTTTAAGTTGTGTTTCCATTAGTTACGAGGATGCTATGCCCTGGGTACCAGTAATGTAATGATATTCGTAAAGTGCGTGGCGCTATCTATTAGAAGACCGCCCTAAAAATATTTACAGAGATAATGATCCATTACCCTTTCCCAATGTCCATGGAGTCCCAGTGGTTGTACCTGCGATCAGAGCCCGCACACTGATCGCAGGCATTAACCCATATGATCAAAGCATCATCTTACCAACAACGCATGGGCTCTGCCATTTTGGCTAGGACCACCACCACCCATGACAAGTTCTAAGGGCAGCGATCCATTACCTAGACAGCGTTTTTAAGGTTCCCAGGCCTTTCTTCAATACAATTCTATGGCAACCATTGTATTTTACAGTGCATTGCAGTGTATTATATTGGTGATCTGACCCCCTAGGGTTCAAGTAAATCTAACCCCACAGAAAAGATGCCTTATTCAGCCCCTAGTAAAAAATATATACAAGTAACGGGTGTTATAAAATAGTGTCATTTTTTTTTTTTTTCAAAGTTTTATATTTCTTCTTAAGGTATTAAAACATAACCAAAACTATATAAATTTGGTATCGCCATGATAGTCCTGACCCATAGAATACAGGTAACATTGTAACATTTTATCTGCGTGGTCAACTCTGTAAATACAAAATCCATAAGAAACTGGTGTAAATACAGTTTTTTTTCTCCAATTCGACCACATTCTAAATTTTTTTCAACTTCCCAGAACATTGTATGAAATTTTAAATGATAGTGTTACAAAGTAAAATTTGTCCTGCAAAAATGAATCCCTCATACGGACCTGTTAACAGAAAACTGGCTTTTGGAAGGTAGTAAAAAAAAATTAAAAATTTTTTTTTTTAAAAAAATGGTTCTAATGGGATTGGGCTAAAAGGTATGTTCACTTTTTCCAATCAGTATTTTTGTATTTTTTTCAATAATGCATCTAAAATAGGAAATGTCCTATCGTTTTGGGTATACAGCTCTTATGCAGTTCTATATATCTCCATAATGACATACTACAAAGAACTCATGTTGTCTGCATGAAGATCCTAAATCCCAGTGCAAAATCTTTGTCAGGCCCACCAACCATAATGTATTATTTATAGTACCGGTCTCTTCCTATTGGGAATTGACAGTTTATGGGCCTAAAAAATGTGAACACAGCTTAATGCTTCAGTAAAATGACCTAAACGATCACCATTGTTGTAGATTCCATAGAGGTAGCTCTCAAGATTAGAGATGAGCAAACACTGTTCGGATCAGCCGTTCCGAACAGCACGCTCCCTCAATAAGGGACCAATGATGATGTGCAACAGTTGCGGCAATTTTACTTCCATCCATAGTCCCCAATGGGCCCTAGCCTCAATTGAAATAGCTATGGCCATCTCAATGGAGCCATAGACTTCAGCACCTTCCAAATATTCCGCATTTCTCCCACATAATTAAGAAATCCTATCAATTTTTTTGAATTTTTCATGTAAACGGAGAGCTCAGTTGTGGGCAATATCTAATTATCCCCCTCGTGACTGCGAGATGTTGTCTCCTTATGTAACATTGTGGCCGACTTCTAAGCCGTAGATGAAAGTCTCCTGATTCTTGCATGCTGAAGTACATTACTGCATGGCCTTAAATAATTACCGCTAATCCCCAGAAGCACAATGCTGCCAAAAAAAACATACAAAGCCCCCCACCTAGAAGCGAATTCAGAACTACTTAGTAAACTTTAAGGGTCACGACGCAATGTTTTATTCATGATTTCATGATATTCTCTTTGTAGAGTTCAAATATTTTTTTTATATTAAGAAATATAATGCGTCCCTTTGGGTAATAGTGCCGCCATGCAGATACTTAGTAATTAAACTTTTACAGACGTGTGACTGTACTCAAACAATTCTGATTTAATTATAATTAATTATTTGGGCCAAGCCGAGTGCAAGAATAAGAATATTAATCTCCAAGTGTAAAGCTGCATGCCTCGAGCCGCAAGGAGTGTCTGCGCGGCAGTATTGTTAAAACGGCACGACTGTAGTCATTCATAGGCCCCTGCAGATGTGCCCACCCCAACCTTAGCCCCTCTCACGAAATTAAGTCAATGCAATATCATGACATGCCAGCAAAACCCTTGAGAGACTGTAATGCATAGCGCAACTGCTGGGTGTCTTCACATAGGCGCATACAGCATATCACTTTGTGACAAAATATCACAAAAGAATATTGTCATGAGAAGCTGGTCATCTCGTGGGACACATATCGTGGACATGTCCAGCCATGAGGAAACGTAAGGAAGGAGACAATGGCATCAACAAATTTTCAAGGTGTGGTGTATTGTACTCCACATTTGGGATATTTGCGCTTCCATATAACTGGAGGGACTGGAACTTGGCGTTACGGTTAAGAGAAACATTTGGCTTGGGAAAACACCCATGTCTGTATACCCTAGGGTACATGGAGGTCATACAATAAAGTTACTCACTTAGAACCTATATCTATAAGCCATAACCAAGACCATCTCCTCTGGAGGTCTTCAGCTGTCCATGTACTATAGCTCAGGTATGGCCATTCTTGCGTGCTGACAAATATTACTGCATGGCCTTAAATAATTACCAATAATCCCCAGAAGCACAAAAACATACCCACCAACCCCCGCCCGCCTTCCTCCATGTACAAGGGAATTCAGAACTTCATTCATGGTTATATCCATTGGCAACCTATCAAGAAAAATGACTATCGCCACCATGATGGTTAGAGAAAATTTATTAAACATTTAAAAAAATTTAATTACTTATATTTGCAACAATGTTTAACTTTTAATTGTCTACAAAAGCTAATATAATTAGATGTGAATAATAACCAAGAGTGGCTCAGTGGTTAGCACTGGAGTCTTGCAGCCCTGAGTCCTAGGTTTGTAACTGACTAAGGAAAACATCTGCAAGGAGTTTGTATGTTCTAGGTTTCCGTGGGTTTTCTTCTACACTCCAAAGACATAATGATAGGGGATTTACCGTATATACTCGAGTATAAGCCAACCCAAATATAAGCCCAAAAAACTGGGAAAACTTATTGACTCAAGTATAAGCCGAGGGGGGGAAATACAGCAGCTACTGTAAATTTCAAAAATTAAAATGGTCGGAGTTTTTGGGTGCAGTAGATACTGGGTGCTGGGGAAGGGGAGGGGGTGTTTTGGTTTTCTGTCTGCCCCTTCCCTGAGCTTGAGGACTGTTTTTTCCCCACTTGGAATTCAGTTTGGCTGTATATAGGGGATCTGCAGTGCTCCTATTAACCCCTTCCCGACACAACAGGAGCACTGCAGATCCCCTATATTCAGTAGACCGGGCACTATCAGATACAGGGATACCTAATGTGTTTGTTTTTCACACTCATTCTCTACTTATATGTATTCTAGGGAAAGGAGGGATTTAGAACTTTTATTTATATTATTTTTTTTATCATATTTTTCTAAAGCTTCTTTTTTTTTTTCACTATTTTATGGTAGATTCTATACATTTCTACATTACTATTGCGGCTGGTCATAGAACCCCCCCCCCCAAAAAAAAAATATATTTTTTTTTTTTTTTTTCTTGACTCGAGTATAAGCCGAGGGGGGCTTTTTCAGCACAAAAACTGTGCTCAAAAATTCGGCTTATACTTGAGTACATACAGTAGATTGTGAGCCTTATGATAAGGCTGCAGAATATGACAACACTATACAAGTAAGCAAAATAATAATCCTAGGCTTACCACTGACGCTAGGTTCATACCTGCGCTCGGGTTTCCATACTTCAGGTCCAATTAGGGACCCAAAAAAACAGAAACCCAAACCACTTAGACTAAAATGTGGTCTGAAAAACATGGAGAGAAAATCCTGTTGGCATTTTTCAAGCCAAATGGGGGAACAAATCCCTGAATGGTGAGCAAGCTCAGATGTGAACCCAGCCTTAGTAAATATGGTGCATCTGGGATTATCCTTGTGGTAGACCTCAAAATCTAATCCTTCCAAGAGTACTCATAAATCGGTGCTATAATTTGCACCAATTCCTTATTCATCAGTGGGTTAGTGGGTGGCCTCATCTTCTCTCCAATTCCCACCCTTTTTTTTTTAACCAATTTGAAGAAATGGCAAGAATTTTAAAATGTTCAACATTTTTGTGCAAACATTACCAAATTTGCTACTTTTGCACCATAAAATAGCACAAAATTGACTAAATTTCATCAATAAGATGCTTGGGTAAGCACCCACTAGGGTTGAGCGATCGTGTTCGGAAAAGATCGGATTCCGATCGGCGATCGAGAAAATTTCACGATCGCGATCAGAATTCCGAGCACGATCATTTTATGTGGGATCGAGATTGGTGATCTTTTCCCACAATGCTTTGCTTAGCCTTCACACTGAGTATATGCTGTATACTCAGTGTGAGGGCTCCGCTGCAGTTCCATAGGAATGAATGGAAGCAGCCCGTACACAGCCTTAACTCCCTGCGCGCCGGCTGCCTCCATTAATTCGAATGGGAGGCTAAACTAAACAGGTCTAGCAGCTACTTACCTCTAGAGATGGCTGCTCCGGTGCCCTCCTTCTACTTGTCCTCGCTGCCGCTCCACGCTGCTCTTCTTGCCTCGCTGCCCCGCCTTCCAGGTTAGTGTTTAAAGCGCTAGGTAGGCGGGGCTTGTGGCTTAGTAGAGTGTGGGCGGGTACAGGGCGGGGAGATGTGACATCTCCCCTCCCAGTACCCGTCCACACTCTCCTAACCTGGCAGGGAGGGGGCAGTGAAGGGAGAAGAGCAGCGTGGAGTGGCAGCGAGGCAAAGAAGAAGGAAGGCACCGGGCACCAGACCAGCCATCTCTGGAGGTAAGTGGACACCAGGGGGGACAAAGTAGCCAGAGGATTAAAAAAAATATCCTCTGGCTACTTTAGTGATTGACTTGCACTGGGATCGGAATTGGGATCGAGATCGGGTTCGAATGAAAAATGATCGGAAATCGGATTTTAAAATCGATCCTGAAAAGTCAAGATCGGCTCAACCCTAGCGCCCACCAATCCTGCTAGTGATGCAAAATACCAATGCCGTGGATACCCATCAATACACCAATAGCGAGGCCCCAAGCCATGGAAGTTACACTGTACCTAGTCATGCCCAGACGCCTTATCCTTGAGGACCATCTCCCGCACCGGGCGGTTTGTTGTCTTGTAGGTATTACTTAGCCCACGTAATGTGTTACAACAGACACGTGGAATGATTTTTGGCATTCCTAGCAAGTTCCTCCTTTTACAGTTTAAACAAAAAGTGATTCATTTTCCTCCAGACATATCCACCCAGCTTATTCCTAATCTTTTTTTCATTCTAACAGCCCGTCTATTGAGTTATTTTTAGTCCATAATAGAACTGCATAAATCTTCCCAAAACAGCCAAAGTAACAATGTAAGAAATGTGTGAAAAATTGAGCTCTTGAAACATTAAAGCTGCATAAAAAGCTCAGATATAAAATAATGACACACGGATGATCTTTCTTCATTCCAAGTAGGATCTAAAGAGTTTAACAACTTGCAGGGATTCAAGAATCCGTCTTCAACGTCTTAGAGAGATGTCCGCGTACAGCCCGGATCATTTTCATTTTTAGTATGCAGCGCTTTGCTGAGAATCACAGAGAATCTTACATGCCGGATAATGAACACAGAGTTCAGCCGATTCCCTAATCTTCATGCATTTGCAACATTTAACTGTACGGGCAACCAAAGTTTTTGCGATAAGATTTTTCTATTGGGACTCAAGGGTTAATGGATAGAATACTTTTTTGAGATTGAAACGCTAGGACACCTCCATAGACAGAAATCTCAGATTTACAATATTGATAATTTAGTCATTTTAAAGTGCTAATATGTTTTATTTTTTTCATAACTCCATAGTGCGGGTGAAGGGAACAAACTTTGTAATATACTTTATATAAGAAAAGTGCCCGTGTCTTCATTTATTTGCCTCCTTCTTCCACTGATCAAATCTGTACAATAGAAGTCTATGGAGAAGGAAGAATAGGAGATCATAATGTTACTGCCCCCCATCAGGGAGACTGAACCCCATAACACATGTGATGTAATCTGGGACAGGAGATGACATTATGGTATCACAATGACTACAGTTATGTGTGATCTACTCACTGTATATGGCGCCCCCTATAGTCCCTGTCCTGCAGCAGCTGCCACCCTATATATATATATAGGAGACGATACACTTTATTACTGTATATACAGATATTGGAATACACCAGAATATTGAGCTATAGCCATTACTATCATCATGGTCACTAGCTAAGGACTAATTCACACACAAGACAAAAAAAAACACAGACACAATATAGATAAGTTCGATATGTTTTTGTTTATTGAATAGGCAACATTGTAACAAAATATTACCGGCCCTTTAATTAAAGAAGGTCGCAGTGACTAAGAGCTCAGGCCTGGTGGGGACCATAGAATTTACTATGGCCTGGTCCCCCATGTCCTGAGATGAAAGTCACCGACCCAATGATCCAGAGGAAGGCGAAACAACCCCCGGAGAGTTATACCTCAAGGGGGCAAAAAATTCCTTCCTGGCCCCAAATATGTCGATCGGATATCTCCCTGGACCATATCTCGCCTGCTGCCAAGTGCTGTATGTATGTGTGTATGTGTCTATGTAAGTGTATATATATGTATGTGTGTATGTACATACCTCCCCACTTTTGAAGAACAGAAAGAGGGACAAAATGTAAATTTTAGCAAATTTAGCTCCGCCCACTTTTATGTTGACTCCGCCCATTCTCTTTCATTTTCCATGTTTTAACCGGTATGCAAATGAGTTCTCCACAGCAATGAGGGCGAGCTCCAGCACTCAAACGGCGAAGGGGGCGTCCCCACTGCTGCCTGTGAGCTCTTTTCAGTGATGCCTCCATCTTCAGCTGCAACCCCGCCTCTTCTGTCTTCTTCTGTCGGTTCAACTACCAACGCCTTCGGCCATTTTTGGGAGGCCGCTCTTGCTCTTATAGTTCAATACAGCAGCGTACTGCGCAGGCGTCAGAAGTTGGACCGAGACGGAAGACAGAAGAGGCGGGATTGCAGCTGAAGATGGAGGCGTCGCTGGAAAGAGCTCTTGGGCAGCAGTGGGGATGCCCCCATCACTGTTTGCGCGCTGGGGCCCGCCCTCATTGCTGCAGAGAACTCATTTGCATACCAGTTAAAACCGGTATTTCTAAGTAACGGCGCCGCGGAGACCACGTCTAAAGGTAATAAACGAATAGCCTTTCTTAAAGCTATTCCAAAGTAGTAATTAGAAGGGGCGCAGTATATCAGAGGGCCCCTTCACCCTAACAAAATCTTTCTACCATCTATTACACTGCTGGTAAATGTCTAAGCTGATGAAATTCATGACTAACCCTTACAACTGGATTGTTATAGAGACATAAATGGGTTCTGTACGCTGAGCTATTGGAAACATGGTGCCGTTCTTGGCCCGTTCTGCCCCTGGACCTAACCCATTGTCCTTCTCCTAGGGGTACAACTGGAGAAGTTACCACGTGAACCGACTCAGCGCCTCTGAAATGCAGATGTTGGCGAGTCTGAAGAGGCAGCAGAAAGAGGAGATGGAGGACGAGGGGAGATCTCATGGGCTCAGCCAGTCTCAGATTGACCACTGTAATGTTAGTATGAGCACCAGCAGTGATGATACCACCACCTGGACCTCCTGCCTGCCGCCAGTAAGTGACTCTATACTTCTAACAAGGGTAGTTAGAAAATTCACATTTTGTCTGTGCTTTTTCGGTTCCAGACTGGGCTGTGTCCAAAACTCATCTTATGTACACGCACAACACTTCTATACTGCTCTGCCTGTAGGGACCCCAACCATGGCAAACCATGAAGTGTCTGGGTCCTAAAGCAAAATATGTACCGGACTCCCCAGCTGTAATGGATGGTCTAAAGTGCTGGTCTCCTCGTATTGGGAAGAGACCACTTATGGGCCCAACTGAGACTCCTGGGCTCCTTAAGATACACACACTTGAATAGAGGCCCAGAGGAGGTACAGGCAATAACCACAGATACTCACCTCTCCTGGGCATCCAGTTTTCATACCGGCATCGACTCTTTATTAACAGGCCCTTACAGCCTTTTCCAGCTTCGTCTCTGATGTCACACATCCTGGGGTCACTACTGAGACCTGGGATTGGGCCTCAGTGGCCAAGTGGGGTGTCATGATGAGGATGCCGATGATCTCAGGTTCATAACAAATCCAACTCATTACCACTTTGCTCATCTCTACTATCTACCAAAAGTGGTTAATGGAAGAACAACTGGTGAACGGGGATATGAGGATCCAAGGCTTATGAATACACAAGAGGAGCAAAGGCCTGGCCCAGTTCTGCCTCACTTGATTTTCCAGAATTTTTAGCTCATGGAGAATCCAAGTATTTATTAACACATACATGTCCTTTTGATCTATTACACCTGGGGCTGATGGGGCCATCTCCAGGGTAGGGTAATGCAAATGCTGTGAGCAGTGCAGGGCATGATGGGACATGTACAGTAACGTGAAAAAGTTTCAGGCAGATGTGGAAAAAATTTTGCAAAGTGATGCTATATTAAAATTTGTGCCAGAGTCTCTTCAGGAGACTCCTCTATAGTGTTCACCCCTTCTAGTTATAAAACAATGGACACCATTAGGGTGCATTCACACGGAGTAACGTGACCTGGCACGTATACACCGTATGAGATTTTGCGGGTCGTATACGCTCCCATTGATTGCGGCCACAAAATCACAGGCGCAAAATAACGCGGCATATACTCTCCTAACTCCCTTTGAAATGAATGGGAGCATTTTGAGCGGTCATCTGCCGTCACGTGTATACGTGCCAGATCATTCGCAACGTTACATTGTGTGAACGCACCTGGGCAGGGAAGTTGTTCCCACCATCTAAGCACAGATCTATGGATATAGACTTGCCCCAATCCGTCTGTCTCTTTATGTCATCCCAGACAGACTGGATGATGTTGCGATCAGGGCTATATCATCGCTTCCAGGACTCCTCCTCCAAAGGGCAAAGGTCACACCAAATAGTAATGAGAATGACATTCCTCTTTTCTTCATTCCCTTCTTGTTAATTGACACAAATAAACATTAACCCTTAGGTAACAGATTTCCGCGCAGTCGTCACTACGGCTTATTAAACCTCCACAATATCTCACGTCGCTGCTGTTTTTTCACTTCCCATTAGCCCGGGTTTTCTGTGCCGTTTCTGCCGTGAGCACAAGATTTCTAAATCTACAAATCGCAATTATATATTTTAAGTTAAATAAACATTTTTTACAACATGACAAAAGATGACAAGCGGGGTTACACGGGGAGCCGCTTACCCGGTATGAATTCCGATAAGTGCTTCATACTTTTCTTCGGTGTGTGGGCGTTGGAACATTTTCATCCTTGGTGTCTTTTTTGTGTTATGCGAATCATTTTTGTGTTTATTGCCGCTTGTGCACATAAATACGGCGGAGTTTATAACTTCAGTTTAGCTGTAAAAATCCTCATCTGTCCACGCCGCGCCACTTATTTATTCAGGTACGTGATTTCCAGCGTGACGCGCTGACATTTACAACTCTAAATGCCAATTACCAGTCTTTATAGAAAGGGCTATTGATTGAGAATCTGTCAGGAATAAGAACCAAATATTCATTCACATTACCGAAGTAGGCGAAAACTAAGCCCAGGACCTTCAGGGCAGAAGAGGACACCGGTCCCAGAGGGCCCCTGTGCAAGGTAAATGTAGGGGCCCCTGGTTTTCACCTGCTAGATCATTCATGACTGTCCTGAAAATCCCTCTCTGTGTTCAGGACCACCAGTAAAGTCAGTTTAGGCTAAGTTCACACGGTGGCGGTGGGGCAGATTTTGGCACCGAGAGTGACACGGGGAGCCATGTCACTCTCGGATCAAAACTCACCTGCCATGACTGTCGCGGCTTCCGACAGTCGTGGCTTCCCCCTCCGGAGTCGGATCAAATGAATGAGCCGATTACAGAGGTTGCTGCCGCCAGGCGGACTCCACCTGAAGAAAGGACAGCCAGCCCATAGACCACCATTGTGAGGGGGCGGATTATGACGTGGATTACGCGCCATAATCCGCCCCCTCTGTGCCCGTGTGAACGGGCCCTAAATTTTTTATTTTTTTTTAAATGCATCACATTTGTTTTTGAAAGCATAATTTTTCTGCAGCATTTTTTTTCTGCAATGTGTACATGACATCAAACAAAAGCTCATTTGCTTTTCTTCGAATGTTTTTATTCCACTGTATATTCACAACCGACCCCATAGGTGGAGGCCTGGGAGAGGTGACAAAAATAAAAAACATTCATACTCACCTGCCATCACCTCATTTACGTTATCCAGGGCTCTCTCCACCTTCTCAGTCACATTATGCATCTGGGGCCAATCACAGGCCTCAGTGTTGACCTGAGCATGCTGAGTATCATGATGTTCGGTGTACACATTTGACCGCCAATGGCCCATCACAAGCTTCAGTGGTGACCTGGGCATGATGTGTATCATGATATTCGGTGTACACATGTGACCACCAATGGCCCATCACAGGTCTCAGTGATGACCTGGGCATGCTGAGCATCATGATGTTCGGTGTACACATGTAACCGCCAATGGCCCATCACGGGCCTCAGTGGTGACCTGAGCATGCTGAGTATCATGATGTTCGTTGTACACATGTGACCGTTGATGGCCCAATCACAAGCTTTAGTGGTGACCCCAGGCGCATGACATCATCAAGAGAGTTCTGGACACTATGGATAGATCCAAAACAGGCAACAGAAGGTGAATATGAATGTTTTTTTCATTTCTGTCACCTCACCGGGGCCTCCACCTATTATTCTCTGGAATATGAAGATACCCTATATTGGGGATAACACAGTGGCGCAGTGGTTAGCCTTGCAGCGCTGGAGTCCTGGGTTTGAATCCTGCCAAGGACAACATCTGCAAGGAGTTTGTATGCTCTCCACATGTTTGTGTGGATTTCCTCCCATACTCTAAAGACATACTGATAGGGAAAGAGGTAGATTGTGAGCCCTATATGGGGATCACAAGCTACATTAAAAAGCGAGAGAGACCTTATATTGTGGTGGCCATTTTAGTTTGCCCATAGTTTTTTTTGTAAAAACACAAACAATTTGGAATATTTGCATCAAACCCAGCTTGCTACGAGTCCGGTTTCCCATCTTTAGTGAGAACCTATTAGACAGGAAGTATTATTCTTTATTCAATCCACTTTTTGTCTTCACATATGCACTCAAAACCTGATTGTGTGTTCTTACCTTAAGGCAGCAATGCCCGGGATGTACTATAAGAGGTGCAGAAGAGCAGTTGTAACCAGGCCCTGGACCTCGAGAGGTCCCCAATGGTCCCTCTGCCCTAATGGCATAAGTTAAAAGGGGAGCCATAATTGATTTTACATTGGGGCCCAAGATCTTGAAGTTACGCCTTTGAATTGGTCCGTCTTACTGGTCTTGGCTGTATGTAGTACAGTACATCAATCCCCGTATCTACATAACCGTAGTGTAGTAATGTATATCCGTGATTTATAGTATTGCTGCCCACTGTCAAGAACACGAAGGGCCATTCAGCTTAATGCACTTCCCTGTCCACCATGTGTGAATGAGAAGTTTATCGGCCTCTATGGAGCACATTAGTGGACAAGATGCACTTTTGACATCATGCCGAGTCGATATTCAATTGACCACCAGCAGTTTAGAAGACAAATGTGCATTTACTATGTTATAAGGTAATCCATTATTTAGTTGAGGTGACTGGAGGAATTTATCAAGTCCTGTCTTGTTGAAGTTTATCCTAAAAAGTTGCAAAATAGGATTTGCCACTGTTTGGGCTATTTTGAGCTTCAATTTCTGCATTTTGCGATTTTGGCACCACTCACTCCCATTTGGTTAGCCTCTCAAGCCTATGTCCTCCAGATTTAGCAAATGTGATTTAAAAAAAAATAAAATGGGGAGGTGACGTAGAAAGTGCAGTAACATCCCAGGACAGAGGTGTTAGACTTTTGCCAAATTTATCAAACATCAGGCGATATTTCATACAACTTGGCACAACTTATGACAAGACTTCCCTAATGATAAATCTCCTCCATTGTGTTTATAGATTATAATATGTGGGCCATTTTCAAAAATATCAGGAAGCCCCTAGTGACATCATTCACCTAATTCTGCTACATGCATAGACTTATAAGCAGGGGCACAGCCGTAGTGCCAAGGGGCCCAAAAGCAAACATAAGAAGATATTAGTATTGTGTTTTGCTTATGAAGATGGGAATCCCTCTTGCAGAATATGCACTGGGTCCAGGAGATTCGTGTTAAGGGGGTTGTCTGTATTCATAGGATAGGCCAAACATGACTGATCAGTGGGGGGCCAGTAGTCATCCTGTGCACGGAGCAGCTGCTCCAGGGTACGGCCAGTAGTGTCCGGGCACCGTTACTGCAGCTGACTTCAATGGACAACCTGACCAGTTGACCAATACTGACCAGTTGACTTCAATGGACAACCCTTTTAACTGGGTACTGCTTCACTGATTCTGACGTAGTTGAAATTTTTTCTCTAGCCCTCACCATTCCTGAGAAATCAGTACTGTTAGTTTCAACACAATTTCACTCTCTACTGTCAGGTGGGTGGTGTCAAGTTGGAAGAGACAGACAAGGACCGCCCACCTGACAGGAGCATAATTGTGCTTAGATTAACAGTACGGATTGCTCAGGAACGGTGAGGGCTAGAGAAAAAATTCCAACTGTGCCAGAATCGGTGGAGAGCAGCCTATTAAAGGGTGCAAAGATGCTGAAAGGTCCTTTTTAAATGCATCTTAACTGATTCTGTACATTTTGTCGGCTCAGTATTTTTCATCATGTATATAAATGGATAATATTATATAATTGGTGGAGATCCGACACTTCTGTGGTTTCGTTATTCTTAAAAATTACCATATGTCATTTGGGGATGGAACGGGTTAGTTATAGTTTTGTAAAGTTTCAGACCATTATCTCCCTGGAGAAATTTAAGCCAAATTCATTGCAGATTTTATGGAACATTTAACAGAATAATTTATCGTTTTTACGAGTATGTTGTTTTATCCCTCCACATCTCAAAAATGACTGAACGGGTAATAAAATACCTGCGTAGGCTGAGCAGACTGTAAGCTTTCCACCTCATCAGGGTGTTCTAAAAAAAACAGGAGTAATGAAGTCGAGCTCAGAGTGTGTATAAAGTTGTAATGTGACCACGGGTTTTATTTCTCACGTTCGGACATCTCCGTTGCAATGGTAGAAATTTTTTTTTTATATTTTTAGATGAGTTTCTGCCAGCTGAAGACACAAATTTTAATATTCTCCTGCCATACATAGGGATATTCATTCAATAAAAAGTCCAGAAGACAGCTCCGTTCTCTGTGTAACGGCCAGACCAGGTACTGCAGATGGGAATATTTCAATGGGAGCTAAGCTGCACTTACTCAGTTCCACCACTACACAGAGAACGGCGCTGTCTGCTTCCTGCCCCATTCTCTGTGTAACAGCTAATCGAAAGGATGAAGGTTTATCTAACAAAGCTTTCTTTAAACTCAGATAACACCTCCTACATCATCCATAGACTGCTACAAGAAGGTCTTGGCTAACAATATTGCTGCACTGTCAGAGGGGCCGGCCTCACAGGTTAGTGTCTTTGCTGGGCGGTGAGGAATACCCCATTTACAGTACAAGTCTATAGAAGTGTACCGGCATGGGGGCATTCTTCACCGTCCAGTGATGATCTGCGAGGCCGGGCCTTCTGGCACTAATGGAATATACACAGTCCAGTCATATTAATGTGACCACCGCCTACTTTTGACATCAACGTTAAATAACCAATCACAGAAGACACGTGTCATCCGCCATCTGGGTGCACTCATCATTGTGGAAGGCACAATGGATCAACACAAGTATGCATCTATCCTTGCGGACCATGTTCACCCCTACATGCGAAATGTTTTTCCTCAGGATGATGGCATCTACCAGCAGGACAATGCGACGTGTCATAAAGCTCGCAGTGTACGTGTGTGGTTTGAGGGGCACCAGGATGAGTTTACCGTACTAAATTCCCCAGACTTGAACCCAATGGAGAATCTGTGGGACCACCTCGATCAGGTTGTTCACGCCATGGATGCTCAACCGCGTAACCTAGCAGAGCTGGCCACGGCACTGGAGTCGGCATGGCTCAACATCCCAGTGACATCATCACAACAGCGGTCCGCTCTGCCAAAGGTGGTTATTCTGGATTTTGACAAGTGGTCACATTAATGTATATGTATATTTCTGGCAGCGGGACACATACTTGTACACCCCAAAGTACCCTAAACTCTTCGCACCATCAGCTTGGCATTGGTATATAATATGTCCCAATATTGAGGACATGACAGGGTCTCTTTAATAACTATAAAACTACAAGCTCGGATGATGAGACTGAGCTCATTATATATAAGATTGTACCTCCAACTATAAAACTACTTTCCATAAATGAATAGTAAACATTAAAATAAGAAACTTTGTAATATATCTTATGAAAGAAAAATGCTTTTATCTTAATTTATCGGGCTGCTTTTCTCCCCCCTCCCCCCTTTACTTCAGTCTGTTATCGCTAATAGATCCCATATCCAGAGAGGAAGCAGACATTTTTCTTTAATAAGATATATTGCAAAGTTTCTTCTATTCCCCTGTACTATTCATTTATGTAAAGTTCTCCTATAATTGGAGGTCCACTTTAAGGCAATTACATATCATTAGTCGGCAATGGCTACGCGGGCGCACATCTGATCTACTCGCTGTGCTGACTTCTATACCGTATTCACACAAGTGCATTTACATTCAGATTGATAGAACCATTAGAAAGTTACTTTAGGAAGAGCAGTGACAGCACTGACGATAAATTAAAGCCGCTTCTATGACATTAATGTTATATTATGTGGCTAAGAGCTCTTACTCATTGATTTTGCATGCCGTCCTCCTGACCGTCCGCTTGGCCCCACAACTCCTAGTAAATCACTGTTTTAAGGAACGCAGCATAAATTTTCTATCTAAAGCATATTCTATCCCTTTAAAGTGACATTGAAATTGGAAAAGTCCCTGACGTGGCAGAAAAAACCAAGTGGTAGAGAAACACTAGTGCCCGATCCAGGGTCAGACTTAAGGGGTTGCAACTTAAGATAATCCTAAGATAAGATAATCCTTTAATAGTCCCACCTTGGGGAAATTTCAAACTTGTGGGGTCACAAATGATGTTTCAGTCCCCTAGGCTCAAAGAGGTTGCTTTTCTTTATTTATGGCCTTTCCTTACCGTGTTACCCCAAAAATAAGTCAGTCTCTTATATTAAATTTTGGTCCTATGTCTTATTTTCAGGGGATGTCTTATGTGCTTACTGTGCAAAGATTGTGTGAAGAAAAACATTGCAGCCGGCTGAACGCTGTGTGCGGTGCTCCGATGTATACCCTATGTATATATCATTAATAGCATTGAGCGTTCGGGAAAGATCGGATCCCGATTGGCGATCGAGCAAATTTCACGATCGGGACCGGCTGGAAAATGATCGAAAATCGGATTTTAAAAACGATCCTGAAATTTCAAGATCGGCTCAACTCCAGTGTCTGTCCTTTACAACTGAAACAGCCGGGCCAAAAAAGTTGGTAGGCAAAACTTTTTGTCCAACTATTTCCAACAGATGTAGGAGACTCCGACGCAGATGTGAACTGGATGGTGGGATTGTTTGGACAATCGATCTGATCAACGATTGGACACCAGGGCTGCCCGTGCTGAAATCTAATATGCATGGCCAACCTTAACCCTTACATATCAGCGACAGCGCTTTACGTCTGCAGAAATTAATACGATGACGGATAGCCCTGACGAATCCCTTTAAGCAATTTCTATCTAAAGGATGCACAGCTACGAGAGCAAATGTAAGAATTATATTCCCGAAATCTACAAATGTGCGATAGGAAGATAGGGATCTGCAGCTTGGCTTAACGTTGACATATCGCCGGCTTTTTATTTATTACAATCTGATATCTATGTGTAAAGCATGGCTTAAAAACAACATTATTATGTTCTATGGAAGATTCTTTGTTTAGTAAAGTTACCAACACAGACAATAGGAAAAAAAATTCTACTGAATAAGATGTTTCTGTGAGTTTCGGCTTTGGGCTGCAGTCTCGTTGAATCCTATTGTATGCCAACAGCTCCTCCACTTGGCGCTGCGGGGTATTGCAGTCACCTGTGCTGTAAATAATATCAGATATGATAATCAGTTAATATGGTTATCTGCTCTGGCTTGTGAATCTCAGATAATTATTATATTTTCCGTCTCTTTCCTACTTATCCATGCTTCATTAACACATACTGATTATATCCGATGGCTGCATTTGTAACAAACCTGCAGAAATGTGACCGCAGTGCGACCAGGAAGCGCCGTGAGCAAATGATCAGAAACGTCTATCTCCAGCCAGATGCCAAGAATACGATTATTTGCAGGGGCCTCTCGGAGCTGTGACCTTTGCATTTTCCTTAAATTGTATCCCCCATTAGCAGTGCCTGTTATATGTCAGGCATGTAATCTAGACTTTCAAGGAGGAGAAGTCCTAGGAAAAGTGACGTTCCTTGTGAGCTGTACAATGAAATACATGGCACATCATTGATTTATTAAAGATATATACGCATGCGCGACTCTTACACCTACCACATTTATCACATAGGAAAAATACCAGACGTGTTGTTTGCATGGTGTATAAGTGACATTTCTGCTTATAGAGTCCATGCAGATCTATTTAACAGCACGGTATTGCAAATCCCTCCCTTTAAGGAGGAATTTTCATCACTTCCCCAACTCCAGCCCTCCTCATCTTTCAATAGGCGCCGCTCCACTGATTCCGGCACAGTTGGAATTTTTTCTCTAGCCCCCAGCGTTCCTAGGTAATCATTGCTACTAGTTTCAGCACAAGTAGGCTCTCTGCTGTCAGGGGGGCGGTCTCTATCTTTCTACTGCAACACAGGACCGCCCCCCTCGACATTAGAGAGCGTAATTCTACTGAAACTTAAAGCAATGTTTTCTCTGGAGTGGTAGGGCCTAGAGAAAAAATTCCAACTGCTACAGAATCAGTGGAGCGGTGACTATTGAAAGACTTGGAGTTGGTGGAGGTGGTGAAAGGTCCTCTTTAAATGAACACTCCAGAAAAAGCTGATACACTGTGTTATGCGTAATGCAGAGCTTAAGGAGGCAGAGCATGACACAAGGATTCAAAGAACCAATCTGACATGACATTTTTGTGCTAATAAATTGCTTCAGCATGTCAGCGCTAGGTGTCTTCCTTCCCTTTAACTTGCTGTTCACTGCCTGTCACCTGAAGTCTGTCTCTAGCAACAGAGACGATAGTGACATCACATAGAGCTGGAGCAGCAGCGGCGGAGCAGTATGCACAGATGTCTGTTCTCTGCAAGGGTTATCATCAGACTTCCCTTGGGCCTACCAGTTAAAACGATTCTGGTGCCCACTATCCAACAACCTTTAGGAGATATGCATCAGTACAGTTCATATATGGGTCTGCTTGAGCATTATTGTGTTAGAAGATGGGACCACCAGAGGATGCCCCATTAGTACTCTAATGGGCCAGTCCAACACTGAAACTGGGAATGCAATGATAAACTATATTTGTTCCCAGATAACTCCTTTCCTGCCCCCCACCCAAAGCCATCAAGTATCCTGTGTGTCCTAGACATGGAAGGAACGTTGTATTGGTATTCCTACTGCCTATTGCATCACTTTTGTCTATACACATAGCTTTGCTGCATTATCTAACAGGTCATGGTATAGACATTAGTAATAGTAATATCAGTACACTGGGTAGCGATCAACTGGTAGATTGCATTTACAGGACACACAGAATAGTTGTGGCTGCACATAGAGCCAGAATATTGTAGACAGCTTTAAAGTGGGGGAGGAGGGACAGGAAAGGAAATATCACTGCTGATAAGGCTGGTAAGAGACAAGAATATTTTGTTTAACAACATACTCGTCTTGAGAAGATGAGAGCAACCTCGCCAACAGCACCAGCCCAGGAATGCCAGATGTGTACCGGGTATCTGAACTACAAAGCACTAACTTTCTGATCCATCTTCAGCTGAGGCCGACTTAGTGAAGAAGTGTCTTTTCATCCCACCGCGGACATGACACATCAGAAAGGGTTCTGCTCCAACCAGTTATCTTACAGCCAAATACAGAACAGGCTGAGCTCATAGCCACCCTTCCACCATGGCTTCCCTCATATTCTTAGAGTATATCAGATCTGGTTTGGAAAAGGTCAAGTGTGACAGAAACGTTGTCGCCAACTGTGTATGATCTGGATATAACACTGGACAGGCTGTATAATTGTCTTCTATGCAACTGAAGAGGACATGAAAAAATCCCAAGGAAGGTGAGGGAAGACGAGTATCAGTGTTTATTATGTTTCTGCACCTCTTCGAACCTCTGCTTATTATACTCTGGGGTCTAAAGAGACCCCAAAGTAAAATGATAACACTTCAGGTTCAATCCAAGAAAACTGAATTGGCAGGTGAACCTCATGAATATTCGTGAAAAGAAAATCTCATGAGGTTTGCCCATCTCCATCTAAAACACATGATAAAAGTGATGCACAGCGTGTAGGCATTTTTTGATGAAAATTAAGTCAGAATTCTCGTGTATGTAAATCTGCTCCAGTGTGTTCCTTTAAATTACACCAATAGAGATGGACGAACTGACTCGTACAAGCTCGACTCAAATATTCCAAATTGTTTTCTGACTTTCTGAGTTGAACTAAAATGACCACTACAATATACTTTGGGGTCTCTTCAGACGCCATAGTATAGTAGGTGGATGCCCAGGGAAGGTGTAAAGATAATAAAACATTCATACTTACCATTCTTCATCTCTTTTGGACCTTCTTGCTCTCCTGGTGACTTCATGTACCCAGGGGTCACTGCTGAGGCCTGTAATTTGGCCACCAACAGTCACATGGGCATGCCGACGCTTGGCACATACATGTCTCTGCTGAGGCTAAATTACAGGTCTCAGCAGTGACCTTGGATGCATGACGTCATTGAGGAGGCTGAGAGAGTGCTGATTGCCACAAGGAGGCCCAAAAGAGGTAAAAGAAGGTTAGTATGAATGCTTTTTTGTACACCTCTCCTGGGGCTCTACCTATTGTACTTTAGTGTTTTTAACAAGACCCCAGAGTATAATAATGTCACTGTCACTTTGACATAACTTCCTTAGGCGCCCTGACAGTGTTCTACACTGTTTTATAGATAGGCTCCTAGGAGCCATGACAGTGTCATACACTATGTTTATAGATAGGTTCCTAGGAGCCCTGACAGTGTTATATACTATTTTATAGATAGTTCCTAGGAGTCCTGACAGTGTCATACACTATGTTTTATAGATAGGTTCCTAGGAGCCCTGACAGTGTCATACACTATGTTTATAGATAGGTTCCTAGGAGCCCTGACAGTGTTCTACACTGTTTTATAGATAGGCTCCTAGGAGCCATGACAGTGTCATACACTATGTTTTATAGATAGGTTCCTAGGAGCCCTGACAGTGTTATACGCTATGTTTTATAGATAGGTTCCTAGGAGCCCTGACAGTGTTATACACTATGTTTTATAGATAGGTTCCTAGGAGCCCTGACAGTGTTATACACTATGTTTTATAGATAGGTTCCTAGGAGCCCTGACAGTTTCATACACTATGTTTTATAGATAGGTTCCTAGGAGCCCTGACAATATTATACACTATGTTTTATAGATAGGTTCATAGGAGCCCTGACAGTGTCATACACTATGTTTTATAGATAGGTTCCTAGGAGCCCTGACAGTGTTATACACTATGTATTATAGATAGGTTCCTAGGAGTCCTGACAGTGTTATACAATATGTTTTACAGATCCTACTAAATTTGTTCACCTCAAAACGAATCAGGGACCTGTGCCACCCGAACCAGAAACAAAACGAATCCTGAGAGGTTCCTTCATGTCTAAACACTGTAACACTGAATCTCTTGGGTCCTAATTAGAGATGAGCGAACACTAAAATGTTCGAGGTTCGAAATTCGATTCGAACAGCCGCTCAATGTTCGTGTGTTCGAACGGGTTTCGAACCCCATTATAGTCTATGGGGAACAGATACTCGTTAAGGGGGAAACCCAAATCCGTGTCTGGAGGGTCACCAAGTCCACTATGACACCCCAGGAAATGATGCCAACACCTCTGGAATGACACTGGGACAGCAGGGGAAGCATGCCTGGGGGCATCTAACACACCAAAGACCCTCTATTACCCCAACATCACTGCCTAACAACTACACACTTTCCACATTCAAAAAAACCTCTATCAAAGTGGGAAAATACCTGGAAACCTTCTTTACTCCCCAAATGGATGGACACAAACCCCAATTTAAGCTCAACAAACAGTAACAACCACCCCTTTAAATCACGTTCCCCATGACAACCACAAATGGAATAGGCAATGGGAATTCCAAAAGCCCTCACCCTTAACTGTCATTTTGAGTGTGTGTGTGTGTGTGTGTGTGTGTGTGTGTGTGTGTGTGTGTGTGTGATGTGGTAAGACCTTCCAAAATTCACTTTTCTAGCCCTTAACATGAGCCCTTCCAAACAAAGTTACATGACCTTAAGCTGAGCTACCAGCAGAGATTGAGGCCCTTGGCATGAGTAGAGCCTTGCACCAGCAGTGTTTTTGGCACTTAGGGTGAGTTGAGCCTTGTACCAGCGTGTGTCCCTTAACATCAGGCGGGCCCTAAGTTCTGCGCTTTGCACAAAAGTTCCACATTAACTAGGCTGAATGGTACAAAGATTAGTAGGCCCGAGAACCAGGAACAGGTCTTGCAATGGCTGTCGGATAACGCTTAAAGCACATTGTCCACCAGCCAGTCAGCCTCTACCTCCTCTTACCCAACAGTCTTGTCCTCCTTCCACCCAAAATTCCCAATCTTCTCAGAACAATAACCCCAACTGTCCCTGCTCCCCAGAGCTGTTCTCCCTTCCTTTGACTGTACCGCAACCTGCCCCTCCATTTCGCGATTCCACGGACCTAACAGACGAGTATCTGTGTCCAGATGCTCAAACACTAGAGTCTCCTCCATTCCATCTCCGGTCGATTTGGTGGCGGATGACCAGCAACCCACCCTCATCGACGACGATGAGACGCAGTTGCTGTCAGGGCAGCCAGTTGACATGCGCATTGTGCAGGAGGAGGAGGCGAGACAGGAGTTGGAAGAGGAGGTGGTGGACGACGAGGACACCGACCCCACCTGGACAAGGCAGATGTCAAGCTGGGAAAGTAGTGTGGATGTTGAGGCAGGTGCAGCACCAAAAAGGGTAGCTAGAGGCAGAGACATGTCCAGAGGCAGAGGTCAGCTGCTTTGCCGAAGCCAGGCCAGACCCGGAATGTCCGAAGATGTTCCCTTTTGTACCCAGCCCAGAAAAACTCCCCCATCGAGGGCACGTTTCTTGAAGGTGTAGAGTTTTTTCAAGGAATGCGCCGAGGACAGATATAGTGTCGTCTACACAATTTGCCTCTCGAAATCGAGTAGGGGCCCTGAGAAGAGCAACCTGTCCACCACTTCAATGCACCGTCATTTGGAATCCAAGCAATGGAATCAGTGGCAGGCAGCAACGGCAGGACAAACGTCGCCCGCCGTTCATGCCACTGCCTCTGCTCACAGTGCTGGCGATGCACTCCAGAGGACGAGCCAGGACATCACTTCATCTGCCTCCGCCACTTTGTTGACTTCTCCCTCATCCTCCCCTGTTTCTGTCTTATCTCCTTCTCCTGCACCATCAAAGGCACCATCAGGCGCTTCTTTACAACAACCCACCATCTCTCATACATTGGAGCGCCGGCAGAAATACACCGCTAACCACCCACCCACGCAAGCCTAGAACGCCAACATCGCTAAACTGCTGGCCCAGGAGAGGTTGGCGTTCCGGCTTGTTGAAACTCCCGCCTTCCCGGACCTGATGGCAACTGTGGCACCTCACTATGCCGTCCCTAGCCGTCTCAACTTCTCCCGGTGTGGCGTCCCCGCCTTGCACCAGCACGTGTCACTCAACATCAGGTGGGCCCTTAGTTCCGCGCTTTGCTGCAAGGTCCACTTGACCACCGACACTTGGACAAGCGCCTGTGGTCAGGGATGCTGCAGTGCTTATCTTTAATGACAGGCAGGGTGAATGTGGTGGAGTCTGTTCCCCGGGTGCAAACTGGGGTGGCCTATCTCCTCTCCCAGGCCAAAATTCATGGCAGGAGTAGACTGAAACCCTACGACGCTGCAACCTCCACCACAGCTACTAGCGGCAAACGCTAAAACACTGGTGTGGGGAGACGTCAGCAGGCGGTGCTGAAGCTCATCAGCTTGGGGGACAGACAGCACAGTGCCTCCGAGGTCAGGGATGCCATCCTGGCTGAGATGGCATTTTTTTTTCCCTGCTACACCTGGGGCCTGGCATTTTTACGCCTGTGATAATGGCTGGAACCTGGTAGCGGCTCTGGAGCTTGCCAGCCTCCAACACGTTCCATGTTTGGCCCACGTCTAACCTAGTGGTGCAAAGTTTTTTAAAAACATACCCAAATGTACCGAAGCTACTGTTGAAAATGCGGCGCTTGTGCGCCCACTTTTGCAAGTGCACAGGAGTCGCTGCTAGCCTAAAAACACTCTAGCAAGGCCTACATCTGTCCAAACACAGGCTGTTGTCCGTCATTCACACACGCTGAAACCCTACAATACCATATCTTGAGCAGGGTGTGTGAGCTGCACAGACCTTTGATGGAGTTCCATCTACAAAACCCAAGGGTTCCTCAAAGTCAGCAACCAAAGTTTCTGCACCATGAGTTTCCAGGGGTGGCAGAGTTATGGCTAGGGGAAGAGGCATGGATAGGGATGATGTCTAGGGGCAAAAGCAGTGTGGATGTGGAGGCAAGCTAAGCAGGAAAAACTGGGGGTACAAGCTAAGGCATGGACTGGGGTGATGTCTAGGGGCAAAAGCAGTGTGGATGTGGAGGCAAGCTAAGCAGGAAAAACTGGGGATACAAGCTAAGGCATGGACTGGGGTGATGTCTAGGGGCAAAAGCAGTGTGGATGTGGAGGCAAGCTAAGCAGGAAAAACTGGGGGTACAAGCTAAGGCATGGACTGGGGTGATGTCTAGGGGCAAAAGCAGTGTGGATTTGGAGGCAAGCAAAGCAGGGAAAATGGTGGCTAGAGGCAAAGGGATGTCCATAGGCAGCAAGGGCAAAGATGCAAAACTCTCCCGTTTCAAGAATTTTCCTGACTTGTTTCCCCACAAAACATTCCTGGGAGGAGGGCTGAAACACCACCCTCCTCCTCCTCCGCTGTTAGATTTACCCCAGCTACGAGCTGAAAACGCTGCAACACTGGTGTGGGGAGACGTCAGCAGGCTGGGCTGAAGCTCATCAGCTTGGGAGACGGACAGCACACTGCCTCTGAGGTCAGGGATGCCATCCTGGATGAGATGGCAATTTGTTTATCCCCGCTGCCCCTGGGGCCAGGTTTTTTAGCTTGTTGGAGGGCTCTGGAGCTTGCCAGCCTCCAACACGTTCCATGCCTGGCCCACATGTTCAATGTAGTGGTGCAATGATCTTTAAAAACATACCCCAAATTAGCTGAGCTAAGGGTGAAAGTGCGGCACTTGGACACCCACTTTCCCAAGTCTACAGTACCTGGAGCTAGCCGCAATACACTCCAGCAAGGCCTACATCTGCCTGAAGCACCTACTGTTGTGCGAGGTCACCACACGCTCTAACCCTAGATACCGTATGTTCAGCAGGGTGTGTGAGCAGCAGAGACCTTTGATGGAGTACCAGCTACAAAACCCAAGGGTTCCTCAGAGTCAGCTCCCTCACTTTCTGCACCATGAGTTTCCATGGGTGGCAGACTTATGGCTAGAGGCACAGGCATGGATAGGGGTGATGTGTAGGGGCAAAAGCAGTGTGGATGTGGAGGCAAGCTAAGCAGCAAAAACTGGGGGTACAAGCAGCCGGTGACATCATCACTGACAAGCACAGCTGTCTGTCAGCTGACAGGCTGACTTTCACCAAAATGAACAGACAATGGATAGACTCATCATATACATGTCAGTTACATGACAAATTTAGTGCAATTTGCAAGTCCAAGATGGTTTGGAGATCTGCGGAGAGGAATCTCACCACCTCTTGCGGGTGCCATCATTTGGAAGGCAAGCCCTGGGCTCAGTGGGTGAGAGCAAGCGCAGGATAATCGTCGTTTGGCCTGGCGGCCACTGCCTCTTCCACTGTTGACAGGGCTGGCGCTGCAGTCCAGACCAGGAGCCAGGACACCTCCACATCTGCCTCTGACACTTTGGGGAGTTCACCCTTATCCTCACCTTTTCCTGCCATTTCTCCTTTTGCCCGCGCCATCATGCGCCTCTTCCCAGCAACTCCCCATCTCCCAAGCCTTTCATTTCATGCTAAAGTACAGCGCAACCCACCCACATGCCCAAGGCTTCAACGGCCTCATCTCAAGAAATCTGGCCCAGGAGATGTTGGAATCCCGGCTGGGGGACACTCTGCCCTTTTTGGGCAGAGTGTCTACTGCGCCACCGCACTGTGCCGTCCACACCAGCACTTTCCCCCAAACATGAGGCGGTCCCTAAATTCAGCGCTTAGCCCTAAAGTTCCATGTGACCAGTTACGAATGGACAAGTGCATGCGGACAGGGACGCTACCTTTCAATTTGGGCACAGTGGTTGAATGTAGTTGAGGCGTGGACCGGGTCGCAAAATGTGGTGGCCTGACTTGTCTCCCCACACAACATTCCTGGGAGGAGGGCTGAAACACCACCCTCCTCCGCTGTTAAATTGACCCCAGCTACGAGCTGGAAACGCTGCAACACTGGTGTGGGGAGACGTCAGCGGGCCGTGCTGAAGCTCATCAGCTTGGGGGCCAGACAGCACACTGCCTACAAAGTGAGTCATGCCATCCTCGATGAGACGGCAATGTGGTTTTTGCCACTGCACCTGGGCCCAGGCATGTTGTCATGTGTGATAATGGCCGTAACCTGGGATTGGCTCTGTAGCTTGGCAGCCTGCAACATATTCCATGCCTGGGCCACGTTTTTAACTCATTGCTGCTAATCTTTTGAAAAAGGTACCCCAATGTTCCTGAGCTACTGGTGAAAGTGTGGCGCTTGTGCGGATAGTTTTTAAAGTGTATAGTTGCCGCTGCTAGCCTCTATGCACTCCTACAACGCCTGTACCTGCTGGAACAACGGCTGTTGTGCGACGTCTCCACACTGCTGGCACTAAACATATCATGTGTTGAGCAGAGTGTGTGAGCAGCACAGACCTTTGATGTAGTTCCAACTCCAAAACCCTCGGGTTCGTCAAAGTCAACTCCCTCAGTTGCTCAACCATGAGTGGCCATGGGTGGCAGACTTATGTGAAATCCCATCCCATCCATTGCACTGGACACGAAACATTAGCATGCGCTCAGCACAACTTCGGATATGGCAGATGCGTTAAGCAGGGTGCAGGGTACAACACAGACCAGGCCCGAGCACCAGGAACAGGTGTTAGAAATACTGCAGCATCTGCCATTTCCTTCCAATTTGGGGGTTTTGGACCCGCCACCGACTTGTCTGGACCTAAGTGGGGATCATGAGACACAGTTGCCATCAAGGCAAGCTGTGGTCATGTGCGGTTTGCAGTAAGGGGGCAGTGCGCAATTGGAAGAGGAGTTGGTGGATGACGAGGCCACCGACCCCACATGGACAGGGGTGATGTCTAGGGGCTAAAGCAGTGTAGATGTAGAGGGAAGCTAAATCAACAAAAAACCTGGGTAGAAGCAAAGGCATAAACTGGGGTGATGTTTAGGGGTGAAAGCAGAGTAGATGTGGAGGGAAGCTAAGCAGCAAAAACAGTGGGTAGAAGCAAAGGCATGCAAAACTCTACCCTGTTGGAAGACTTATTCCTAGGTCTGGAACACGTTAATGGCCCCCCTGGACAAATTACTGCCACTCAGGGGCCTAGTGTCACCAGGAGGGACAAGTATAGGCGCATGTTGTGGGAATACCTGGCCGACACCAGCTCTGTCCTCTCCGATCCCTCTGTGCTCTACAGCCTAAACTTATTTTCTCATCTTTTTTTCTGAACTGCACATCTCTTGCCTGCTTCCTTTGGGATCTTAGAAATGGTGGTCCACTTCCACAGATGGTAACTTCAATAGACAGTGTAACGGGAGTAGCTGAGGGATCGCTGTCTTAACCACTTTTTGGCACAAAATTAACTTCCAAAGCCAAATATGGTGCAAGTATATGATGCAAGGACACCTACACACCTATCTCTGACACATTGGGGAGTTCACCCTCATGCGCCCTTTTGGCCTGCACCATCATGCGCCTCTTCCCAGCCACTCCACATTTCCCAAGCTTTTCATTGCAGGCAGAAGTACAATACAACCCACCCCCATGCCCAAGCCTGTAACAGCCTCATCGATAAACTGCTGGCCCTGGAGATGTTGGTGTTTGTTTATGCTTCTGGAGACCCAGGCCTTCCGTCAGCAGATGGCAGCTGGGGCACCTCCCTATGCTGGGCCTAGCCGTTACTACTTCTCTTGGTGTGCTGTCTCTGCCTTGCGCCTGCATGTGTCCCATAACATCAGTCGGGCCCAGAGCTCTGCGCTTTGCTGCAAGGTCCACTTGACCACCGACACATGGACAAGCGCCTGTGGTCAGGGATGCTGCAGTGCTTATCTTTAATGACAGGCAGGGTGAATGTGGTGGAGTCTGTTCCCCGGGTGCAAACTGGGGTGGCCTATCTCCTCTCCCAGGCCAAAATTCATGGCAGGAGTAGACTGAAACCCTACGAAGCTGCAACCTCCACCCCAGCTACTAGCGGAAAACACTGTAACACTGGCATGGGGAGATGTCAGTAGGCCGTGCTGAAACTGATCAGCTTGGGGGACAGACAGCACAGTGCCTCCGAGGTCAGGGATGCCATCCTGGCTGAGATGGCATTTTTTTTTCCCTGCTACACCTGGGGCCTGGCATTTTTGCGCCTGTGATAATGGCTGGAACCTGGTAGCAGATCTGGAGCTTGCCAGACTCAAACACGGTCCACGCATGGCCCACGTTTTCCAACTTGTTGGTGCCATGTTTCTTTGAAACCTACACCATTGTGCCTGATATACAGGTCAAAGTGGGGCCATTTTCGTAAGTGAGAACTAGCCTCTGCTAGGCAGAAAACATTCAGAGCACACTCCTCTCATCTTCGCACCGTTGGCTGGCGGAGGAAGACGAGGGGGTTGGAGTGGCATCTGATGTCCCTATCCCACACGAGGCTAGAGGGTGCACTTCAGTGCATCCCATTGCTTCACCACAAATGGTGTGAAGGGGAGTGGAAAATGGAGGAAATGGAGAGTGACCCTTACAGTTGGGGCCAGCAAAGGCATGCCAAGTAACACACTGGCACACATGGCTGACTTCATCTTGGGTTGCTTTTCAACACATATTTCACATCATGAAGAACAAATAATACTGGATTTTTTCAAGCCTCGAACCCCGGTCTAGGTCTAATGTCTGTTCCTTTCTTATATTAGGGGAGAGGGAAAAAAAATTACTTCAGTGATACGTTTAGCGTACATAGACTGACTATTAATGTGTATCCCACTTAGTGTTGTTAGGGTTACACACCGTCACAACCTGGCTAAAGCTTCTATAGCTGTTAATAAAGTCAACATAACTTTACGGTATCCAAAAAGACAGCTGGTACCGACAGAGAGCAAGACAAATGTCACCCAAAGCTGTGAGCTCTGAACACCCACAGTGACTTTGGCGTCATCATCATTATAAGGGAGTGGGTGGTAATAAATAACTTGGCAGTGCCTAAAACCCAAAAAGCTTATACAACTATATTTACATTAAGATACACAAATGAAACTTTTCAGTAGCATGTCATGAGACAAGCTGATAAGCTCTTCCTTTGTGCAGTGCTATTTGAAAGTTAAACGCTGCCTTTATTTTAATTCTGGAGAAGGTGCAGACATTAGATTTAGAACATGTTGTCTTCATTGTCCAAATCCTCTATATAGGTAACGCGTTTTTCGGGCCGAGCTGTCTGGGAACGAGCTGGTGCAGCACTGACAACCTGGGTGAATATGGCAAGAGCCTGAGATGTAGGGTGAATGAATCCCCAAATTATTTGTGGAATTCCCAGTGAGACAATGGCACTGTATACCAGTATTAAAAATTGTGGGTGCACATAACCCCCATATATTCTTTGAATTCCCAGTCAGACAATGGCACTGTATACCAGTATTAAAAATTGTGGGTGCACGTAACCCCCATATATTCTTTGAATTCCCAGTCAGACAATGGCACTATATACCAGTATTAAAAATTGTGGGTGCACATAACCCCCATATATTCTTTGAATTCCCACTCAGACAATGGCACTGTATAGCAGTATTAAAAATTGTGGGTGCACGTAACCCCCATATATTCTTTGAATTCCCAGTCAGACAATGGCACTATATACCAGTATTAAAAATTGTGGGTGCACATAACCCCCATATATTCTTTGAATTCCCAGTCAGACAATGGCACTGTATAGCAGTATTAAAAATTGTGGGTGCACGTAACCCCCATATATTCTTTGAATTCCCAGTCAGACAATGGCACTATATACCAGTATTAAAAATTGTGGGTGCACATAACCCCCATATATTCTTTGAATTCCCAGTCAGACAATGGCACTGTATACCAGTATTAAAAATTGTGGGTGCACATAACCCCCATATATTCTTTGAATTCCCAGTGAGACAATGGAACTGTATAGCAGTAGCAAAAATTGTGGGTGCACGTCACCCCAATATATTCTTTGAATTCCCAGTTAGACAATGGCACTGTATACCAGTAGTAAAAATTGTGGGTGCACATAACCCCCATATATTCTTTGAATTCCCAGTCAGACAATGGAACTGTATAGCAGTAGCAAAAATTGTGGGTGCACGTCACCCCAATATATTCTTTGAATTCCCAGTTAGACAATGGCACTGTATACCAGTAGTAAAAATTGTGGGTGCACATAACCCCCATATATTCTTTGAATTCCCAGTCAGACAATGGAACTGTATAGCAGTAGCAAAAATTGTGGGTGCACGTAACCCCCATATATTCTTTGAATTCCCAGTCAGACAATGGCACTATATACCAGTATTAAAAATTGTGGGTGCACATAACCCCCATATATTCTTTGAATTCCCAGTCAGACAATGGCACTGTATACCAGTAGTAAAAATTGTGGGTGCACATAACCCCCATATATTCTTTGAATTCCCAGTCAGACAATGGCACTGTATACCAGTATTAAAAATTGTGGGTGCACATAACCCCCATATATTCTTTGAATTCCCAGTCAGACAATGGCACTGTATACCAGTATTAAAAATTGTGGGTGCACATAACCCCCATATATTCTTTGAATTCCCAGTGAGACAATGGAACTGTATAGCAGTAGCAAAAATTGTGGGTGCACGTCACCCCAATATATTCTTTGAATTCCCAGTTAGACAATGGCACTGTATACCAGTAGTAAAAATTGTGGGTGCACATAACCCCCATATATTCTTTGAATTCCCAGTCAGACAATGGCACTGTATACCAGTATTAAAAATTGTGGGTGCACATAACCCCCATATATTCTTTGAATTCCCAGTCAGACAATGGCACTGTATACCAGTATTAAAAATTGTGGGTGCACATAACCCCCATATATTCTTTGAATTCCCAGTCAGACAATGGCACTGTATACCAGTATTAAAAATTGTGGGTGCACGTAACCCCCATATATTCTTTGAATTCCCAGTCAGACAATGGCACTGTATAGCAGTATTAAAAATTGTGGGTGCACGTAACCCCCATATATTCTTTGAATTCCCAGTCAGACAATGGCACTGTATACCAGTATTAAAAATTGTGGGTGCACATAACCCCCATATATTCTTTGAATTCCCAGTCAGACAATGGCACTGTATACCAGTAGTAAAAATTGTGGGTGCACATAACCCCCATATATTCTTTGAATTCCCAGTCAGACAATGGAACTGTATAGCAGTAGCAAAAATTGTGGGTGCACGTCACCCCAATATATTCTTTGAATTCCCAGTTAGACAATGGCACTGTATACCAGTAGTAAAAATTGTGGGTGCACATAACCCCCATATATTCTTTGAATTCCCAGTCAGACAATGGCACTGTATACCAGTATTAAAAATTGTGGGTGCACATAACCCCCATATATTCTTTGAATTCCCAGTCAGACAATGGCACTGTATACCAGTATTAAAAATTGTGGGTGCACATAACCCCCATATATTCTTTGAATTCCCAGTGAGACAATGGAACTGTATAGCAGTAGCAAAAATTGTGGGTGCACGTCACCCCAATATATTCTTTGAATTCCCAGTTAGACAATGGCACTGTATACCAGTAGTAAAAATTGTGGGTGCACATAACCCCCATATATTCTTTGAATTCCCAGTCAGACAATGGCACTGTATACCAGTATTAAAAATTGTGGGTGCACATAACCCCCATATATTCTTTGAATTCCCAGTCAGACAATGGCACTGTATACCAGTATTAAAAATTGTGGGTGCACGTAACCCCCATATATTCTTTGAATTCCCAGTCAGACAATGGCACTGTATACCAGTATTAAAAATTGTGGGTGCACATAACCCCCATATATTCTTTGAATTCCCAGTCAGACAATGGCACTGTATACCAGTATTAAAAATTGTGGGTGCACGTAACCCCCAT
Source organism: Leptodactylus fuscus (assembly GCF_031893055.1). Lineage (NCBI taxonomy): Eukaryota > Metazoa > Chordata > Amphibia > Anura > Leptodactylidae > Leptodactylus > Leptodactylus fuscus. Next base: position 74,507,744 of record NC_134273.1, on the reverse strand, counting down.
ATATTCTTTGAATTCCCAGTCAGACAATGGCACTATATACCAGTATTAAAAATTGTGGGTGCACGTAACCCCCATATATTCTTTGAATTCCCAGTCAGACAATGGCACTGTATACCAGTATTAAAAATTGTGGGTGCACATAACCCCCATATATTCTTTGAATTCCCAGTCAGACAATGGCACTGTATACCAGTATTAAAAATTGTGGGTGCACATAACCCCCATATATTCTTTGAATTCCCAGTGAGACAATGGAACTGTATAGCAGTAGCAAAAATTGTGGGTGCACGTCACCCCAATATATTCTTTGAATTCCCAGTTAGACAATGGCACTGTATACCAGTAGTAAAAATTGTGGGTGCACATAACCCCCATATATTCTTTGAATTCCCAGTCAGACAATGGCACTGTATACCAGTATTAAAAATTGTGGGTGCACATAACCCCCATATATTCTTTGAATTCCCAGTCAGACAATGGCACTGTATACCAGTATTAAAAATTGTGGGTGCACATAACCCCCATATATTCTTTGAATTCCCAGTCAGACAATGGCACTGTATACCAGTATTAAAAATTGTGGGTGCACGTAACCCCCATATATTCTTTGAATTCCCAGTCAGACAATGGCACTGTATACCAGTATTAAAAATTGTGGGTGCACATAACCCCCATATATTCTTTGAATTCCCAGTCAGACAATGGCACTGTATACCAGTATTAAAAATTGTGGGTGCACGTAACCCCCATATATTCTTTGAATTCCCAGTCAGACAATGGCACTATATACCAGTATTAAAAATTGTGGGTGCACATAACCCCCATATATTCTTTGAATTCCCAGTCAGACAATGGCACTGTATACCAGTATTAAAAATTGTGGGTGCACATAACCCCCATATATTCTTTGAATTCCCAGTGAGACAATGGAACTGTATAGCAGTAGCAAAAATTGTGGGTGCACGTCACCCCAATATATTCTTTGAATTCCCAGTTAGACAATGGCACTGTATACCAGTAGTAAAAATTGTGGGTGCACATAACCCCCATATATTCTTTGAATTCCCAGTCAGACAATGGCACTGTATACCAGTATTAAAAATTGTGGGTGCACGTAACCCCCATATATTCTTTGAATTCCCAGTCAGACAATGGCACTGTATACCAGTATTAAAAATTGTGGGTGCACATAACCCCCATATATTCTTTGAATTCCCAGTCAGACAATGGCACTGTATACCAGTATTAAAAATTGTGGGTGCACGTAACCCCCATATATTCTTTGAATTCCCAGTCAGACAATGGCACTGTATAGCAGTATTAAAAATTGTGGGTGCACGTAACCCCCATATATTCTTTGAATTCCCAGTCAGACAATGGCACTGTATACCAGTATTAAAAATTGTGGGTGCACATAACCCCCATATATTCTTTGAATTCCCAGTCAGACAATGGCACTGTATACCAGTATTAAAAATTGTGGGTGCACATAACCCCCATATATTCTTTGAATTCCCAGTCAGACAATGGCACTGTATAGCAGTATTAAAAATTGTGGGTGCACGTAACCCCCATATATTCTTTGAATTCCCAGTCAGACAATGGCACTGTATACCAGTATTAAAAATTGTGGGTGCACGTAACCCCCATATATTCTTTGAATTCCCAGTCAGACAATGGCACTATATACCAGTATTAAAAATTGTGGGTGCACATAACCCCCATATATTCTTTGAATTCCCAGTCAGACAATGGCACTGTATAGCAGTATTAAAAATTGTGGGTGCACATAACCCCCATATATTCTTTGAATTCCCAGTGAGACAATGGCACTGTATACCAGTAGTAAAAATTGTGGGTGTATATAGCCCCAATTCTATTGCTAGGGGACTTGCAGGGTATTTCTGAGGTGAAGGTGGGGGGGCACACCGTTGGAACGGGGATTTGGGGTGTATATATGGGGTATACGGGAATACACTGTCAGTGTGTTCCATTCAGGATCCTGGGAAAGCTGGGTTGCGGCGATTGAGCCCGTCAGTGCCACGTTACACTGACAAGCTTCTCCCTGGAATTGAAGTTATATGTAAGCCCAATATATTCTTTGAATTCCCAGTGAGACAATGGCACTATATGGCAGTAGCAAAAATAGTGGGTGTATATAGCCCCAATTCTATTGCTAGGGGACTTGCAGGGTATTTCTGGGGTGAAGGTGGGGGGGCACACCGTTGGAACGGGTATCGGGGGTATATATCGGGTATACGGGAATACACTGACAGTGTATTCCATTCAGGATCCTGGGAAAGCTGGGTTGCGGCGATTGAGCCCGTCAGTGCCACGTTACACTGACAAGCTTCTCCCTGGAATTTAGCTCTTATAAGAGCTGTTGGTTGTCTTCTCCTTCCTATCCTAGCCTGTCCCTGCCTACCCAGAATCTAACCCCTAGCTAACTGGACGGAAACCTCCGTCCTCGGTGAATTGCAAGCTCAGAATGACGCGAAGCTGGGCGGCGCTGTTCTTTTAAATTAGAGGTCACATGTTTTCGGCAGCCAATGGGTTTTGCCTACTTTTTTCAACGTCACCGGTGTCGTAGTTCCTGTCCCACCTACCCTGCGCTGTTATTGGAGCAAAAAAGGCGCCAGGGAAGGTGGGAGGGGAATCGAGTAATGGCGCACTTTACCACGCGGTGTTCGATTCGATTCGAACATGCCGAACAGCCTAATATCCGATCGAACATGAGTTCGATAGAACACTGTTCGCTCATCTCTAGTCCTAATTAGAGATGAGCGAACAGTGTTCTATCGAACTCATGTTCGATCGGATATTAGGCTGTTCGGCATGTTCGAATCGAATCGAACACCGCGTGGTAAAGTGCGCCATTACTCGATTCCCCTCCCACCTTCCCTGGCGCCTTTTTTGCTCCAATAACAGCGCTGGGTAGGTGGGACAGGAACTACGACACCGGTGACGTTGAAAAAAGTAGGCAAAACCCATTGGCTGCCGAAAACATGTGACCTCTAATTTAAAAGAACAGCGCCGCCCAGCTTCGCGTCATTCTGAGCTTGCAATTCACCGAGGACGGAGGTTTCCGTCCAGCTAGCTAGGGCTTAGATTCTGGGTAGGCAGGGACAGGCTAGGATAGGAAGGAGAAGACAACCAACAGCTCTTGTAAGAGCTAAATTCCAGGGAGAAGCTTGTCAGTGTAACGTGGCACTGACGGGCTCAATCGCCGCAACCCAGCTTTCCCAGGATCCTGAATGGAATACACTGTCAGTGTATTCCCGTATACCCGATATATACCCCGATACCCGTTCCAACGGTGTGCCCCCCCACCTTCACCCCAGAAATACCCTGCAAGTCCCCTAGCAATAGAATTGGGGCTATATACACCCACAATTTTTACTACTGGTATACAGTGCCATTGTCTGACTGGGAATTCAAAGAATATATTGGGAATACAAATACCCTCATTTCTTGCTACTGCCATATAGTGCCAGTTTCTGACTGGTAATTCAAAGAATATATTGGGGTTACGTGCACCCACAATTTTTACTACTGGTATACAGTGCCATTGTCTGACTGGGAATTCAAAGAATATATTGGGAATACAAATACCCTCATTTCTTGCTACTGCCATATAGTGCCAGTGTCTGACTGGGAATTCAAAGAATATATTGGGGTTACGTGCACCCACAATTTTTACTACTGGTATACAGTGCCATTGTCTGACTGGGAATTCAAAGAGTATATTGGGAATACAAATACCCTCATTTCTTGCTACTGCCATATAGTGCCAGTTTCTGACTGGGAATTCAAAGAATATATTGGGGTTACGTGCACCCACAATTTTTACTACTGGTATACAGTGCCATTGTCTGACTGGGAATTCAAAGAATATATTGGGGTTATAAATACCCTCATTTCTTGCTACTGCCATATAGTGCCAGTTTCTGACTGGTAATTCAAAGAATATATTGGGGTTACGTGCACCCACAATTTTTACTACTGGTATACAGTGCCATTGTCTGACTGGGAATTCAAAGAGTATATTGGGAATACAAATACCCTCATTTCTTGCTACTGCCATATAGTGCCAGTGTCTGACTGGGAATTCAAAGAATATATTGGGGTTACGTGCACCCACAATTTTTACTACTGGTATACAGTGCCATTGTCTGACTGGGAATTCAAAGAGTATATTGGGAATACAAATACCCTCATTTCTTGCTACTGCCATATAGTGCCAGTTTCTGACTGGGAATTCAAAGAATATATTGGGGTTACGTGCACCCACAATTTTTACTACTGGTATACAGTGCCATTGTCTGACTGGGAATTCAAAGAATATATTGGGGTTATAAATACCCTCATTTCTTGCTACTGCCATATAGTGCCAGTTTCTGACTGGGAATTCAAAGAATATATTGGGGTTACGTGCACCCACAATTTTTACTACTGGTATACAGTGCCATTGTCTGACTGGGAATTCAAAGAATATATTGGGAATACAAATACCCTCATTTCTTGCTACTGCCATATAGTGCCAGTTTCTGACTGGTAATTCAAAGAATATATTGGGGTTACGTGCACCCACAATTTTTACTACTGGTATACAGTGCCATTGTCTGACTGGGAATTCAAAGAATATATTGGGAATACAAATACCCTCATTTCTTGCTACTGCCATATAGTGCCAGTGTCTGACTGGGAATTCAAAGAATATATTGGGGTTACGTGCACCCACAATTTTTACTACTGGTATACAGTGCCATTGTCTGACTGGGAATTCAAAGAGTATATTGGGAATACAAATACCCTCATTTCTTGCTACTGCCATATAGTGCCAGTTTCTGACTGGGAATTCAAAGAATATATTGGGGTTACGTGCACCCACAATTTTTACTACTGGTATACAGTGCCATTGTCTGACTGGGAATTCAAAGAATATATTGGGGTTATAAATACCCTCATTTCTTGCTACTGCCATATAGTGCCAGTTTCTGACTGGTAATTCAAAGAATATATTGGGGTTACGTGCACCCACAATTTTTACTACTGGTATACAGTGCCATTGTCTGACTGGGAATTCAAAGAGTATATTGGGAATACAAATACCCTCATTTCTTGCTACTGCCATATAGTGCCAGTTTCTGACTGGGAATTCAAAGAATATATTGGGGTTACGTGCACCCACAATTTTTACTACTGGTATACAGTGCCATTGTCTGACTGGGAATTCAAAGAGTATATTGGGAATACAAATACCCTCATTTCTTGCTACTGCCATATAGTGCCAGTTTCTGACTGGGAATTCAAAGAATATATTGGGGTTACGTGCACCCACAATTTTTACTACTGGTATACAGTGCCATTGTCTGACTGGGAATTCAAAGAATATATTGGGGTTATAAATACCCTCATTTCTTGCTACTGCCATATAGTGCCAGTTTCTGACTGGGAATTCAAAGAATATATTGGGGTTACGTGCACCCACAATTTTTACTACTGGTATACAGTGCCATTGTCTGACTGGGAATTCAAAGAATATATTGGGGTTATAAATACCCTCATTTCTTGCTACTGCCATATAGTGCCAGTTTCTGACTGGTAATTCAAAGAATATATTGGGGTTACGTGCACCCACAATTTTTACTACTGGTATACAGTGCCATTGTCTGACTGGGAATTCAAAGAATATATTGGGAATACAAATACCCTCATTTCTTGCTACTGCCATATAGTGCCAGTGTCTGACTGGGAATTCAAAGAATATATTGGGGTTACGTGCACCCACAATTTTTACTACTGGTATACAGTGCCATTGTCTGACTGGGAATTCAAAGAGTATATTGGGAATACAAATACCCTCATTTCTTGCTACTGCCATATAGTGCCAGTTTCTGACTGGGAATTCAAAGAATATATTGGGGTTACGTGCACCCACAATTTTTACTACTGGTATACAGTGCCATTGTCTGACTGGGAATTCAAAGAATATATTGGGGTTATAAATACCCTCATTTCTTGCTACTGCCATATAGTGCCAGTTTCTGACTGGTAATTCAAAGAATATATTGGGGTTACGTGCACCCACAATTTTTACTACTGGTATACAGTGCCATTGTCTGACTGGGAATTCAAAGAGTATATTGGGAATACAAATACCCTCATTTCTTGCTACTGCCATATAGTGCCAGTTTCTGACTGGGAATTCAAAGAATATATTGGGGTTACGTGCACCCACAATTTTTACTACTGGTATACAGTGCCAATTTCTAACTAGGAATTCAAAATGCGCAAGGCTCCCGGAAAGGGACGTGGACGAGGCCGTGGGCGAGGTCGGGGGAATGGTTCTGGGGAGCAAGGTAGCAGTGAAGCCACAGGGCGTCCCGTGCCTACTCCTGTGGGGCAGCAAGCATTGCGCCACTCCACAGTGCCAGGGTTGCTTGCCACATTAACTAAACTGCAGGGTACAAACCTTAGTAGGCCCGAGAACCAGGAACAGGTCTTGCAATGGCTGTCAGAGAACGCTTACAGCACATTGTCCAGCAGCCAGTCAGACTCTGCCTCCTCTCCTCCTATTACCCAACAGTCTTGTCTTCCTTCCTCCCAAAATTCCGAAGCTTTACAGAACAATAACCCAAACTGTCCCTGCTCCCCAGAGCTGTTCTCCGCTCCTTTCATTGTCCCTCAACCTGCCTCTCCACGTCACGATTCCACGAACCTAACAGAGGAGCATCTGTATCCAGATGCTCAAACACTAGAGTCTCCTCCATCTCCGTTCGATTTGGTGGTGGATGACCAGCAACCCACCCTCATCGACGATGATGTGACGCAGTTGCCGTCAGGGCATCCAGTTGACCGGCGCATTGTGCGGGAGGAGGAGATGAGACAGGAGTTGGAAGAGGAAGTGGTGGATGATGAGGACACTGACCCGACCTGGACAGGGGGGATGTCAAGCGGGGAAAGTAGTGTGGATGTTGAGGCAGGTGCAGCACCAAAAAGGGTAGCTAGAGGCAGAGGCAGAGGTCAGCAGCTTAGGCGAAGCCAGGCCACACCCGGAATCTCCCAAGATGTTCCAGTTCGTACCCAGCCCCGAAAAACTCCCACCTCGAGGGCACGTTTCTCGAAGGTGTGGAGTTTTTTCAAGGAATGCGCCGAGGACAGATATAGTGTTGTCTGCACAATTTGCCTCTCGAAATTGATTAGGGGCTCTGAGAAGAGCAACCTGTCCACCACTTCAATGCGCCGTCATTTGGAATCCAAGCACTGGAATCAGTGGCAGGCAGCAACGGCAGGACAAAGGCCGACTGCCGTTCACGCCACTGCCACTGCCTCTGCCTCTGCCTCTGCCACTGCCACTGCTGACTGTGCTGGCGATGCACTCCAGAGGACGAGCCAGGACACCACTTCATCTGCCTCCGCCACTTTGTTGACTTCTACCTCATCCTCCCCTGGTCCTGTCTTATCTCCTTCTCCTGCACCATCAAAGGCACCATCAGGCGTTTCTTTACAACAACCCACCATCTCTCAGACATTGGAGCGGCGGCAGAAATACACTGCTAACCACCCACACGCGCAAGCCTTGAACGCCAACATCGCTAAACTGCTGGCCCAGGAGATGTTGGCGTTCCGGCTTGTTGAAACTCCCGCCTTCCTGGACCTGATGGCAACTGCGGCACCTCGCTATGCCGTCCCTAGCCGTCACTACTTCTCCCGGTGTGCCGTCCCCGCCTTGCACCAGCACGTGTCACTCAACATCAGGCGGGCCCTTAGTTCCGCGCTTTGCACAAAGGTCCACTTGACCACCGACGCGTGGACAAGTGCATGCGGACAGGGACGCTACATTTCACTGACGGCACACTGGGTGAATGTAGTTGAGGCTGGGACTGCTTCCCAAACTGGCCCGGTGTACCTCGTCTCCCCGCCTAACATTCCTGGCAGGGACACGAGAAGAACACCCCCCTCCTCCTCCTCTTCTACCGCCTCCTCCTCCGCCACCGCCTCCTCCTCCGCCACCGCCTCCTCCTCCGCTGTTAGATTGACCCCAGCTACGAGTTGGAAACGTTGCAGCACTGGCGTTGGTAGACGTCAGCAGGCTGTGCTGAAGCTGATCAGCTTGGGGGACAGACAGCACACTGCCTCCGAGGTGAGGGATGCCCTCCTCGATGAGACGGCAATATGGTTTGAGCCGCTGCACCTGGGCCCAGGCATGGTCGTTTGTGATAACGGCCGGAACCTGGTAGCAGCTCTGGAGCTTGCCGGACTCCAACATGTTCCATGCCTGGCCCACGTCTTCAACCTAGTGGTGCAACGTTTCCTAAAGAGCTACCCCAATGTTCCAGAGCTACTGGTGAAAGTGCGGCGCATGTGCGCCCACTTTCGCAAGTCGACAGTAGCCGCTGCTAGCTTAAAATCTCTCCAGCAACGCCTGCATGTGCCACAACACCGGCTTTTGTGCGACGTCCCCACACGCTGGAACTCAACGTTTCAGATGTTGAATAGAGTGGTTGAGCAGCAGAGACCTTTGATGGAATACCAGCTACAAAACCCTAGGGTGCCACAAAGTCAGCTGCCTCAGTTTCACATCCATGAGTGGCCATGGATGAGAGACCTTTGTGACATCCTACGGGTCTTTGAGGAGTCCACAAGGAGGGTGAGCTCTGAGGATGCGATGGTGAGCCTTACAATCCCGCTCTTGTGTGTTCTGAGAGAATCCCTGATTGACATCAGGGATAACTCAGATCACACAGAGGAGTTAGGGATAGCATCCGATCCGTCACAGCTGGAGAGTAGGTCCACACATCTGTCCGCTTCACTGCGTTTAATGGAGGAGGAGGAGGAGGAGGAGGAGGAAGAAGAGTTGTCCGATGATGTGATGGTGATACAGGAGGCTTCCGGGCAACTTCGAATCGTCCCATTGTTGCAGCGCGGATGGGTAGACATGGAGGATGAGGAGGAAATGGAGATTGAACTTTCCGGTGGGGCCAGAGGAGTCATGCCAACTAACACTGTGGCAGACATGGCTGAGTTCATGTTGGGGTGCTTTACAACCGACAAGCGTATTGTCAAAATCATGGAGGACAACCAGTACTGGATCTTTGCTATCCTTGACCCCCGGTATAAAAACAACATCTCGTCTTTTATTCCGGTAGAGGGGAGGGCCAATCGCATCAATGCTTGCCACAGGCAATTGGTGCAGAATATGATGGAGATGTTTCCAGCATGTGACGTTGGCGGCAGGGAGGGCAGTTCCTCCAGTAGGCAACCAAGTTCTCACCGGTCCACACAAACGAGGGGCACACTGTCTAAGGTCTGGGACACCTTGATGGCACCCCCTCGCCAAAGTGCCGCCACGGAGGGTCCTAGTGTCACCAGGCGTGAGAAGTATAGGCGCATGTTGCGGGAATACCTTTCCGACCACAGCCCTGTCCTCTCCGACCCCTCTGCGCCCTACACGTATTGGGTGTCGAAGTTGGACCTGTGGCTTGAACTTGCCCTATATGCCTTGGAGGTGCTGTCCTGTCCTGCCGCCAGCGTCCTATCTGAGAGGGTGTTCAGTGCAGCCGGTGGCATCATCACTGACAAGCGCACCCGTCTGTCAGCTGAGAGTGCCGACCGGCTCACTTTGATAAAAATGAACCACCACTGGGTAGAGCCGTCATTTTTGTGCCCACCTGTGTAAAGCACCCCAACATGAAACTCCATGTCTGTACTCAACCTCTCCAATTCCTCCGCATCCTCATACTCATCCACCATAAGCGTTGCACAATTCTGCTAATACTAGGCTCCCTCCACCCTGATTTCCCCCAACTCTGCTGGTTAGAGGCTCCCTCCACCATGAATTTGCCCAAACTGGGCTGTTTAGAGGCTCCCTCCACCATGAATTGGTCCAAACTGGGGTGGTTAGAGGCTCCCTCCACCATGAATTGGTCCAAACTGGGGTGGTTAGAGGCTCCCTCCACCATTAATTGGTCCAAACTGGGCTGGTTAGAGGCTCCCTCCACAATTAATTGGTCCAAACTGGGCTAATTAGAGGCTCCCTCCACCATGAATTGGTCCAAACTGGGTTTTTTAGAGGCTCCCTCCACCATTAATTGGTCCAAACTGGGCTGGTTAGAGGCTCCCTCCACAATTAATTGGTCCAAACTGGGCTAATTAGAGGCTCCCTCCACCATGAATTGGTCCAAACTGGGTTTTTTAGAGGCTCCCTCCACCATTAATTGGTCCAAACTGGGCTGGTTAGAGGCTCCCTCCACAATTAATTGGTCCAAACTGGGCTAATTAGAGGCTCCCTCCACCATGAATTGGTCCAAACTGGGTTTTTTAGAGGCTCCCTCCACCATGAATTTGCCCAAACTGGGCTGTTTAGAGGCTCCCTCCACCATGAATTGGTCCAAACTGGGCTGGTTAGAGGCTCCCTCCACCATGAATTTCCCAAAACTTGGCTGTTTAGAGGCTCCCTCCACCATGAATTTCCCAAAACTTGGCTGTTTAGAGGCTCCCTCCACCATGAATTTGCCCAAACTGGGCTGTTTAGAGGCTCCCTCCACCATTAATTGGTCCAAACTGGGCTGGTTAGAGGCTCCCTCCACCATGAATTTGCCCAAACTGGGGTGGTTAGAGGCTCCCTCCACCATTAATTGGTCCAAACTGGGCTGGTTAGAGGCTCCCTCCACCATGAATTTCCCAAAACTTGGCTGTTTAGAGGCTCCCTCCACCATTAATTGGTCCAAACTGGGCTGGTTAGAGGCTCCCTCCACCATGAATTTGCCCAAACTGGGCTGTTTAGAGGCTCCCTCCACCATTAATTGGTCCAAACTGGGCTGGTTAGAGGCTCCCTCCACCATGAATTTGCCCAAACTGGGCTGTTTAGAGGCTCCCTCCACCATGAATTGGTCCAAACTGGGGTGGTTAGAGGCTCCCTCCACCATGAATTGGTCCAAACTGGGGTGGTTAGAGGCTCCCTCCACCATTAATTGGTCCAAACTGGGCTGGTTAGAGGCTCCCTCCACAATTAATTGGTCCAAACTGGGCTAATTAGAGGCTCCCTCCACCATGAATTGGTCCAAACTGGGTTTTTTAGAGGCTCCCTCCACCATTAATTGGTCCAAACTGGGCTGGTTAGAGGCTCCCTCCACAATTAATTGGTCCAAACTGGGCTAATTAGAGGCTCCCTCCACCATGAATTGGTCCAAACTGGGTTTTTTAGAGGCTCCCTCCACCATGAATTTGCCCAAACTGGGCTGTTTAGAGGCTCCCTCCACCATGAATTGGTCCAAACTGGGCTGGTTAGAGGCTCCCTCCACCATGAATTTCCCAAAACTTGGCTGTTTAGAGGCTCCCTCCACCATTAATTGGTCCAAACTGGGCTGGTTAGAGGCTCCCTCCACCATTAATTGGTCCAAACTGGGCTGGTTAGAGGCTCCCTCCACCATTAATTGGTCCAAACTGGGCTGGTTAGAGGCTCCCTCCACCATGAATTTCCCAAAACTTGGCTGTTTAGAGGCTCCCTCCACCATTAATTGGTCCAAACTGGGCTGGTTAGAGGCTCCCTCCACCATGAATTTGCCCAAACTGGGCTGTTTAGAGGCTCCCTCCACCATGAATTTGCCCAAACTGGGCTGTTTAGAGGCTCCCTCCACCATGAATTGGTCCAAACTGGGCTGGTTAGAGGCTCCCTCCACCATGAATTTCCCAAAACTTGGCTGTTTAGAGGCTCCCTCCACCATTAATTGGTCCAAACTGGGCTGGTTAGAGGCTCCCTCCACCATGAATTTGCCCAAACTGGGGTGGTTAGAGGCTCCCTCCACCATTAATTGGTCCAAACTGGGCTGGTTAGAGGCTCCCTCCACAATTAATTGGTCCAAACTGGGCTAATTAGAGGCTCCCTCCACCATGAATTGGTCCAAACTGGGTTTTTTAGAGGCTCCCTCCACCATGAATTTCCCAAAACTTGGCTGTTTAGAGGCTCCCTCCACCATGAATTGGTCCAAACTGGGCTGGTTAGAGGCTCCCTCCACCATGAATTTCCCAAAACTTGGCTGTTTAGAGGCTCCCTCCACCATTAATTGGTCCAAACTGGGCTGGTTAGAGGCTCCCTCCACCATGAATTTGCCCAAACTGGGCTGTTTAGAGGCTCCCTCCACCATGAATTGGTCCAAACTGGGCTGGTTAGAGGCTCCCTCCACCATGAATTTCCCAAAACTTGGCTGTTTAGAGGCTCCCTCCACCATTAATTGGTCCAAACTGGGCTGGTTAGAGGCTCCCTCCACCATGAATTGGTCCAAACTGGGGTGGTTAGAGGCTCCCTCCACCATTAATTGGTCCAAACTGGGCTGGTTAGAGGCTCCCTCCACCATTAATTGGTCCAAACTGGGCTGGTTAGAGGCTCCCTCCACCATTAATTGGTCCAAACTGGGCTGGTTAGAGGCTCCCTCCACCATGAATTTCCCAAAACTTGGCTGTTTAGAGGCTCCCTCCACCATTAATTGGTCCAAACTGGGCTGGTTAGAGGCTCCCTCCACCATGAATTTGCCCAAACTGGGCTGTTTAGAGGCTCCCTCCACCATGAATTTGCCCAAACTGGGCTGTTTAGAGGCTCCCTCCACCATGAATTGGTCCAAACTGGGCTGGTTAGAGGCTCCCTCCACCATGAATTTCCCAAAACTTGGCTGTTTAGAGGCTCCCTCCACCATTAATTGGTCCAAACTGGGCTGGTTAGAGGCTCCCTCCACCATGAATTTGCCCAAACTGGGGTGGTTAGAGGCTCCCTCCACCATTAATTGGTCCAAACTGGGCTGGTTAGAGGCTCCCTCCACAATTAATTGGTCCAAACTGGGCTAATTAGAGGCTCCCTCCACCATGAATTGGTCCAAACTGGGTTTTTTAGAGGCTCCCTCCACCATGAATTTCCCAAAACTTGGCTGTTTAGAGGCTCCCTCCACCATGAATTGGTCCAAACTGGGCTGGTTAGAGGCTCCCTCCACCATGAATTTCCCAAAACTTGGCTGTTTAGAGGCTCCCTCCACCATTAATTGGTCCAAACTGGGCTGGTTAGAGGCTCCCTCCACCATGAATTTGCCCAAACTGGGCTGTTTAGAGGCTCCCTCCACCATGAATTGGTCCAAACTGGGCTGGTTAGAGGCTCCCTCCACCATGAATTTCCCAAAACTTGGCTGTTTAGAGGCTCCCTCCACCATGAATTGGTCCAAACTGGGCTGGTTAGAGGCTCCCTCCACCATGAATTGGTCCAAACTGGGGTGGTTAGAGGCTCCCTCCACCATTAATTGGTCCAAACTGGGCTGGTTAGAGGCTCCCTCCACCATTAATTGGTCCAAACTGGGCTGGTTAGAGGCTCCCTCCACCATGAATTTGCCCAAACTGGGGTGGTTAGAGGCTCCCTCCACCATTAATTGGTCCAAACTGGGCTGGTTAGAGGCTCCCTCCACAATTAATTGGTCCAAACTGGGCTAATTAGAGGCTCCCTCCACCATGAATTGGTCCAAACTGGGTTTTTTAGAGGCTCCCTCCACCATGAATTTGCCCAAACTGGGCTGTTTAGAGGCTCCCTCCACCATGAATTGGTCCAAACTGGGCTGGTTAGAGGCTCCCTCCACCATGAATTTCCCAAAACTTGGCTGTTTAGAGGCTCCCTCCACCATTAATTGGTCCAAACTGGGCTGGTTAGAGGCTCCCTCCACCATTAATTGGTCCAAACTGGGCTGGTTAGAGGCTCCCTCCACCATTAATTGGTCCAAACTGGGCTGGTTAGAGGCTCCCTCCACCATTAATTGGTCCAAACTGGGCTGTTTAGAGGCTCCCTCCACCATTAATTGGTCCAAACTGGGCTGGTTAGAGGCTCCCTCCACCATGAATTTGCCCAAACTGGGCTGTTTAGAGGCTCCCTCCACCATGAATTGGTCCAAACTGGGCTGGTTAGAGGCTCCCTCCACCATGAATTTCCCAAAACTTGGCTGTTTAGAGGCTCCCTCCACCATTAATTGGTCCAAACTGGGCTGGTTAGAGGCTCCCTCCACCATGAATTGGTCCAAACTGGGGTTTTTAGAGGCTCCCTCCACCATGAATTGGTCCAAACTGGGGTTTTTAGAGTCTCCCTCCACCATGAATTGGTCCAAACTGGGGTTTTTAGAGTCTCCCTCCACCATGAATTGGTCCAAACTGGGGTTTTTAGAGGCTCCCTCCACCATGAATTTGCCCAAACTCTGCTGGTTAGAGGCTCAATCCACCCTGATTTTCAAAACAAATGTTGGTGCCAACCTCAACTTACTACAAGGGCCAAATTCACTGCTGGTGACAAGCTCTCCTCACTGCAAGTGCCAAATACACATGTTTCAAGGTGTTTTCCTACTGTCAGAGAGGTGGTATTGAGTGTGTAAAGTGTGTAGTTGTTAGGCTGTGATGTTGGGGTAATAGAGGGTCTTTGGTGTGTTAGATGCCCCCAGACATGCTTCCCCTGCTGTCCCAGTGTCATTCCAGAGGTGTTGGCATCATTTCCTGGGGTGTCATAGTGGACTTGGTGACCCTCCAGACACGGATTTGGGTTTCCCCCTTAACGAGTATCTGTTCCCCATAGACTATAATGGGGTTCGAAACCCGTTCGAACACACGAACATTGAGCGGCTGTTCGAATCGAATTTCGAACCTCGAACATTTTAGTGTTCGCTCATCTCTAGTCCTAATGCAAAATCTTTCCCATGACCTATATCATGGAATGTAATAATACTGCCATCCTCCCATGCAGCAGATGGGGTTTGGGGATGCACCTCAGGTTCCAAGGCCCAGATGTGAGGAGTAGGAAGGCACGTCATTAATGGCTATAGAGAAATATGCTGTTATTTATAGTCTACAACATCGTGTCATGAACAAGATGTCCGCCCTGTTAATGAATACGGAGTTATTGACCAAGGCTTTATGCTCATATTAATAAATCTCCCGCATTGTATTTAAAGTAGAAGCAGCTGTTGGCTATTGCAGATGTAAAATCTTTTATGTCTGATTCTGCGTTTTACTTCACGTCGATCTCTATATTTTGCAATAAGAATATGGCATCACTTTTGCGCCCTATAATTGTTCTTTCAAGTAAATTTCTGTTCCGTGATCGGATTCTGTAACAACCCACCAGCTGCTTTAATAATGTTCTTACATCTGTGCTTAATGTTTCTCATCAATGCATGAGACGTCCTCGCTGACAGACTCAATAATGAACAATCAGGCTGGATACGTGCAGTAAATACATTGCACATGTGAGGCGCTCATGTCACTGTCAATACATTCACCTTGTTTTCTGGTATCTGGGACCCGGTAGAATCTGCAAAAACAATGTCAGATTGCCATCAAGCCACACGTCCTCACAGCTTCCTTCTCACTTCTGAAGCACAAATTAATTCTTTGTTTTTGGCACAAAATCCGCCTCTGAAATATCCAGAGTGCCAATTCTATTATTGGCAAATAACGAGAAAAAGGGATTTGCATGGAAAGCCTGCCGTTTAGTTTCCCTCCATGTTGTCTGGATTGGTGTGAAGTAAATAAACATTAGGCAAATGAGGCTTAAAGGATCACGGAATCTGAGTGCAAGATAACAAGTAACACTCACAAGTATGAGGAATATGTAAAATATGTTATGTAACTTGGTCTGTTACAAGCCGGCATGTGCCAGTGAATAGTAGGCGCCAATCATTACTACGTCCTGTGCACCCTATTGGATTCCCCACCATCTCTAGACATTATATCTATGACTAGCTATGTTCATTTACTTAGGTTAGGTTCACATTTGCAGTGTTAGAGATGGAACATAAAGCCAGATGGATCAGATGGCAACAACCATTGAATTTCCATTTTGGTATCTACCAAACTGGAGCTGGAAGACTATTTTGTCTAGGATTGACGGAATCGGCACTCAAAACTGCTGACGGATCCTCCAACTCAAATGTGAATGTAGCCTAATTAACCTAACCGTAGCCCAGGCATTCACAAGGCATGCTACATTTATCACAAGGCACGTGCCATGGGATAGATTTGGGCACCTTGTTACAAGGTGGGTGCTTTTCTCTTTTAAAAGGGAGTCTCTCACCAGAATCCAGTATAACCAGTCACACAGATAGGTTAGTGTCACCTGAACCTAACAGTGTTTACCCCTTGTGAATTGGTTCCTCTGTGGCAAAGATATTGCCATTTTTGTCTATATGTAAATGAGCTCTTTGCAAAGAGTCATTGCTCCAAAGACGTAAGCTTCCCACTGGTCCACACTGCTCTCCTCCTTCCTTTCTCTGATGGACAGAGCCAGACAGAGCGTCCTGTCCCATTTACAGCTGCTCATATTCTCAGCGCATGCGTGGCACTGCTGTGGTCCTTGCCTGACCTGAGTCACATGTACTGCACATGAGCTGGTTTTAGGCTGGCCTAACCAAGGACTCTAGCATAGACTTCACACTTTTTCTATCTCCTCCTCCTAGATCAGAGAGGGAAAGACTACTATCTCCTCCTCCACCTCCCTATCTAGAATGTCCTAAGTCAGGGCCGTACCAACTACTCAGCTCACAGTCTAGTGGATTGCTCCAATTAAAGTGATAGTAGAGTTATGACGATACATTGTCTCCTAAAGAGAGTCTGTCACCAGAACCCAGCATATCAACCCAGTCCCGAAGAGGAATAGCTGAGGATGAACTATTTTTTTTTTCTTCCTTGTGAATTGGTGCCTCTGTTATCATGTTATTGGCATTTATGCCAATAGGAAATGAGCTCTGTGGAGCAACAAAGGTGCCAACATTAGTCCAAAGAGGGGGCCATGCTCTCATCACTCCAAAAAGCTCTTTTGTATATTGCAAAAAAGGCAATATCATGCAACGGAGACACTGAAGTGCAAAACACTGTTTAAGTCAGATGACATCAACCTATCTATCTGTGTGGCTGGGTTATTGTCACAGACTTCCTTTAAAGGGGTATTTCCACGCCGCATACTAACCAGTCTTCACTGCTGTAAAATCTTCTCTCTTCCTTGTTTCTTGCGTCATTTGGTGGGCGGATGGACAACCCCTTTAAGGAAACAGTAAAGCCTCATGCAAATGGCCAAGTGTGCATCCATTGTGGGGCCAAGTTTGCAGTGCAATGCACTCGAGTGTATTCCATGGGGGCTTCCATTGTGTTCTTTTCTAATGTCACGAAACAGGATAGGATCTGCTCTATGTTCATCAGAATGGAACGGCCCATTGGACTCCCCCTTCGAGGAACATCGGATGACACACTCGGTTGTGTGCATGGAGCCTTAGACAAAGCAATGAACTCCTTCCTTTTTCTCATGGTCCCAGTATGGTATTCCATTTTAATATTTCTAATTAGTTGGAATCACTGCGAATCTATATTGTGTATACAGTGTCCTATTTCGCTATGGATATTATATTTCTCTATGTAGATGTGTCCCATCTGTTTACCACCTTCGTAGAAAATAACGGTGAATAACATTGCCTTATGTTACATCTTATAGAAGCTATAATAATAAATTTACATTACATTATCGGCTTTAATAGGAAGGTATTAACATTCTATTCTCTGAAAGATCAGTCACTAAGACTCCGCTAATGTAGCCGCAGTAATTCTATAATGGCTCCTGCCCTCGAGCTGTACGCGCAGTCTGCCGCATGGTTAATGTAGCTCATGTCCTTCCATGTACTAGACCTGAGCGATAGTATGAACCATTCCTTGTGGGTATACGAGTACTGGCAGCCAGCGTTCACATCTCTGCACTATCTATATTTTCATAGACTCCGTTCACACATTAGTAGTGTTAAACAGTTTATATGGCTGCAGGTCATACAGAATAGTAATGTACCTGTACTTTGATTCTCCGGTTTGCAGCTCTGCGGCTTCTATTCCTTTAATAAGCCGCTCTTACTATTGCTTTGACTTTCGTATCGGCTTTATTTTGACAAGTATGTAAATGTATTTGCTTGTTGCAATCTATAAACCTGTTACCTAATAATGAGATGTATACGGCTGGGTTCACATCTGCGTCGGAGTCTCCGTAAGAGATGAGCAGCTTTTCGTGATAGGATGTCACAGAAGGAGATGCTATCTGTCCTGTAGGGGTGTATGTGTGGCCACTTAGTGGTTGTGTTGTGTATTGCCATTAAATTGGTTTCATATGAAAGTTGAGTCCTTAGCCTAAGTTAAAGGGGTTTCCCTAGTCCCAATTGTTTTTTATATTGATGATCTAGCTACAGGATAGGTCAACAGTATGTGACGGTGGGGGTCCAACAAGACCCTGTACCAATCGGCTGATCCAGCTACCTCTAGGTGCCAGAAGCTATAGTGCTGGCCAACGTCATAAGCCCCCGTCATCTGTGGGGACCGCAACAAGTAGATACATCGCTAACTGTATCCCATCATTAGGTGATAAGTTGTGATTGTGTGGGACAATGACTGTAAAACGTATTTAGATATCACAGGGCCTTATGTATCTTATAGTATCTTTAGAATAGGTCATCAATATCTGATTGGTGGGGATCCAACATCCAGCACCCTACTTGTTTGAAGACACCTCAGTGTTCAGATAAGCAATATGGCCTCTTCACTGCATACCAGGAATAACGCCATGTATTGTATAGTGGCTGTGCTTGGTACTGCAGCTTAGCACCATTCACTGATCTGTAACCAGGCTATACACTGTCTACCAATAAGTATTTGGACACCCAGTAAAGTTCTGTGGAGGTGGAGTTATGGTCTGTGGTTTTTTCTCCTGCTATGGTCTGGGACCCTAAACTCAACGGTGACGCCTATCGCACTATTTTAGATAACAGTGTGCTTCCTACATTATGGCGGCTCTATGGGTCGGACCAATGTTACTTCCAGGTTGACAATGCCAGCAGGTCTACCATGGCTTGGTTCAGTGACAATCGGGTTAACCGACCAGACTGGCCCACCCAGAGCCCAGACTTGAACCCTATTGAGCACCTCTGGGATGAGTTGGATCGCCGAACTAAGGGGTGCAGCAGCCAACCAAAATCGGTGAAAGAACTTACCTGTCTTCCTCAAGCCGAATGTAATATAATACCACGAGCCGTCATACAAGGACTTGTGGAAAGTCCCGGAGGGTTGAGGCTGTAATGGCCGCTCGGACCACAGGTGTCCAAATACTTATTGGTAGACAGAGTATGATAAAAGAACATGATGTCCCTGGCCTGTGAAACAGAAGCAAGGCTCACTTGAGTACTGGTTCTGGTTTAAACAGCTGATCTATTTGGGTTTTAGGTGTCGGATATTGATGATCTTTCCTAAGCCTTGAAAACCCCTTTAAAACAACTTGTGAAAGAATTTCCCTTTAAAAAGATAGGGATACATCCCTATATACGGAACATTATCCCTTTAAGGTACAGTACGCATGAAATTTCATGGGCTCTGAAATAATACAAACATAAATCTGTCCTGATATTGTCTGTCTAAATCACTAAATAAGGATCCAGCCGAGTCACTGAATCAATGTAATAGCGCAGAATTCCACTCCTCTTATCTGACAAATGTTACGCTTCTATAATGGGATGGGATTTTAATGTTATTTTTTTTCTTTTGTCTAGAATTTTTATTATCCTACGTTGCTACAGCCTACAAAAAAAATGACCGTGTTTTACTGTAAATCTGTGAAAGCCTTCGATCCATACATATTTCAGTGTTTCCATTTACAATTTTAGTCAAACTAAAAAGTCATTTACGGGCCGCACTCAGATTTGTTATAACGGACCCGTTTATCATCGTAGAGAATACCACAAATCGCGCTTCTGGTTGTTACAGTCAGTTAAAAGAAGAGTTTGTGGACTCGGAATTTGTCTCGGCGCTAATGGGCTGTATTCGTCTACTCCAGGCGGAATCTCTAGTGGACAATCCGAGATAACAAAGCCTTTTTTTTTAGTGGAGGTAAATGATATAAACTGCTCGGCCCTCATACTTACTCTAACAAAATCTTTCCTGCATTTTCTGTCTTGCTGTGCGGAGTAGATGGTAGGCCGAGGTGTAACCTGAATTGCTGGGTCTCAGCAAATCAGTCGGTTACAAATTTTCCAAATATATTTTAGGTTTGGCTTAACCCATTGTAAGATCACCACCCATAATAACCATTATACTTTGGGGTCTTCTCAGACCCCAAAGTATTATAAGCGAGGCCCTAGGGGACATGCAGAAACGTTACAAACACTATAAGGCCCAGTTCACATGGGGAAGCGGAAGGGCGGATTTTGGCACTGAGAATGACACGGGGAGCTTCCGACCGTCACGGCTTTTCCCTCCGGAGTAGGCTCAAATTCTACTCCGGAGGTCTCTGCCGTGAGGCGGACGCTGCGGATCGACAAGCCGCAGAATCCGCCTGAAGAAAGGACAGCTCACGGCATGATACCGCTAGCGGAAAAAAGAAACCTGGCAGTCTCCATAGACCACCATTGTGAGGGGGCGGATTATGACGTGGATTCCGCGCCATTATCCGCCCCCTCTGTGCCCATGTGAACGGGCCCTAAGACCTCTTTGACCGTCAACTGTGCTCTTAGATGACATCACAGGTCCTGGCTTCAGTGGTCCCTGGGACTTGCCGACATCATGGTACTTGCATCAAAGCGTCATGACATTGGCACGAGTCGCTGGCCAAATAACAGACTTCAGCAGTCTCCAGGGACTCG
This sequence comes from Leptodactylus fuscus, assembly GCF_031893055.1. Taxonomy (NCBI): domain Eukaryota; kingdom Metazoa; phylum Chordata; class Amphibia; order Anura; family Leptodactylidae; genus Leptodactylus; species Leptodactylus fuscus. The sequence goes on along the minus strand of NC_134273.1, from coordinate 74,487,069 downwards.
TGACATCACACTAGAAGCCAGAGGACAACTGAACTTTGCAAATATTCCCAATGCAATTCTTGCAAGTTTTACCCATTTCTAGTTCCAATGCAAAAATCTATAATAGGCCCCTTTAAAAGACTGGTGTCATCTTATGTGGCAGAGAGGTCCTTGGACTAACTCAGGCAACAGAACCCAGCTGTTCTGTCTGTGACAGCAGGAATACCCTGATTTTTAGAGTGTGATGCAGTATGGACCAGCCTCCGCCGAAGATTAGGCCAAAGAATAGCGATCACCCAAAGTAAACAGTGAAACTTCTTTATTAGCACAACGCGTTTCAGGCAAACAGCCCTTTCTCAAGTGTAAATAATCTTACCACAGTGGGTCAGAAGCATTCTTTCTTTTTTGGAATTTTAGAGTATCATCCATTGCCTAGACTCTACCATGTAGACCATCAACAACGTATGTGGTAGGGCATTGGAGTACCTATGGCAAGTATTGGCTTTGTAAGATGCAGGCAATAAGGGAAAAGATCCTATAAGACCCCGTTCTTGTGACCAGTTTTTGCTTTGGATTAAATGCAACAGAAGAACGATTTAATATTCATTTCGAGGACTCAAAATGAAGGGAATTTGTCAGGTCCAAAATGAGTCCCAACCAATAATATTACCATTAGGGACCTTAAATAAGAGCAAAAACGTAGCTTTGTACTACTCTATGTAATATACAGTGGCGAGGACCACCATAAAGATTGGCCTTCACAATAAGACCCCTCTCATCTATGTAGGACTGAAGTTTGGGATCTTACAGATTCATGCATTTCTCCAGGCAAAAAATGTATGATCAAACATAGAAAGCTTCATTTTTAGGCTGCGCATGTTGATATATGATATTTTATTCACTGTTCGTGGGATTTCAGGTGGAATCTCTGCCAGCAATGAGAACATTGCACCCTGCTGACCAAACTAATGACTATTAGATCAAAAGTATCATATTCATTAGAGCAAAATGTTTGACTATATTGGCTGTAGAGCCCACTCTTCATAGTCCTGGGGGGAGCGATCATACTGAGAAACCCAGCCAGTCAATGAAAGCTAAATTTGACTGTATACCGGCTGATCTGAACATTTAGGTGAGCTAAGAATATATTACCCCATATATAATCCTGACAGGCCCGCTAGGTTCATACTTCAGGAGTCCGCCTTGTGGCTACTGGTTGGAGGGTATGGCTCTCTAAATTATATTTGGCGGTGTGAGGACCTCATAGCGAATCCCCAGACATTTATGTTTAGGCTCCCGAGCTCCTCTTTACAAGCTACGGTTGAAGAGAGGTGCATGTGACAAATGAAATTTCCCTCTACATAGTTGCCTTTGGGAGTCCTTCTACTCCATGATGAATATCGTCTGCCTAGAGTATAGTATGGAAAAAATATGCAAATCTGACTTCCATGATGCAATTAGGAACCCAGTGCCTCAAGTATGCACACCAATAGAGGGCGCTCACTGAGAATGTGCAAGTCTATCTTCCATGATGTAATTAGGAAGACAGAGTCTCAGTCAAGCAAAACCTATAGAGGGCGCTCCCTTTAACATCATGCCAACCTTCTCAGAGGCCTTTGTTTACAATGATGTTGGGATTTTACCAGATACAGTCTCTCAGCCAAGGACAGCTGTTTCAATGTGTTGCATCTCTTCAGCTTGGCGCAGAGAGGACTGACCTGGCAGAGATGAGAGGCTTAGACAGGGTTGGGGGGATATCGTCACTCCATAGGGAGAGAACCACCATTTAGGTGTGTGGAGTCTTATTAAGCCATGAGCGCTCCACTGTGCAAAGGAACATGGGAAGAATATGCAAATCTGACTTCCATGATGTAATTAGGATGCCAGTGCCTCAAGTGTGCACACCAATAGAGGGCGCTGACTGAGAAGTGCAAGTCTATCTTCCATTATGTAATTAGGAAGACAGAGTCTCAGTCAAGCAAAGCCTATAGAGTATAGTGTGCAAAGTGGCTTGGACATGTTCAAGAGACATTTGAAAACCAGCACCAAAGTTGCAAGTCTTGTGTATGATCTAAATCGGGGTACCATCCGAATACATTCCCGTAGACCTGTGTTTCCAACCCATAGGTCCTGGGGGTTCAAAAGGGCTGTGGGAACCATAGTTATCCCCTTCCTCCACATAAGCAGTAACCTGATCTCCAAAGTAAACGGCAGGAAGACTTGGGATAGAAGTTATTTCATACTTGGACTCAATGGCAAACGTTGGTCATTATAAAGTTGTGAGTTACTATAAAGGCTGTGGAGTTGTAGTCGTAGTCCTGGAGTTGGAACTGGAATGGGAATTCAGTCACTAGTTTTTGCTGAATTAGAGGAGCTTTACTGCCACTGACCGACCATAGAGTCAGAGCAGGAGTCAGTTTCAGGCTGTGGAAAAATAGGAGTCAGAGTCAGTAGTTTGGCGTACCGAATCCATGGCCCTGGATACTATCATCACCAGGTGACCTCATGTTTCTCCATTAGGAAAAAGTTGACAAATGCATTACAAGAAATTAATTCAGAAATAGTATAAAATTCACATGACAAAACATAGTTACATATACTCAAATCTGCATTCACTCTGGCCACTACACAGCGAAGAGATCTATTTGACTCCTGGTGTCTGTCTCGGCTGTGGGTTCGGGTGCCAGACATCCACCAATCTGGTATTGAGAACTTATCCTTAGCATAGGTCATCAATAATATTTGTAGCCAACAAAACCCCTTTTAAGCTGTTAACTGTTTGTCATTGATTAGACTGGAGTGCATAGCTTAAAGGATGCCTTAGTCTTTACCCATAACCTGTGCAAGGAAATGGACTTTGCAGCAGAAGAAGACCCTGGTCAAGATTTCCAAAACAGCCAGTTGTAGAGTTAGAATTAGTGCCAAAGGTTGAGTGGACAGGCTACATGAGAACATGGTCAGAGCCCAGAGTAGAACAACCGGTAGCAGACAAAAAAATTTCAAGGGTGAGTCCAGGAACAATGCCGAGGTCAGGATCAGGATCAATCAAGAGTCTTAAACAGGAACAATGGTACAAAGAACAAAAGCTAGGAAAGAGTATGAAAAACAATCAGTAGTCATGGTATGACAGGATCATCTCCCCTTTAACTAGGCCACCAGGCCCGACATTATCTTAGAAGCCATCACTGTCGCACAGCCAGAGCAGTAGAGCAGCAGAAGATTGGGTCTGGAGCACCAGCCATTTTCATACCAGTCAAACATGGCTGCCGGCTGGAGCCTTGGGGGCTCGCCAGGGTGCACTGCTGGAGTTGAGTGTGCTGAGTATCGCCAACACTATAGAATTTTTTATTATATTGAGGGGACACGAATGGTTTAGTCTATAAAGTGGAATGGCATATCCAAATCTGATCACAAAATCTTGATACAAAAAGGACCATATATGTACAATAAGTTTTAGATGGAATAAGGCTTTTCGTGCACCCGACGCTAGTAATATTCCTTCTCACACACACTTAAGAGATAATGGCTTTGCCTTTGAGTTTCGACAATTTTATCCTAATTATTTCGGGTGGTTACGAGGATAAGACTGAACTCTTTAGATTACTTTACTCTTTAGTAAATGTCAGACTTCACTCGAGTTCAGTCTCAGCCGTGGTTTGTAAATGACGGTGTAGTGTACACAGGGGCTTGTAAAATGTTCCTTTGCACAACGTCTCCCAGGATTTCAATCAGGTAGATTGTGATATCACTTTATATTCCCGTTCTGCAAAGACGGCAGATCCTCCGTTATATGAAATCGCTTTTATTACTTTTGGAATTTTTGACATATTGCAGTCATTTTTGGCAAATTGATTTATGTTTTTGTCTGGTTCTTACAGCCTGTCAATCAAGGATCTCACTATCAAGCCGAAATGAATCCCCTGGCTCAATCCAACCCTCGGTAAGAGATTTCTCAAACTTCTCCTTAAAGAGGACCTATCACCATATCCAAAACTCCAACTCTTTGGTTCCTTCAATAGGTGACACCCCAATGATTTTGGCACAGTTGGAATTTTTTTTTTTTTCTCTAGCACCGACCAGTCGTGAGCAATCGGCGCTGGTAGTTTCAGAACTCAGTATTCTATTAAGGCTTTCTCTTGTCAGGTGGGCAGTACTGGGCTATGGTAGATAGTATAAGACTGCCCACCTGACGGTAGAATGTTTAACAGCATTGATTGCTCAGGAATGATGGGAGCTAGAACAAAATATTCCAACTGAGCAGAATTAGTGGAGGAGAAACTACTACAGGATACAAAGAGTTGGCATTGGTGGTGGTGCAATATTACTATATCCATGTTGTGTTGCTCTAATGCATATAATAATGCTCCTATGCAGATCTAGGTATCTCCATGGCTCCAGACTACTGACAGACCCTGTGTAGTCGAATTTCACAATCATATTTCATTCCATTTGTCACTTAGTACTTACGAACCTAGTAAATGTACTATACATTAGAAAGAAGTACTGTATATATAGAATGTTAGCAATATTGTTCATGATCTTGGTGCCAATTCATGCTTGACCAAGGATGCTCAGAAAATGGACTGAAGCAAAAGCTGAATTCTAAACACAAGTGTGCACATAGCTCAAGTGGTTGACTGGTTCATCTATGTATCTAATTATTGCATGTTGAGTTTATAGATATGGTTCCCCTTTATCAGTTAAAGGGGTTGTCGCATCTCAAGGATCCTATCTATACTGATAGGTTGTGTAAATTAAAGACATTTCCTAAATATATTGCTTTAGAAATTCTGCTTTGTTTTCCTGCTATGTGAACTTATTCCCTCCATTGTTTACACACGTTTCCACAACCACGGACCTGTGTGATAGGACAAATGATGTCACTCACTCACTGCTCTGCAGGCAGGACAATCAGATCAGCTAATTGCATTTTGCTGATAAAGCTGAGTCTGTTATCTCTCTATGTAAACACACAGATAACGCTAAGGGGGCGTTCACACTACCATCGGTGTCCGACAGGTAGTGTCCGCTCCTAGTGTCCGCTCAAAATCTGGCACAGACATTAGGAGCGGACACTAGCTGTGTCCGTGACACCTGTCATTTATTTAAATGGGCATCGGGTGCGTTCTTTTGCACTCCGTGCCCTTCCTTCCCTGTCTGCATGTAAAGATGTCCGACTTCTCAAGCGGACAGAAAAACCCGACATGTAGGGTTCTTCTGTCCGCTTGAGAAGTCGGACATCTTTACATGCGGACAGGGAAGGAAGGGCACGGAGTGCAAAAGAACGCACCCGATGCCCATTTAAATAAATGACAGGTGTCACGGACACAGCTAGTGTCCGCTCCTAATGTCTGTGCCAGATTATGAGCGGACACTACCTGTCGGACACCGACGGTAGTGTGAATGCCCCCTAAGTCTTTTCTCTGCAAGCATGTGCATATTATCTGATCTGCATAAGTGTTGTGATACCTCAATGTCCCGTTCAGCAAGGGGAGGGAGAAATACAGGAAGTGAGAAGATAAGACAACAGGCAAACTGCTGAAACAGTGAGATGGGAAAAGCCCTTTAATGTTGGGGCAAGTAATGCTCTTGTCTCTGAAGAACCCCTGGTATCCATTGAAAAACAAGTGATAAAGGGGGTTTTACAGGATAAAAATATTGATGACGTAAGGATACAACAATAATATTCTGACACTCGAGGCTCCATCAATCGGATGTTCTCAGTAGCTAATGTACAGAGATCAGGAGCCGGAAGCAGACAGCTCCATTCTCTGTGTAGTGGTCAGACCAGGTACTGCAGATCAGATCCCACACACTTAAATGGGAGTCAAGCTACAGTGACTCCATTTGGCTTCAAAAAAGGGAGCCCGTTCCATTCTCAATACTTGAAAACTTGATCTATGGGGCTAGCAGGTGTCGGACTATCAACGTTCTGCTATTAAGATAGGACCTATAAGCCACAGAATACCGGAGCCATCAGATCACAACCTTCATCCATCACCTTCAATTTGAGGCTCTAAAATGTCAAAAGTGGTTATTACGCCTTCATTAAGTATATTTCTGTATCTTCAATGTTGGTTTAGGGATATATACCGCTTTAGGGACTGGATTTTAGTTTCTAGCCATGGTCTAATGACCAAATTACCCATTAAAATATCTATGCAATGACCCCCAGTCTTCTCCTGCCTCATAAATTATTCCTTTGTTCCACAAACTGCAGAAAGCCTGACACAGACTGCGACCCTGATTTATAATAGATTAAAGGAAATCAATTTATTTTTGTGTTTAATATTTAGTTTACCTACAATGTTAAATGTCACATTTTCTTCAAAGGAGGCTTCAAAACACGTCCGTCCTGTCCCGCTTCATTAGGTGAGCTGCCCGGGGGTGGTTGCGGAATCTGAAATATATTTAATTAACCGGCAACATTTAGAATGCAGAACAACAAGCTATTTCTTAAGTGGAAATGGACTGCCGGCTCATGTCTTCATCTAGGGAAGTAAAAACACAAAATATGTGCCCCATTAGACCTGCCTGTTCCCGGAAAACGTCCATGATATGAATAGCGGGGATCTTACATATAACGTAGTGATCATTAGATAATGGATCCAATAGAATCCAAGCAAATATTCGACTTTCGATTTTCAAGTGCATAGGAACAAAAGATTTCTTTGTACACCTAAACCGATATTTAGTATTTTGCATAGGTCCTAAATTAACCCCTTGATGTGATAGTGTGCAAGGCAGGGTATAGGAGTTTCCACACCAGTATTCCAAACTGGATGGATTTTCCCTGGCAACAGCTTAGTTAGAGCATTGCTAGGGAAAACTTTAGAGCCTATATTTTATTAAAAGGAAATAAAAAAGGGTAATAAAGTATATTACAAAAATGTTCACCAAACACCCCTTCCCCCCTACACAATAGAAAAAAAGTGAAACAACACTTACAAGAGCTTACAAGACAACCTCCACTCCTTTCCGGTCCTCAGCTGTGTCATGTGACCAGCAATGAGTCTCTCCAAATGACATAGAGCCTTGTGTGTGGACAGGAAGTCATTTCTGTAAGAGACAAACTGACTTCCTGTCCACACAGAAAATCAGCTGTAGAGTCTGTATCGGTCACATGACCCAGCTGAGGACCAGAAGGGTGTGGACAACGCACCAGAATTAGCATTACCTTCACTACAACTTACATCATATACCTTTTTAATGGGGAAGTTCTTTTTTAAGTATATTATTGTTAGGATCAGTTTCTTTCTAAGAAGGTCACTTGCTTGAATTTGACTTCTTGGGTTCCTTCCTGCCATGTTTATTTCCTTGACTATATTGGGCACATTATATATTATTCTATGTCTTCATATACACGCGACACGTTCTTGCTGGATTGCCGGTACAGTATTTACGGTCCTCACATTCTGATTACTATAATGTCCTGGGCATTATAAATGCCGGCGTGATATCACAATGGCTTCTCCGAGCGAGCTCCTCTTGTCTTGGTTTCGGCATGGGCTCATTATAAATATGCCATTCTCTTTACATCTCATTTTCCTGATTTATGGTTAATAGCGCTGATATGTCGGCTCTTAATAAATAAATGGTAATAACATTGCTCTCTCATGTTGTTGTTCAGCACTATCGATAAGAGGACAGCGGTAACTGCATGTTATAACTTGTAGCAGTGTTATTGCCCTGTAGTGTCATTAATGTGGGATCCACATATACGGAGCGAGATTGTTTAGGTTTACCGTAGAAGACAGGGAAGATTTAAGGTGGAAGAAAAAGAACAACATAATCCGAAGTGGTAGAAAATAAAAGGGACAAAATATGAAGGAAAAAGGTACTAGAAAAGAGAATTGACATGTGTTGTTCACACTGCCCTCTAGATGTCAGCCCAAGAAAAACTTCACGTTGGTAAGGAAACAGTATGTCACTTTACATCCTGTTGCAAAAATACAAGGGTGAATTTATTAAGACTGAAGTTTCCTACATCAGTCTTGATAAATTCACCTGTAGACCCAAGAGGCGCCCTTGCTCTTGTAAGTCCCTTGCAGAAATAAAATTTAAGCCAATTCTTAGAGGAGCAGAAGGAAATCAAGAGGAAGGAGATGGGTGTGGTGGAAAATCAATAATATAATAGACAATAATGGGGTCTGCCTAGTGTCCGTAAGTTGTCCACCGTTTCAAAACTGGAACTAGTGTAGAGTAAAAAGTGGCCTTAGAATAGGCCATAAATATCTCATTGTTGGTGGGATGAACTTCATACCAGTGTCCAGCCACTATACAGCTATTGAGGACAACTGTATGGTAACGGGTTTTGGAAGTGGCCCCATACAGCTGGTTGCATCTGTTGGCTGATGTATGGCCTATCTTAAGAATAAGCCATCAATTAAAAATTTGTGGACACCCACTTTAACTCCTGGGTAGGGTTGAGCGATTGTGTTCAGAAAAGATTGGATTCCGATTGGCGATCGAGAAAATTTCACGATCACCATCGGAATTCCGAACACGATCTTTTTATGTGGGATCGAGATTGGTGATCTTTTCCCACAATGCTTTGCTTAGCCTTCACACATTGACTTGCATTGGGATCGGAATTGGGATCGAGATCGGGTTCGAATAAAAAATGATCGGAAATCGGATTTTAAAATCGATCCTGAAAAGTCAAGATCAGCTCAACCCTACTCCTGGGTGATCAATAATGTAACCATTACCCCCTCTCAGTTACTGGGTCTTTATGAACTGACTTTTAGTAGAGAGTAGACTCTGTAGACATCATGTTCCCCTAGGAATATGCATGCACTGTGTAAGTGGAGATTTGCAGACACTTGAGCTTTGCAAGTGGCCCCGTAAATTCTATTTGATATTAACACAACAGACTGAGACGCGGTGAGATCTGCCGGTCTCTTATACTTTTATGCCTTTCAATTCCACAATGACATCTCCTGCTGTTTTCCTAGTGATTGATAAAGTTAATACTCTGCTTCTGTTTCATTTCTACCTTTCATCCACCCAACCTTGTGGTCGAGTCTTCGGAGAACCTAATGAACGCTCTCTGTTATAGTCTGCAGGACTGTGATTATAGGTGAACTTCAAGACAGTGTGAAAAACTACTTTCTACTCGTTTCTCTGCAAAATTTATTGGCTTTGTCAGATGAACAGTTAACACATAAATCAAATGGGGTTTAATATGTGTTGTTAAATTAAGCAGGAAAGCACCCCTGGCTTCTTCATCGAATTTACTTACAGAAAGGGAAACAGTCTGGAAACTTAAGGTGGCCATACTCTACGTTTATGTGAACTCATTGGGATGTTTTTGTTTAGGGTCATGCCATGTGCAAAGTGATCAACAGTGGACAAGTTGTGTACAAAGTGTTAGAAAATCTCCAGCGATTGGGTAATTTGGCCAGATCTTCTACATCTCACACTGGTAGAGTTCATTGTGCATGGCCAGTCTAGGACAATACCTAAGAAACTTATGAGATATATTGGATGGTAGGACAAACAAGAGATAATAAGGGAGGTTGTGTGCACTGGATATGCTTGAAACAACTCCCGTGCCTAATATTGTTTGCAAAGTCAAAGTGTCAATGAAGAACACGTTGAAAGGGGACACTGAAGAACATCCATTGAGGTCATCTATGAACCACAGATGCAGATTCCAGTGCAATGGTGGGAGGTCCTGTCTTTCTGTTCCAGCCTACACCTGTCTAGAGAACATAATTGTGCTGAAACTAACAGAGATGAATGCTCAGTAATAGGGTTGAGCCGATCTTGACTTTTCAGGATCGATTTTAAAATCCGATTTCCAATCATTTTTCATTCGATCCCGATCCCAATGCAAGTCAATGGGATTTTTTTATTAATCGGAGATCAGATTTTAAAAGCAATCCTATTCACTATACAGCATGGAATCTAACAATTGTTAGAATCTACGCTGTGTAGTGAATCACTAAAGTAGCCAGTGGATTTTTTTTAATCCTCTGGCTACTTAGTCCCCCCTGGTGTCCACTTACCTGCAGAGATGGCTGCTCCGGTGCTCGGTGTGTTCTCCTTCTTCCTCTCGCTGCCGCTCCACGCTGTTCTTCTCGCTTCGCTGCCCCCTCTCTGCCAGGTTAGGAGAGTGTGGGCGGGTACCGGGAGGGGAGACGTCACGTCTCCCCGCCCCGTACCCACCCACACTCTCCTAAGCCACAAGCCCCGCCTTCCTAGCTCTTTAAACACTAAGGAGGCGGGGCAGCGAGAAGACCAGCATGGAGCGGCAGCAAGAGGCAGAAGGAGAACACACCGAGCACCGGACCAGCCATCTCTGGAGGTAAGTAGCTACTACAGATGTTTAGTTTAGTCTCCCATTAGAATGAATGGAGGCAACCGGCATGCAGGGGGTTAAGGCTGTGTGTCGGCTGCTTCCATTCATTCCTATGGACCTGCAGCGGAGCCTTCACACTGAGTATACAGCGTATACTCAGTGTGAAGGCTAAACAAAGCATTGTGAGAAAAGATCACCGATCTCGATCCCACCTAAAAAGATTGTGTTCAGAATTCCGATCGAATCACGATCGAGAAATTTTCTCGATTGCCGATCGGAATCCGATCTTTTCCGAACACGATCGCTCAACCCTACTCAGAAACAGTAGGCTACAATGAATGGAGTTGTGGAGGTGGTGAAAGGTCCTCTTTACATCTTGTTTGGCCAACAGCTATCTCTTACCACCCTTTCCCCACATACCAATGTATTCTTAATAGTAAGTGGGAGGAAGCTGTGACCAGACAACCTGGTTTGTGGTTCTTCTTTACAAGGACAAAAGAATTGGACATATTGAAATCCAACTGCCCAATCCTTCAATCTGGAGGCCTCCATACACACAAGATGGTCAACTGGTATGTTTGGCTGACATTAAGCTAATTTTTATGGTGTCTGGCAAATTCAGATAGAAAGTTATTCCCATAAGCATGTAGACTACCATGGCCTTGACGCAAAGATTTACTCGTATTGCTGTAGACTATTGATCCAGGTATGGATGGCCAGTAGAGGCCAAGAAGGAATTTGTTCTACTTTATGGCAAAGCCATTTCAGGGAGGTTTTTAACATCTTCTGAATCAACTGAGGTTTTTGTAAATGGAAAAGGTTGAGAATAATGGACTTATTTCCCATTCCTTTTGTAGCCATTTTGGTCTTTGGCTCAAAAGTGTAGGACTTTGGTCTCCACTCTGAGGTTCTCCACTTCTTGAGATACTAGAACCCACAGCATTCCCTATCAACCTCGGAGAACTGTTCAAGAATTGTCTTAAAAACAGAAGAGCCACACTTTGGAGACCCCCAGTGTAGATTACAATATCAGGGAATTAACAAAATCTCCAGCACTTATACCTGAGGAGAACATGAACACCACTCCAAGCTTGTTGATGACCAAGTTCTTTGCATGATACCTATATGTCATAGATTTCATGATATAGAGTGCAATCTTCTCGAGCAGCATCTCCATTATGTGTCAGCCCTGGGGAACCCTTCCAAAGCTTTTATTTGTCGGCTGTAGAGCCCTTAACAGTGTATTTTAGCAAAGCTCCCACCTCCGAAATAAACAAGAGAACAAATAAACATGTTTACTTTCTTATCAATGCTTCTTTTGGCGCCCACTCAGACCTGGGGGATCCACAGTAAATAAAGAGCAAGTGGCATGCTTACGCACTCAGACAATGCGAGCTATTGTATGCCTACGGCACAAATCATCTCAACCTCGGCTTCAAGTACTCGAGAAAGAATAAGATTGGAGGTGTGGGCTCTCTACTGTATGACTCACTTGAACCAAAGTTTTTCTTTTGATATCCAAGTGACAGTTTTCTTCTCATATATATGCAAATAACCATCTATAAAACGGGTTATATCGGTGCATTAATGTATATCTGTACATTAACAGCTTCACGAGCAAAGTGACAGATAAATTTGACAGCAAGTATAGAAAATATAAGAAAATAGACTCTGGCAGTAAATTAGATGCATACATCTGATACATGTGTATAAGGAAGCTTTGGCATGTAGATATAGCAGTGCTGAGTGCGACTTGAAAGTGAACCTTCCACCACCTGTTCCATCCCGGTACCGATTGCTCAGGAATGGTGGGGGGCTAAAGAACAAAACCAGCTGCACTGGAGACAGTGTCACAGCACCTGCACAGTCCAGTCATATTAATGTGACCACCGCCTACTTTTGACGTCAATGTTGAATAACCAATGGCAGAAGGCACGTGTCATCAGCCATCTGGGTGCACTCATCATTGTGGAAGGCACGATGGATCAACACAAGTATGCATCTATCCTTGCGGACCATGTTCACCCCTACGTGTGAATTGTTTTTCCTCAGGACAACGGCATCTACTAGCAGGACAATGCGACATGTCATAAAGCGTGCAGTGTACATGCGTGGTTGGAGGAGCACCAGGATGAGTTTACCGTATTCCCTTGGCCAGCAAATTTCCCGGACTTGAACCCAATCGAGAATCTATGGGACCACCTTGATCGGGTTGTTCGCGCCATGGATGCTCAACCGCGTAACCTAGCGCAGCTGGCCACGGCACTGGAGTCGGCATGGCTCAACATCCCAGTGAACATCCCCTCTCTTCCTGCACGTCTCGCAGCGGTCCACTCTGCCAAAGGTGGTTATTCTGGATTTTGACAGGTGGTCACATTAATGTGTCTGGACTGTGTAATAAAGGGCACGAAGAGTTGGACTTGCAGAATCAGACTACACATGGTTTCTCTGTAGTCTGTAATCATGGAGACACAAAGATCTGCATAAAATCTTTAGATGCAAAACAGTGGAATATTTTAATACCTCATTTAAGACTATATGCATATGTATTTTTAGTTTACATGCAGTGAAACAATTCAGTAGTTGCAGTCATGTACATACCCCAACCCTGTAAGGCATGTTTTGCAGGTCTTTACAATAAAACAGGACAACTGTGCACCTAGTTCCACCCACCGGAAAGCAGCTATCCTGTAAGTCAACTCTAAAACATGCTAAGATATAAGCCAAAGCAGACCCTCATCTGCAGACATATATTTCAGAGTGCTTCCCTTTCATCCGTGCAGAGTAGAGTTCTGGTTGGCTGGAGGAACCAGCTGTCTGGTTTGGCTTCCATCCTAGTCATGTTATGAGACCTGTTTGAAGGATCGGACATTGACTTATTAGATGCCTTCAAACATATGATGCAAGTGGCGCAGTTTTCTTGTTTGGAAACAGAGCTAGTTTGCATCTCTGCACAAGGAGAACAGTACCCCTCCCCAAATACAGAACACAAGGTCTCCAGTGTAGATGCTTAGCGACCTCATTTACATAATGAATCCAATCTTGCTGGTTCCAAAAGTCGAAAAGTGATTGTCCCATCTGGATAGCTGTTGTTATTGGGTAAAGCTACCGATGTCTACACAATGTCACAAGATTCGTGTTCGCATGTATGACCAAGCTTGTTGACAGATGCATTCCTACCAGTTTAGACAAACCTATGATATAGAAGATGAATTTGCTTCATCTAATTCAGAGATTGTTACTGCACTTGCTAAAGATGACACTTCCCAAAATGCTAAAAAAAAAAAAAAAAAAAAAAAAAAAGTGCTGGGTGGACATTGAACATGCAAGGAATACTGAATAATTTCAGCTCTGAAGCCTCTAGAATGGTGAATGCAGCTCTATAGTATAATACATTCTGTAAATCAGCATATGTAGTGGAGTGTGTTTGCAAAGTTATTCAGTTTTTCAGGTAGATTTGTTCAATATGTAATCTACATTACACTATCATGACCATACTGTCTCATTTCAGAGGGTTTACTGTAATATAGAAGTTGACTTCAGACCTCAGAGCCTTGGCTGGCCCACATGGCCACTCAGCCCATATATCAGCATAGGACTTTAGGAGCCTTAAATGTGTTTCCCAGTTAAAAAACATTGATGACTTCTCATAAGGATAGTTCATTAGTATCCGATCACTGAGCCTCCAACACCCAGAACCCCCTTCAATTACTTGTTCTGAGCAGCTGATAGACAGAGAATAGAGCAAGAAGTAGACAGTGCTGTTCTCCGTGTAGAGGGAAGACCTGGTACTGCAGATCAGTTCCCAGTCACTTTAATGGGACTTAGGCTGCAATGACTTAGTTTGGCCACTACATAGAAAATGGAGCTGTCTGCTTCCTGTTCTATTCTTTGTGTATCATCTGCTTAGAACACATGATTCAGGGTTCAGCCCCCGACAGATCTGAAACTGATCCCCTATTCTTAGGATAGGTCATCAATACTTTTAGCCTGATAGCCCCTTTAGAGGGGTTTTCCCATTTCCTTTTTTCTTCTTCTCACTTCCTGCATTCTTCAGCAAGCTGGTGGGAAGCAGCTTTGACTGTTTGATGGACAGATCACTATGAAGTATCTCAATAGATATAGACTTTGACTTTACCATGAGAGATTATTTATTATCATTACTAGAAATCTAGTATAAATTCAGATTGAATAATATGCACAGTAAATGTATATTACATTCAACGTGTCTTTATAGAACACTTACCATTCTTTACAGAGAACAGACTTGCAGCAAACTCAATGTTTTCTTTGTATTTACATAGAGAAATAAATACACTGTCCGAGTCTTTATCAGCAAACTGTAATTTGCTGACCTGATTGTCCAGACCACCGAGCTGTACATATAATGGGAGGAATCATCTAACATAGCAGGCAAACAAAGCAGCATTGCTAAAGTAATGTATTTAGGAAATGAGCTAGGATCCTTGAGTTGTGAATACCCCTTTAAGATTTGTTTCGAGGAAATGGCCAAAAATGTGATAATTTAAGAGGAAAAAGGGAAGAAAAGATTTTGGTTAGAAGAAGCACAGTACATAGTTCTAAGATGAGCTCCACAGATATAATGGAAATGCGAATCTCATCTTAGAAGAAGCAATGGTGTCGTGTTTCCCCAAGCATGGCTCGACGCTCACTGTATCACATTAGTATATAGCGCTCTACTCTCATCTGGTAACATAACCCTGTAAATTGCATCATCGGAGTCATATATGGAACACATTGGGTAATAAGCAACGTGCCCGCTAATATCCGAGAGCTGCACAACAGTGAAACAAATGAAAGTGATTTCCCCAATGTTACTGCCAGAAAAGGCAAGTCCCACCAAGGCCTACAGTAAATGAAGATATTATGTATTAAGGAGAGAATGTATCTGTCATTTTGACAGATTGTGTGGCACGGAACAGATTAACAGATTACTCTTAGTCAGGCAGCGGTGCGCTGTGAAAAATGTGCAGGAAATGATAACTGTCGGTTTGTGCTGATTTAATGATATTTTGAAGCCAAAATAACAATATAGGAACATGATGAGATGCTTCTCCATACTCACTTTTAGGACCCGGGAACGGGGTTGCCCCTTACATTACATGAACTTTCTCATAACTTCCAGACTCTTATAGAATGGACGGGACTCAGACCTATCGTTTCAATAAGTTAATGAATATTTGGGGCTCATTGTTTCTTGCCTAGTGTTGTCAAATTGGCACCATTTGTGTCTTCCATTAGTGACACTATCCCATAGTTATGTAGACAGTCACTTACAACGAGTAAAGTATAGGAGTAGGTTTTTTTTTGCAAAATGTAAGGATTGGTATGAAATTAGAAAAACCATTGTTGACTTCTTCGAGAAACAGTATCAGCATTATCTATGGATTGCGAATGTTGCTGCAAATAAATGGGACCTAGGTGCAACTCCAAGCACACCCTGTACAAAGGAGTACAAAAACGGGGGAGAACACCGAGCGTGCTTATAGTGTAGATGAGTTTGCAATGGATGTTGGAAATAAAAATGTACAGAGAAATGGAGCAGTTGGTCCCTCACCTTCAGGTGTTGTGATTGAGTCACAACACCAATGGAAGCCTAGAGGGTGAGGTGGCTACAGAATGCACAGACTGGTCACCGAAGACCAGACGGTAATGGAAGGAAGGAGGCCAGTGGATAGAGATGGACGTCTGCGCTCTCTGGTCCACAGATTGGAGTGTCGACAAGGTGAATGAAATATATGACCTTTATTGGACAAAAACGTACTGCACAATGCATATGGAGCTCCACAAGCTCTTCTTCAGGTGCACCATTACTTGCCAGGTGAGGTCAGATGTCTGTACCACGGAGTGGCTCTGTTACTGAAGAAGTATCACTGGTTTTCTTATGTCCCGGATAATTCCAATTTTTCTACAGATTTATGTGGAATACATGTGTTCTAACCATTCCTCTTGGTTTGACAAGTGGCAAGTAGTTAAGATGTTGCGTCACTTGTCGGAATGTTGCAGTCTCTTCAAACGTATAATTGGTGGGGTCCCAGATATTGAAACCCCTCCAATCTGATATTGATATCAATATCTTTGTCTTGAAATACACCTTTAACCTACTAAAAGGTTTTTAGTACTATAAATATTGATGGCACATGGTTGTGGGTCTGACCAGTAAGAGTTCCACAATGGCTGTTACAATGGCTTTTTGCAAATGAGCCAAGATTAACCAGGGTGGCAAAATTTGGTACAGTGCTAAAGAACAAAGACAATAACATAGGAGCCAGGGCTGTGGAGCCCTGGAAAGCCAATGCACAAACCAAGTATTTTTCCACCGCCTGACTCCGACACCTTCTGTGACTCCATAAATGGCTGACACCTATGGTCAGAGATCGTCTAACTCAGAAAAAGGCCAGTGATTGATTCCCATGACAGTAAACATGTAACAAACAATATATCTAATTATACAATATAATTGCATATTATAATGACAAATAATTCAACTTTTTTCAGACTCCGACAACACCCAACTCCAACCCTGATAAGAGCTCCTTTGTTCATAAGCAGGACCCAGTAGTGGGACCCCGGCCACCAGACATTCACAGTATAACGTATTGATTTGCTTTCACTGTATACAGTAGGAATACCCATGCACGAGGTGTTGACATCTGCTTGTCTCAGGCTATGGAGATAATTTCCTGAAATTCTACTTGTGAGATCCCCGACCTCCCTTTTTCCCTTTTCCTTACTTCCAATGTCAGGACATGGGCTGCTTAGTATTCCTCCACTTTGGCACAGAACGCAGGATCGGTCTTTGCATGTTGATTGTATTGATTACAGCTCGGAGCCTAGATGACGCATAACTAAGTGTCCCTAATTCATCAGAATATGCCTCATTACTTTCCTTCTGGGCTGAGAAGATAAACCGTTAGCTAATGCATGACATTCGAGGTCATTCCCAAACATATGTGCCTAACTGTGTAGTCATACGCCCACAGCTAGTCAAAGCCAGATACAGATCCTTATGTCTTCCTGTATACTCATCGGTACAGATTGCCAGTTATATAAATACTAGCATTTCCCGCTAGCATAACGTTTCATATACTTTACAATGGTTGTAAATGGCTCATTGAATTGGAGCGAGCTGCAGTACCGGTCATGGCCACTACAGAAGATGTGGCGCTGTGTTTGTTCTAGAGTGTCCCAGCTCTTAAAATAGCTGATTCTGAGCATTGGTCCGTCAATATTAAAGTCCAGAAAAACCCTTTAAATTAAAGATTTATTCTACCCAAATTACATATTTCTCTTGTATTTAGATAAATAATTGTTTTATCTGTTCATTTATTGGGGTTATTTGCATTATTTTTATACGTCTTATTTCAGTTTAGAACATTATAATAAACGATTCCACATTCCACTATGATATTGTTGCGGGGAGACCCTTGTGTATTCGCCATAATGCACATTTAGTGTTCTCCTTACAAAACAACTTGTATTTTGTGGTGTGTCTTGCATTTGTCGGCCTGTCAGCATCCCCGCAGCAGCCGGCGATGATCTGAAGGAATCCTGGTGTTGATCATTACCACGTTGCTAAAGTGTCTTAGCAAGTGTCATGTTAGGCGTTCACAGTTTAAGACAGCTTTGTTATTCAGTCTTGAGTCACACTTTAGACTGTGACATATTGAGAATGAGCGCCAAATAGTGCAACAAAATCAAAAGTTATAAAAAAAAATGCAATATGATCTTGTTGTAGAATTTTCTGGGGTTTTATCTGCAATGTATATAGGGGGATGGTAAAGAACCTGTCAATAAAATAGGGGCGTTAAGTTCTATCCAATGGACCCGACACCAGATCACCGGGTCCTGCCCCGAACCTGAGCAGGACCTTACAATTTGAGGTGGGGTTCTATAAGCCACTCCACATTGTCGGTTTAGGATAGGACGTGCTGATATTTACAGGTTCTGGGGATGATATCTCTCCTTAAAGGGATTCTACCATTAAAACCTCGTTTTTTTGTGGATAAGACATCGGAATAGCCTTTAGAAAGGCTATTCGTCTCTTACCTTTAGATGTGATCTCCGCTGTGCCGGTCCTTAGAAATACCGGTTTTTACCGGTATGTAAATTAGTTCTCTGGCAGCGATGGGGGCGGGCCCCAGCACTGAAAATGTGATGAGGGCGTCCCCACTGCTGCTCGAGAACACGATCCTGCGCCGCCTCTGTCTTCAGCTGGATCCTCCCCTTCTCTGTTGTCTTCCTCCTGTGTCACCTCCGATGCCTGCGCAGTTGGCTCTGCCAGTGAGACACTAATATAGCCAACTGTGCATGCCGGCCGGCGGACATTTTTGGGAGGCTGCTCTTGCTCTTGTAGTTTAATGCAGGAGCAGCCTCCCAAAAATGGCCACCGGCCAGCATTCGCACTTGGCTCTGTTGGTGTCTTACTTAGAGTAGACTGAGCTTACAGCATCAAACTGATTTATTCTTATGTCAAACCAGTAAGATGTAAGTCTTAGTTCTTGGACTGGGTAATGCAGTCCGACATGTAACCATATTTCTTGCCTTGTGAAAGAGCCCTAATAGTTGAATAATACAATTCTGGCTTCCTGCAGTTACCACTAGAGGGGGCTTGCTGCATAAAGTGGCATAAAAATGTTTCAAACCTAACATTAGTGATGTTTAAAAATTCTACTTGCAACAAAAATTGTTGCCATTGGAATTTTTATGGCACCCTCCAGGAAGGAGGAATGGTATAGGCAGGACCATTGGCATAGTTTATGGCATTTTTCTGATGTAAATGATGCCAGCTATGAGCTACGGGAAGGGGGGACTAATTTAGGAAAAGGCATAAGTTAGATGAATTCTCCAGTGACGCAAGACTGATGCACCAAACACCGATCTTGATAAATCCTCCCTACTATATTCTCCATGAGTTCAATGTATAGCCAGTATGCAGTAAGCAGCTCAGCTCCCTCTAGTGGTGGCTGCACTGAGCAGTCATTTTGACTCTATATCAGAAAATCAAAGCGTCAATGTCTTCTGGTGTCAGCTATTAGTAAAAGATGGACAGTGCTCCGCTATCAGGAGCAGAAAATACATCCGGATTCTGAGACATCGCAGACACATAAGGCTACATTACAGATGAAACGTAAGAATGAGCGAGCTTGTCTGCGAGGACTCAGAGGTATAACAATAATAAATGTCCTGAAGAGGCGAAACTGAAAACATTGATAGGTAACATCTTCTTTTCTGTCGCCAGGGATTGGTTAAATGCCTTCAGCCCTCCTATCATCCCAACGAGCCAGAATCACAATGCGGACCCTTTACTCAAGCTGAAGGAATCCAGACTGAGCTGTAATGAAGGTAAGAAGCCTATAGGATCCATAGATAAAAATCTCAATTAAAGATAAGCAATTTTATGAATCGAAGAACCTCAGGGATTCCTTTGAGAAACGTGGGAAATGTCAGCGGCGACATTACATACAATGCAGCCTGCTGTAATATCGCCTAACCATATGATTGTCGCTCTTTTTCCCGCAATGGAAAATTCACTGAGAGGGCTCATAAATCTTAGCCGTATGCTCGGAGCCCAAGGGATGGAGATGTCTTAGTGATGTACTATCCAAAATACATTAGACCTCTGAAATTGGGAATCCTATCAGCTATGTACATTTGTAATTGCTTATGACAGGACAATAGAGGCCGCGAAACCGGGCAAGGACTGAAATTAACGGAAAAATATTAGATGAAAATTGATATACATATAGATGGAATAATATCGTCATCATAGCTGGGAGCTCGGCTTCTACCAGGGAATTATAGCTAATGGGCTGAAGTTAATAATGTGGTCACAAGATAGAATCGGAGGTGAGAATCAAGCTGAGCTGTAATTCCACATATTGGCCATAGATAAGAGTGGCGCTGTTTTTGGAAACGTCTTTTATCATTGTCCTTGTTGTGATACAATTCAGTCAAACTGAGTGAATACGCTAAAGAAACACAAAACAAAGCTAAGAGTACAATGATAAGGCCAGAAAACTGTATCTCTGTCCACCCTATATACAGTACAGATGAGTAGAGCAGCAAGGAGGTAGGGACTCCCACTTCCATGTCTTGACTAGGATCTGATCAGGATATCCAAACGATATACAGACTAAATTTTCCAGTCTGGACTGCCCAGTATGCATGGGGCTTTAGAAGGGTCAAGCCAATGTTGCGATGCTTGTATCTATGTATCATGACATCAATGCACCACACATGACGGCTGAGACCCATTCACAAGCTCCAGGACTGTTGATAGGAGGCCGGAAGAGGCTTGAAATGGATGGGGACCTGCACCAGATGTTGCAATGGAGCCCAGGAGAGATGAGTTAGGCTAGCTGCTCACAGCCAAGTGTGCAGGCTGGGGAAGGGGGTGTGATTTTATAGTTGAATGCAGTCGAATGACAATGGGGGGTTCCATTCCATGCTTCAATGCCATGGATATGATCTGGTCTATAATTTCGGAATGAGACGTAGTATCGGACACCCCTCAGTAGAGCCTTGGCTGCACACTCAGTCATGTGCATGAGGCCTAAGAGCAGGGGTGAACCTAGGGTTTCTGCCGCCTGAGGCGGATGTCAGAATGCCGCCCCCACCACCACCACCCCCGAAGGAGGGGGCGGGGCCGAGCAGAGGGGGCGTGGCCGAGCGGAGCGAGCGTCGTTAGCAGGCAGAGAGCAGGCAGGGAGAGGACCTGCTCTCTGCCTGAGCGTGAGGGGCGGCCGCTGGAGCAGTGCTGCATCCACAGGGCCGCCCCAATCCGCCGCTCGGTGATGGTGATGCTAAGCCAATCCAGAACAGCTTGTCCTGGACTGGCTTAGGTTAGCAAAAATGCCGCCCTCCCTGGGGCCCTGGCATAGCGCCGCCTGAAGCGGTCGCCTCAGGTCGCCTCATGAGAGGTGCGGCACTGCGTATTTGTTATGTTTATGCACGTCCTCTAGGCTCCTACTTATTATACTCCTGCGGTCTGAAGATACCAGAGTATAGTATTGCCTTGTGGATGGTGAACCCCAAAAATTTGGGATTCAGCTGTATCCAAAATTTTGGGAAAATTCATATTGAATCCGGTTCGTTGCAAATCACTTCGCTCGTCCCTATTTAAGTGCCCAACCCTCCCCATGAGGACCCCATGCATGTTATATCATCTGCTGGTCCACCGAAATCTGCGGATTCATCCGGCATTAGCCTAATGTGTATGGCCCTGGGAACATAAAGGCCACTTTCTCCTTTTGTCCAGTATAATACTGCTTTAAGTCTGAGTCATCTGCCTTTTATTGAGTGAATATATTTTCTATTATGACTGCAGTTCAAGGGCTCCATTTGCATATCAGCGGCGTTTACAGCCATTCCCGTGATAAACAATGAATAGGGCTGAATGATAAAAGCCCCATACGTTCACCTCCCTTCATGTTTAATGTGTGTGGAAATGTCCAATTGCAGAAACAAAAGGTATTGTGCTGAGTTATTATGATTTATCGACCTTTAAATACCATCCACTGCGATGTAACTCAGTTATTTCCCACCGCCGACTCGCCCGCCGTAGCCTGCACATACGGTAATAGCGAGCAGTGATTTAACAGTCAATATTACGGCGGTCTTCACTCTTCACAAGACTTAAAAGGCCACGCAGACCCTTACATATAATACAAGCAAATGTGGCAGTGACATTTTTAAAAGGTTAATTCAAAGTAGCCGGAGTGTGCGCCGCGCCACATCGTAAGCGATCCTCCTGTATAAGTAGCTGGCTAAACACTTATTGATCTACATGGGGATGGGAAGCGATATCCAGAGATCAATAATAACTTATTAAAGGACCTTTCACTAGGGTTGAGCGATCAGGATCGGAAAAGATCGGATTCCGATCGGCGATCGAGTAAATCTCACAATCGCGATCGGAATTCCGACCCGATCTTTTCCAGCGGGATCGAGGTCGGAGATTATTTCAAGATCAGCTCAACCCTCAAGTGACTTTTCCCATAGAGGGTTGAGGATCGGGATCGGAAAAGATCGGACCCCGATCAGCGATCGAGCAAATTTCACGATCGGGATCAGCTGGAAAATGATTGGAAATCAGATTTTGAAATTGATCCTGAAATCTCAAGATCGGCTCAACCCTACCTTTCACCCTAAAAATAACCTGGTGCTAGAGATGGCAAACCGTTTCAGCACGAGTTGGAGTTGACCCAAATATCCTAAATTGTTCGGTTTTTAACAAAATACAAGAATTTGGGCTTCGTCTCGGACTAACAAAAAATGGGCACCGCGGAATACATTGTGGTAGATTATTATAGTCTAGGGTCTCTTCAGACTCCAGAGTAAAAGAGGTGAAGGTCCTGGGGAGGGGAAATTCTAACAAAATTAGGGACTCGAGGCACCCGAAACAAAACAAATCTTGGGAGGTTCGCCCATCTCTACCTGTAACGTTTGGTCTACCTATTTAGTAGAACCACTGCTCATTCTGGGCTTTAGGAGTCCAGTGGGCTGTCCTACTGAAGGACTAACAGTTATCTTGACATGTGTACCTATCAAACACAAAGTTAAGACCGCCCACTGGACTCCTGAACAGAGAGGTTGGAAAGAATAATCTATTAGTTCTACTGAATCCTTTACCGATCAGTGGGGTTCCAACACCTGAGACCCCACTGACCCTGCAGCTTCAAACAGCTGATCAACAAGGTCATGCCTACCAGTCATGCCTACATTTACCCTGGCTTCAGTCAGTCAGGCTGAATGTACATTGGAGGGAAAGGACCCTCATTCAGACCCCCAGCGAACAGGTATTTTATCCTCTATCCTGAAAATAAAATAAATACTTTTTATGGCATAACCCCTTTAATAACAGGTTACCCTGAATGACCTCTCTATATACAATACACAGTACAATACTATTGCAGCTTATATAAGAAAAAAAACCTCCTGAAACTAATAGAGCTTGTGGCTCAGTCAGTAGGAAAACAGCCTATGTTTCTTGGGTTCAAATCCCGGCTCACACTCAATGAAAAATAAATGAATAAAGTTAAACCCTAAATTCCTAGAGGATCTCCTGGGAACCTCCTCATTAATATTCACTGCAGTGAGGTGATGTCACAGAGAAGTGAATTGTAATGATCCAGGTAAAAGAGACTACTAGGTGACCAGTTGGGTGGTGGCACTCACTGGAATCTTAGTTGAGTTGACATTAGGGTTGAGCGATCAGGATCGGAAAAGATCGGATTCCGATTGGCGATCGAGCAAATTTCACGTTGGTTATCAGGATCGGCTGTAAAATGATCGGAAATCAGATTTTGAAATCTCAAGATCGGCTCAGCCCTAAAAGTGACTTTTCCCATAGAGAAGCATTGACTAGGGTTGAGCGATCGGGATCAGGAAAGATCAGATCAGGATTGGCGATCAAGCAAATTTCACGATCGTGATCGGGATCAACTGGAAAATGATCGGAAATCAGATTGTAAAATCTATCCTAAAATCTCAAGATCGGCACAACCGTAGTTGACATGTCTGCAGAGGAACCCTTGGGGCTCTGCAGTGATTGCAGTGATTGCACCCCCTATAGTTATACCCCTGATTTGAGTAGCTAGATCTCTGTATGCTTTAAAATATATTTTCTAAGCATACAATGTACTGGAATATAGAGATAGTTAGCTGATGTGTTTTTATAGTTATATCCTCCCCTTACAGTGCATTACCCAGCCATACCTGTCCTGAGACTGTTAAGTATAGTAATTGGGAAAGTTATGACTTTTTAGATTGAAGGATTATTGGCAATAAAATGAAGGACCATCGGGTTCTAGGATCATGACCTCACCATAGACTGATACATTACCAGTGGCTGGCAGCTGTGCCAGTGATGAAGAATCACCTTGCCCCTGGCATACATGAGTTATGTTATTGTCCTGTATCTGGGATCTTATTGGCAGTGAATATTGCTGTCCATACAATATAGCCTGGGAAGTCATTGTTGATCTCATGTCTTGTGTCCACCTGTGTCCCAGTTATTAGTTCTGAGATTTCATCTCGCTCGGCTGATGCGCTTTATTGACAAGATGCTCTCAAAGTATCATTTCTATAAACTCGGCGTATATACGTCAGAGGGATCGCAAAACATGTTGAAATACAGATGGAAAATTGTTCTGTTCATGGTGATACAAGTAACACAAACAAAGGAGCACTCTAAGGCTTTGTTCACATTACCTTTTTAACCTTCCATTACAGGTCCATAGTAGAGTGTATATTGTTAGATGGCTCTACCATATGGCATATAGTGACACATTCTGCCCATAGGCTCCTATGTTGGAAAAAAAAAGTATACTACACAGTATCCCACTGTACAGGAAGGAGCTGTCAGATACATTTTTTTTTGTTCACTTCAAACGGTACAGATATATCAGATACGTCCTTCCTTACCTTTCCTCTTTGTTTGGCATATCCCGAGATAAGTGGCAAAAGATGATCAGCTTTGATTTTTAAAAAAACGTGATTTTGGGATACTCTGTTGGGAGATGTCTATGCTATCTAATGTATGTCTGTGTGGAACCACCCAGTGGTTGTGATGTGCATTACATCCTGAGATTTTTGCTAGTATATTACATTTCTGTATCTAATTTGGATTGTGGGACATCGGAGTCCTTAAAAGGGTTTTTCCAGGGTTAAAGGGTTTGTCCAGGATCATATATCATTTTAGGCCGGGGAAGGTGTGAAAGAAGAAAAAACCTATGATGCTCCAGTGCCTCAGGCCATTCTTCTCTTACCTTTATTGTTCTGATCCGCGCTGCCATTCCTGAGAAATATCTTCTTTCTTCCTTATATAAATGAGTTTTCTTGTAGCTTGTGCTGCTTCAAAACTCGCCAGTGACGGCTCTGTCTTCTTCTCCGCCTTTTCTCGCACGCTTCCATCACATCTTGGTCCAAAACCGCCAACTGCACATGTCGGTTGGCCATTTTCCTGTGGCCAAACGGGAGAGGCCCACAGTATAACAATCGGAGGACCAGTGGAGGGAAGACAACATAAAAAACATTGTTACTTACCCCTCTTTTGCTCTGGCAGGCTTCAGGCCTGTTTGGTGAGATCCTAGACCTCATGTGGTCTAAGCCAGCGTCATTATGCGTCGCATCACTGGCCTGGGTCAGGCGACGTTTGGTCCAACATTGAAGAAATCTGTGGGGAGTGCACCAGAGCCTGGGAGAGGTAAGTAACAGTGTTTTTTTTATGTTTGTATCCTCCCCAGGGTCTCTGATCATTATACTCTGGGGTCTGAGAAGGCCCCACAGTATAATAATAGATCATGGGTGGGCTTCTATGGGACATAATACTGTGTGAAGGGGCCATTGTGGGGCATAATACTTTGTGCAGGGGCCACTATGGGGTATAATAGTATGTGCAGGGGTCACTATGGGGCTTAATAGTGTGTTCAGGGGCCACTATAGAGCATAATACTGTGTACAGGGGCCACTATGGGGCATAATAGTGTCTGCAGGGGCCACTATAGAGCATAATACTGTGTGCAGGGGCCACTATGGGGCATAATGGTATGTGCAGGAGCCACTAGGGGGCATAATAGCATGTAGGGACCACTATGGGGTATAATAGTGTGTGCAGGAATGTGGATTGTGTGGGGAGGGGAGATCTGTGGGGGCGAGGGGGCCCCATGTCAAATGTTCGCCTTGGGCCCCGCCATTCCTATTTACGCCCCTGCATCTGTGTATCATTGGCCCTTTCCTTTTTGTACCCCTCCTTGCACATCAGTGCTCTTTCCCGCTACTCCAGCTACATCAAAACGATCCTACAATTTTTCTCTTTAAGGTATATAGTCCTCCTACTATTATTACACTCTGCACTCTTCTATTATTATTCCGTATACTGATCCCGCTTATTAGCATTGTAATGTTGAATCCATCAGTAAATGAATTAAGAGAAAATGTTATATTTATTCCAAAGTCACCGAAGATAGAAAACCCATCACAAGAATACTTTGACACCCACGTAAAAACATGATAGAAGGCGCTATTGTTTGTCAGCACACTTACATTTTCTTTGACTATTGATAGCATATGGAAGGTTAACAATAGAGTAAGTAAAATAACGTGCGATAGGTTTACGGTCTTGCTGTGCAGATGGGAGTCCGGTCATGTCGGGAGATCATCGGGACCCAAATAGAATGTAAAATCATAGGACTACAATATCACTTGGGAATCCTACACTGGCTACTGAGACTACGTGTTCTTACACTGTGTTGTTTCTTACCCTACAGGTGATGACGGGATTGGTGCGGAGGAAGAAGAAGACATTCTGACCTTGCTATACGACCCCTGTCTAAACTGTTATTTTGACCCAGAGACTGGAAAGTACTATGAGCTGGCTTAGGGGAAGATCTGTCACATTGTTATATAATGTACCAATATTTCTGGCCATTGAGCTCATCATTAAAACATGGCGCTCTGAGGACACGTTCACGGAACAGGCCCACTACTTCCTTCAGGTTTGTCAAAAGGGTTTTCAAAAAAGTTAAAGGACCTAAAATAAAAAATAATAAAGTTTCTTTTTTGAATATATGTGACTTCCCGACACCTTGGTGCTTCTGTAGCTCATTGTCTAGAAAACCAAGACATAACGTATTGTCCGGAGTGAAATCTGTGTCTTCAACATCATCCACACATACGTTTTGGAAGTGCCATTAGTTTGTGGTCCGCAACCAGAAATGCCTCTCACCTGTAATCTATGAGACCAACGAAGATAAGACGACTCCGATGCTCAGAAGTTCCTGTAGAAGAATAGAAGCATCCAGTAAAAACAATCATTGCCTTCAAAATCTACCGAATTATACAAGACAACCACTATTTCCACGACATACAGGTGGACACGCAAAGGCGAGTCAGGGGTCTTTGGTATAGGACACCCCTATAGCAATAATCTAATTATAGAGGCCGCAGAAGTCTGTGTCACCCTCAACACATTAGGGCTGGACAATCTTGTTTGATCCCTGTGGGGCCACACGGTGGATCAGTGGTTAGCACTGCAGCCTTGTAGCGCTGGAGTCCTGGTTTTGAATCCTGCCAGGAACAAAATTTGTAAGGAGTTTGTATGTTCTCCCTGTCTGTGTGGGTTTCCTCCCATTCTACAAAGACATACTGATAGGAAAAAAATTTACATTGTGAGCCCTATATGAGGCTCCCAATCTGCAAAAAAATAAAAAAAAACTTCTTTGATCTCCTATCTGATTCCCTTTAATGGCTTATGAATCCTGCCCTCTAGTGCACTGCAGCGAGAAGATTCATGATACTTGATACTCAGCCTTCCACTGTCAGAAAGTAGATAATTAACACTTTATTGTTATTTATAGCTATACTGCTAGCTTATGTGGATTTCAAACTTTTCCTAAATACATTGCTTCAGAAAAACTGCTTTGTTTGGCTACTATCTGAGATTATTCACTTTATTGTTTACACTGCGTTTCCATAACCACCTGGGGAGGATCTTATCTCTCTGCCCAGGACAAGTGATGTAGCTCCCTGCTCTCAGGAGGGGAGGGGGAGCTGAGTGCTCTGGAGCTTGTATTTCTGAGCTGTTTATCTTCCAGTTATCAGTCGGCTAATTGAATTTTGCTGATAAGGGCTGAGGCAGGGAGTCTGATACCTCTGTATGTAAACACAGACCTAAAACGGAGTTGCAAGCTGACTCTTGGTCCTGTAGCATGTAAATTTGGGATTCTCATCACCTATCTGTCAGGAACATCCTACTGCACAGCAGCGCCTATAGCGCTGTACAGTGTGAGCGGGGAGGAACGCCCCCTCCCTCTGCTCACAGTGCTCGTCCATAGATGAGTATTATCAGGATGGGAGGGGGCGTTCCTTCCCGCTCTCACAGTCCAGCGCTATTGGCAGACAAGACGAACAACAAGAATGAGAGGTCAAACTAGACAAGGGATCGGAACCAGACGGGCAACGAGGTACAAAATCAGAATATAGAAGAAGAGTCAAGAGGTAAAAGCAAAGGTCATGTGCAGAATATCAGAGAAAAAGTGATATCCTAGCACATTCTATAGAGGCGAATAGCAAGCACCCATGCTAATGGGCTGTATATGGGAAACCTGGGATCTGCCCCCAGACATGATTGGAAAGTAAGATGTCAATCACAGAGCAACTAAGAGGGAACTCTGACTTGTCTGATACACTGAAACACAACAACAAGAGGCCGAGGAGGAGGGGATCATAAGTGGGCATGCTCCTGCGCCGTACCATGCGGCCGTAGGATGCTGCAGAAGTCTGAATGAACAAGGTGCTACATGAAATCTCTCCCAAATACATCTTGGTCTAAAACGATGTACTGCAGCTCAAATAGGTCTTAGATTACAAAGAAGTCTATACAGAGGGGAAGGGTGAGGAGTGAGAGAGGAGAAACACAGACATAGACAGTAGCTGCTAGAACTCAAGCAAGTTCTATCTTAATTCACTTTAATACAGGTTAGTACTTCTCCATAATGTCCTGTCGATGCTTCTGAGAGAGTCATGGAGCAGATTCTCTACTGTACAGTCTATGGAAGACATCATAGCAGCCACATTAGTAACAGCGCCCCCTGGAGGCTACAAGAAAAATCACAGTTATCTCACACCAATTTACCATATGCAATAAAGTGGTTTTTTGGAAGCAGTCGTTCGGTAAGAGCTCTCCACACCTTCCCAAGATAACATTTTGTAAATCGAGGGTCCCTTCACCCTGGCATATGCCATTTTCTCGCAGAAAAGCTAGCGGCAATTCCCATCCCTCATTCAGCTGCTGCAGACATCAATTCTGGCTCCTTGACTAGCTGTAACACAGGACACACTACATTTGCAAAATTTTGCATGGTCTATAGCGCAAGATACGAAACGTCTATTTGGGAAAACTGCAGGCAATGATCTTGTTTATATTCGCCTTGACTCCTGCAGCTGCTAACACGAGGCATATTGTCACACAACACATGCACGAAACAGATTTCAATTAGCATAGGGGACGGGGACTGTGTAATCCTTCATAACTCCATCTTGCCGCAGTCATCATTACCCTGGCAGGATGGAAGAAGCTCTTATCCCTCTCCAGTCACAATGTAAGACCCTCGGTTTTGTGCTTTTCTCGTCGTACTTGCGACTTGAAAAGGCGACAAGGCTAAATATAAACTTCCTTCACTTGCAGAGCTGTTTGGACATGATCTGGTGTCTGCTGAAGAGCTTCTGAAATCTCTTACTACAATGTCATCTCCATAGCAATAACGTACTCAAGGGCTTGTATAATGATTATTGCTGAATAGTAATGTGCACAACTGTGTGCTGAAAAGCAAGGATTCGAGAGTGCAGCAGTGTATCGGGGGGCAGCGTGACCCCACGTAACCTCTCCCTGACAATCACCCTCCTGGCTGTAGTCCATGGGGTCATATTAATCATATGAGATCACACCCCAGGGAGTCCGATGGTATTATAGGCTTAGTAGTGAGTACTGAGGTCCTAGACGGTGGGTCACGTGGAATATGATCCATATGTAGGTTTCCAGTTACCTCGTACATTCCAAAATTATACTAAGAGGCCATGATTGTAACATGAGTGTGTTGTTGGGTCTGCAACATGACTTCAGTATCTGGCACCAACAAAATTCTAAGGTGTTGAACCAAACTTGGAGTGTCAGGGTTTAACTTTAATGTTGCATTCAGACACAGTGGGAAGGTTTACTAATAGATGTGGCCGAACCTTGTGAGATTCATTTTGCAAAAATTTGCAAGGTTCATCCGCCAGATCAACCAAGAACAATGCACGTCCATCAATTTGATAGGACTAGGTTTTGTCTATGGAGAACACCGACAGCACACACAGGTGTCGGAATAGAGGCAAAGACAATGGGGTAGCTTTAGGGTGGGTGGTTAAAACTAATAATCAATTCCCTTTGGGGTTTGTCCACATAGGCTTATGTGAGATTTGTTTTGCAAATATTTGCAAGGTTTCTGCCTGTTTCATTTCCAAACCCTGGGGGTATATTAAGACCCCAGAGTATAATAAGTGGAGGACCAAGGGAGGTGCAATAAAATTAAAAAAAAAACCACTGATACTCACCTGCTTTCACCTCTCCCTCACAGTGTCCCAGTGTCCAGTATGTGTTCCCCAGTATCTTCAGTGGAGATGTCATGGGCCCCTGGGGACCACTGAGG
The DNA here is from genome assembly GCF_031893055.1 of Leptodactylus fuscus. NCBI lineage: Eukaryota > Metazoa > Chordata > Amphibia > Anura > Leptodactylidae > Leptodactylus > Leptodactylus fuscus. Next base: position 74,456,571 of record NC_134273.1, on the reverse strand, counting down.
TCTGTGATTGGACCTCAGGGGTCATGTCGGGTGCATAGACATCATGACATTTGCGTCAAAGCATCCTTATCCCACGTGACTGCTGAATCCCAATCACAGGCCTCAGTGGTCCCCTGGAATCACCAAAGCAGCTGAAAGGGGTCCAGAGAGAACTGAAGATGCCAAGGAATGAGCATTAGCTGCTGTGAAGGAGCCCAGGAGAGGTGAGGGAAAGTGAGTATCAGCATTTTTTCTTTTATCGCTCTTCCTCTAGACCTATGCAAATTTTGTGTGAAGCAAACGTTGGTGTGCTATGAATGTTCATGTGATGAATACTACATCTGTACATACACACCAATGGAAATGAGTCTATAACATATACACCCCAATAATATAATTGCACATAATCAGAAGTCATCATACACATGTCCTGACGTTCCTTATCTCTTGGTTCACAAGATGACTATCTTTTCAAGACAATGTGATTGTGTGCTCTCCTCTCGCTATGTAAGGGGGCATTCACACAGAGTAACGCCGGGCGTGTATCACAGCTGTACACGCCGGCGTTACGGCAGACTGCCGAACACTTCCCATTCACTTCAATGGGAGCGCTCGTAAATGCCGCTGTTACGAGCGCTCCCATTGAAGTGAATGGGAAGTGTTCGGCAGTCTGCCGTAACGCCGGCGTGTACGGCTATGATACACGCCCAGCGTTACTCCTTGTGAATGCTCCCTTATATGCTATATGTGTCTGTGCAGGGACTCGGTGGTTGTGTGGTGAGTTTTAGCCTGTCACATGTTATCCTAGCATGTTGCAATATTGTATTGAATCAGTTTCAGAAGAAATTGTCCATTACCAAAATTTGAGCTAAGTGAAAGGTGTTGTGAGAAGGTAACAGGTAGAGTACTGGAGCACCCATATATCTCTCCTAGGATTATGACCTATGTGTGGTCCAGTGCGGGTCTTGAGTAGGCCTCAGCCCCAGGTATGCGTCCTGGGCTTGTTACTGGCCCATAAAAGGCTGCAGAGCCTGCGCTTCAGGGCAGATCCTGGGAACAAGAGGAAGTGCCCGGGTCTGTCCTGAAATACTGAGAGACTGTGAGACCTAAGTCTGGTATTTGTTTGTTCATGTGGCTGGTAGTAAGCCACACAGATAGTTAACCTTATACTGTTTAGTTAGTGCTCGGACGAGCAGGGTTTTTTGCCTGATGTTAAGGCTGTATTTTTTTTGGCTACTTTGTACTTGAAGAAAAAGTTTATTTATTTTGTTGTTTTTCCAGATAAACCTGTTTGCACAAGATATTGTGTCCCTGTCTCTGACTGGTTGGGTCCGCACCATTGATGCTGCCGTGCTACCTTCCCCACAACGTTTACATCTATACGACTATATGACTCAATAGTGTAGGCATGTCAGCAGAATACAGACAACTGTAGCTCAATATAATACATCAGAGGTACTTGTGTGAAAGGTTTATTTCTATATTAGTAAACGAAGTATGCCACCAGCCTGGAAACACATTTACATTCATGCAACGGAGAAAGAGCGGGAAGTCTACTGATCCTTGAGAACAATGGCTGCTGAAACCGATATCACCCAGTCCAAGGCACGTTTAATGCTAATACTTACAGAGACGTAAAGCGGATATAAACAGTTTATGGAAAATTGAACCGCTGTGCACTCAGAAGAGCCTTAAATGGGTTGTCCAGATTTTTTACTAAAAGCAGAGAATATGGTAAAACAATGAAAAAAATTGACATGTGCAAATATAGCAAAGTTAGGGCTAGTTCACATGGGGACAAGGAGGCGGATTTTGACAGCGGATTTCGCCTCAAAATTTTGCCGAACACTAGCGTTCTTTTTTCCGCTAGCGGCATGTTGGCATTAGCAGAAAAAAGAAGCAAGCTTCTCTTCCCTTTCTTCAGGCGAGCCGCAGCTTCCGTCTAGTGGCAGCACTCTCCGGAGTCGGCCCATTCATTTGAGCCGACTCCGGAGGGGGAAGCCACGATCGCGACTGTCATGGCGGGCGGGTTTTGATCTGAGGGTGACGCGGCTCCCCGCGTCACTCTCGGTGCCAAAATCTACCCCACCGCCCCCCGTGCTTTTAGTAATATTTTTATTAGACACAATTGACAACGTCATTTAAGAAAACTTACGCCACTCTTTGCAATAGTTGCTTATTCTGATTGAGTTAGAATTTTTCTCTAGCCCCCACCATTCCTGAGTAATCAATGATGTTAACTTCAGCAGCCAATATGCTAATTAGGCTCCTCACTAGTAGCCAGTCCTAAACTATCTGTCTACTTCAACCCACAGGACAATAGAAGGCCTAATTAGCATATCTTTTGCTGAAACTAACAGCACCGATTGCTCTGGAAGGGTGGGGGCTAGAGAAAAAAATTCTAACTGCACCATAGTCAGTGGAGTGGAAAACATGTACGTTGGTGGAGGTGTTAAGAGGATCTCCTGATAAAGAGGTGTGCTGCAATACCAGACACGCACCACAGAAAGGAGTGGCGCTGTTCCAGGACCTTTTTTTTTCCCAATTCCTAAACCGAACGCCTAGAACTTGAACAGCTCAAGAGCTCTTTATTTGTTTTTTTTTTTATAATTTTTCCTATAAGGGGGGCGGAAGTGCTCATCGACCGTGGTCATTATTCAAGGATCCAGTGATTAAGGAGGAGGGGGAAAAAAAAGAAAAAACTGAATTTTCACTACAAAATCCTCATTAGGGTTTTGTAAGGAGAGAATGGCCAAAATAATTATCTACGAAAATGAAGATGTTTTCCCCCGGCAGAATAATATTTAATTGTAAGCACAAATATTTTGCAGGCAGATTTGTTCACAGCGGGGATGTGTTCCCACGCTCAGTCATAAATCATTCCTACTACTTTATGTAACATGAAATGGAATCAATGGCTAATTACCTAAAGAAGTATTTGCATACAATAATACTTCAAGCAGCTTGCGCGTGTTAATCATCATTTGGCGTGCCAACATCTGCAGCTGGATCACTTGAAATAGAGATATTGATTTTTTTTTTTCTTGCCCGAGACAGACGAGCGATTTTTGCTTTTTGTTAAATTGCCGATTCCTAGGGGTGGGCGTTTTGCATAATCTTGCTTGGACAATGCGTGTTTACCATTCACGCTGCGTATTGTAGCAAACTGTGCGAACATGTGCTGAGCCAGAGATATTACAAGATGGAAGAGCCCGCAGGCCTGGGACACAGGAAAATCCATTGAAGAGTCCTCGGAACTGACCCACTTTGTTGTATAGGATATAGATACTAGAGTGATGTGCTAATATTTGTAGATAAGAGGCTATTACTGGATGTACACACAGTGAAAATCCATATTGTTTTTTTATGTGCATGGATCTGGTTTGCAATGGCTTAGTATACTGTATACATAGCTGTGGATAAAATGAATTATTCTGGATGCCTCAGGCACAGCACTCGACCTATAGGGAGGCTATACAGGCTTTATAGTCAATGGGGCACATTGTGGACAGATGGTGTTAAGACTGGAGTATGAAATGCCAAGCTTTGCCAGAATTATACAGATAATCCGGCTTCTTAAAGGGGTATTCCCATAACCCTTGTTCACTAATCTGCAGGCTGTGTGCTCTGTTCACTTCCTGGTTTTCTCGGCACATTGGTGGGCGGGGTTTCACTTGCTCTGCTATCTGCTATGTTTGCAGTCAGTAATGAGGGATTGGTTGTAAATGCATTACCACAGTATGAAGTTGATGTAGCAGAGCTGGATATGAGTCAGTTTGCATTACATACAGAGGTAACGGACTCCTTATCTCAGCCCTTATCAGCCAAATTCAATTGAACCAGAATCAGAAATGCCAGAGCTCTTACCTCCCTCCTCCCCTATCTGAGGAGCTCCATTACTGGTCAGACATAAACAGCTCTGAGCTACTCCCAGCACTCAGCCCCTCCCCCCCCCCCCCCCCCCCGAGAACAGGAAGCTACGTCACTTGGGAACTGAGCAGTTAAGCCCCGTGGCCATAGAACCTGAGTGTAAACAATGAAGTGAATAAATTAAGATAGCGGCCAAACAAAGTAGTTTTGATAAGGCAATGTATTTAGGAAAAGTCTTAAATCCACATAAACTAGCAGTATAGATAGGATGCTTTTCATGGGACAACCCCTTTAATAAATCAGGCCAGTGCCCCAGAATGAAGCTCTATGACACTCAGGAAGTGGCACAGAATTCCGAAAACCAGGATGAGTTATGTTAAATATGTCTGTCCCTGGCTTCCTACTTTTTTATGTAGATTTTGAGCCCCATATTGGGATCACAATGTACTTATTTTTTTTTTCCTATCAGTATGTCTTTGTAGAATGGGAAGAAATCCATGCAAACATGGGGAGGACATACAAACTCCTTGCAGATGTGGCGCCTAGCGGGATTCGAACCCAGGACTCCAGTGCTGCAAGGCTGCAGTGCTAATCAATGTGTCACCGTGTTGCCCCTCCCTGTTTTCCTACTTGTCACGAATGGCCCATTGGATTTATTATGATATGCATGAATTTAATGATTCCGGAATCTAGACCATTAAGGAGCAGGAATGCATTTCAGTAAGGCTGAAGGTGTGCACCTTGTCATATATCAAACGTGTTCGCTTTTGGAGTAGAGATGATCAAGAATGGCATGAAAATTGCCAATCTTGATAAATCTCCCCAATGTCTCAATTACATGCCCTCAAGAAATGGCACAGCTCCACCAACCCAAGAAACGGTGCTGTTACGTGGTTCCAAAACTCAATGCAGTCCTAGAAAGGTTGCAGGCTCTTGCCCCTTTAAAAAACAGCTCACCCCTAGAAATATTTTACATAACCCCTTAAACAGCCCACATGGCCCATGTCCAATGTATCGCATTCACCACCCAACTCCTGTCTGCCACTGCCAACGTTTTACATTGTGTTTCACTGTGATGCTGCCAATCGTGGACGACATAACCTGTAAAACAATGGAGATTACTGAAGCTTGTCAACTCTAGGATAGGCCTTTAACTTAAGACTGGTAGAGTGCCAACTCTAAGCACTCCCATTGATCACCCCATTCAAGGGACCACAGAGTTCATTGCCCTGGTACAGTTTTGTACATTTAGCAGTGGCCTGAAAGAAGTGGATATGGTGCAGTATCCATCAATAAGCTGATCAGCAAGGGTGCTGATCAGCAAGTGATGACTAGGGTTGAGCCGATCTTAAGATTTCAGGATCGATTTTAAAATCTGATTTCTGATCATTTTCCAGCCGATCTCGAACCCGATCTGGATCGTGAAATTTGCTCGATCTGATCTTTTCCGAACCCGATCCTCAACCCTAGTCAATGCTTCTCTATGGGAAAAGTCACTTTTAGGGTTGAGCCGATCTTGAGATAACCTCTGATCTCGATCCTGCTGGAAAACATGGGGTCGGAATTCTGATCGCGATCGTGAAATTTACTCGATCGCCGATCAGAATCCGATCTTTTCCGATCCCGATCGCTCAACCCTAGTGATGACCTATTCTAGGGTGATGTCAATTTTATAGTCCTGAAATACCCCTTCAATTGTTTAGGGACATCTATTGAATGTAGATGTTTATCAACCAGTTTTCTGGCATAGATGAGTGTTTACGTGGCGCATATTTGGTGCACGGCACCAACAATGTCCCTTGTTCTTCACCTTGCTCCCTACTTTCTGCAAATGTGATGGAGCAGGCAGAGAGCGGGACAGGGACGTTTAAACCCACCATATTTATTATATCTAACGTGAGTTACATAGGAAACCTACGCCACGTCCTGACTAGTGTAGATTTCCATTCCGGGGTATGGGTTGTGCATTTGATTTAGTAAGCAACATACTGTGAATAATAATAAAAGGTGTCAGTATCCTCCAGTCTTTGTTTTTCTTTACAGCCAAAAATATATTTGCACATAAACATAGTTATTTGGGTAATGCATTTGTATAAATTTTCCTCTTGGCTAGACATGTCCAGGTATGAGTGTCATGGGATATGTTTGTCATGATTTTGTGATACATTGTCACGGGATGTCTATCCTATATGTGTCTATAGGTACCCATCAAGTGGATATGTTGCGGTTTGCAGCCTGACAAGGATCTTGCTGGTATTCTGCATTAATATATTGAATTAGTCTCAGGTCCATAACCAAAGTAGAGGTAAAGTAAGAGTGGGCACATCTATCCATGGACAGTCACATAATGCAGCCCATTCACATAAGGTAGATGAAGGGGCTGTCCTATAACGCCTATGCTCTATAATAGCAGCCATATACATGTAAGGCAATGTAGTGATGTATGTAGTGAGGGTTAGATCTCTATATAAATATAGACATTGTTTTAGCAGACATTGACTGACAAACCCTGAGAGCTGAGTTATCGCTCCACCGTATTTTCCACTTTGTTAGACTGTAAGAGAAATTTACAGCCTGCTGCGTCGGAGGCGATCGCCATTGTGGCAGCCAGGTTTTGTCTTGTAGGAACAGCATGTGTTTTATTGTTTACAGCATGTATCAGAGAACAAAACAGACACACTTTCCCAGTCAAAGGTAAGAAATTAGGTATTAGATGTAGTCACACTGTGAGAATCAGTAATGTGAATAGAAACATAATTGGGGGTGGGGGAGAAGGAGGCTGAATGGAGCTTAAGTGCATAGAGAATAATACAGAAAGCAGAACATGGGCAAAAGTGCGCGCGTACGTAATAGAAGCCGCAGATATCACATCTAGTGTTCTGTAAACACTGGAAATAAATATGAGGGTGTCAACCTCTTCTTGGGCTGCAGGAATTTGCATGAATTTAGCTAATGGTTTATGTAAAAGGAATCAATTTGGGTAAGAACTTGAAGGGTATCTGAGTTTTCACAAAACATTTAAAGGGATTCTACCATTACAATCAAATTTTTTATCGTTGACACATAGGAATAGCCTTAAGACAGGCTATTCTTCTCCTACCTTTTGATGTCTTCTGTCTGTCTTCTACGCGCCACCATTCGGTAGAAATCCCGGCTTTCGTCGGTATGCATATGAGTTCTCTCGCAGCACTGGGGGCGTCCCCAATGCTGTGAGAGAACTCTCCAGCGCCGCCTCCATCTTCTTCAGGAACGGCCTCTTCACGCGTCTTCTTCCGGCGTTGTGAGTCAAACTTCTACGCCTTGGGCATGCCCACAGGCCACAAGAAAGGTCACAGGAAGTATCAGCCTATAATATATTACGCATTCCCTCGTGGTCAGTGGGAGAACCGTAATATTTCAGAATCGTCTTTAACGTCTCCCAAACTTGGCTTCATGTTATTTTCTCTTTCAGATGTTGTTTCTCATCATGATGGACGGAATAATTGAAGCACGTGTGATCCTTGCAGGGCGATGATTCCCCGTACCGTGTATCCTTTGCTGTGAGGGGAGTCAAAAGGCCAATGAAAAGCTTCTTAATTCTCCTGCCACACTTATCATTAGCCTGGCAGGATGGAAAATGCACATTGACCTAACTTTATCATTTTCCAGCAAAGAAAGATTTTCATTTCATCTCAACTTTATTTTAAGGTGGAACTGACGGAACGATTTCCGAATTTCTGTTTCGTTAATATGTTAAATTTGCTTTGAAGTTTTTTGTTGTTGTTTTTTGAAAGGGCAAAATACTAAATGAAATGAATACCTGGAACGTACCATACAGTAGATGCTGGCAAAGCATTGTTGTCATTGGTGTGTTAGGCCACCTTCATATGTGCGTGGCAGATCTCCGCCACAGTGTCCACCTGAAAATCCTCCACAAGTTTAGTTTTAACACGATGGACACTCGACAGACTCCATTATAATCAATAGGGCCCGTCGGAATCCATGTATTAGGCTGAGGCCCCATCTTGCAGAAATGCAGCTTGTTTTGTTGCAGATTTTGCTGAGTTCTTTGGAGCCCGAAGCCGTTGTGGATTGAGCAGAAATATAAGAGATTCCGATATATTTCCCATTCCTTTTGTAGCCATTCTTGGCTTTGGCTCAAAATACTGCAACAAAGAAAGCTGCATTTCCACGACGCAATTGCAAGCACTGTGCTGTAAAAGCACATGCTTCCCATAGACTATAATGGGGTCCGTGTGCTTGCTGGGCGTTTCACGCACGAATCCTGCGGACAGGAAAGTAGATTGTGAACTACTTTCCTGTCCGCATGATCCCTACGGAGATCTGGCGGCAAGCACACGGACCCCTTTATAGTCTATGGGGTCCGTGTGCTTTTACAGCGCTTGCAGTTGCGTTCGGTATTCCGTTCGGGGCGGAGTCCTCTTATGGACTCCCCAAACGGAATACCAAATGCAGATGTGAATGAGATCTTAGCCTAAAGGGAAGTCTGTCACCAGAAGCCAGCATATCAACCCAGATAGTTAGATCAACCCCGCAGATAGGTTAGCGTCACCTAAATCTAACAGTATTTTCCCCTTGTGCCTCCATTGCCGACATAGGTCACTATGAAAATGAGTTATTTGGAGCAACCAGGACATTGCTGCTTACCTCTGTAGAGCAATAACACTCATGCATAATTAAAAAATCATTGTTTCATTGAGGTGACCATAACCTATCTGTGGGGCTGGGTTGATATGCTGGGTTCTGGTGACATACTCCCTTTAACTAAGGATCCATACAGTGGCGTAACTACCGCCATAGCAGCAGAGGCAGCTGCCACAGGGCCCAGGACATTAGGGGCCCGGTGACAGCCGCTACCGCTGCTAACATTATACTCGGGGGTCTTTTCGGACCCCCGAGTATAATGATTGTCGGACCGGGAGAGGTAAGAAACATAAAAAACACTGTTACTTACCTCTCCACGATCCTGCCAGGCCTCTTTCCTAGTTGTCTGATGTCTCTGACGTCACATGAACCCGGCCTGCGTCCTGGGTCATGTGACGTCCGACATCATTGAAGAAGGACGGCAGCGGAGGCCGACAGCGTAGGAGCCGGGGGACAGGTAAGTAACAGTAGTTTTTTATGTTTTTATTCTCCTGGGTCTCCGATTATTATACTCTGGGGCCTGAAAAGACCCCAGAGTATAATAATTGTTTATGGGTGTCCACAGTGGGACATAATACTGTGTGCAGGGGCCTCTATGGGGCATAATACTGTGTGCAGGGGCCACTATGGGGTATAATACTGTGTGCAGGTGCCACTATGGGGGATAATACTGTGTGCAGGGGCCTCTATGGGGCATAATACTGTGTGCAGGGGCCACTATGGGGCATAATACTGTGTGCAGGGGCCACTATGGGGCATAATACTGTGTGCAGGGGCCACTATGGGGCATAATACTGTGTGCAGGGGCCACTATGGGGTATAATACTGTGTGCAGGAGCCTCTATGGGGCATAATACTGTGTGCAGGGACCTCTATGGGGCATAATACTGTGTGCAGGGGCCACTATGGGGCATAATACTGTGTGCAGGGGCCACTATGGGGTATAATACTGTGTGCTGGGGCCTCTATGGGGCATAATACTGTGTGCAGGGGCCTCTATGGGGCATAATACTGTGTGCAGGGGCCACTATGGGGCATAATACTGTGTGCAGGGGCCACTATGGGGGATAATACTGTGTGCAGTGGCCACTATGGGGCATAATACTGTGTGCAGGGGCCACTATGGGGGATAATACTGTGTGCAGGGGCCACTATGGGGAATACTACTGTGTGCAGGGGCCACTATGGGACATAATACTGTGTGCAGAGGCCACTATGGGGGATAATACTGTGTGCAGGGGCCACTATGGGGCATAATACTGTGTGCAGGGGCCACTATGGGACATAATACTGTGTGCAGAGGCCACTATGGGGGATAATACTGTGTGCAGGGGACACTATGGGGGATAATAGAGCGCGCAGGAATGCGTAGGAGGGGGTTGGTCGAGGTCTTCGGCGTTGGTCGGGAGCCCCATGTCAAAAGTTCGCCACGGGGCCCCGCCATTCCTAGTTATGCCACTGGATCCATACACACGACCATGCTCTTCTGAGTAGGTGTCTGATAGTCCAGTCCCATAATCATAGAGCAGGTCCTATCCTGCTGTGTGTCATTGGAACAGAATGCATCTGAAACCCCCCCAGAGGTAAGTACATCACAGCATGCACTCACCTGTCACTCCGAGACCCGGCCCCACATTGACACACACTTGGTCGCGTGTATGGGGCCTATGCAGGCATCTGTGATGGTATGAGGAATTATAGACCAGAGGAGACTCGCTACGTATCAGCACAGCAATAGCAGGGGGTGGAAGGTATGGATGAGATAAGTAAAGCTTATTTCATTTTTTAACCCCTTCTGACCCCGTCCTGGATATTTCTAATCCCCTTTACAGCACATCCCGAAATCTCCATTTACAGCATTAAAAAAAAACAACCCAGCAGTGATTTGAATATTATCCAAAGCGATTTGACCCCCAGTATATAAAGGATGGCGCCGCCGCTTGTTTAATGAGTCTGCAAACTCCCAACAAACACACAAACTACGCACTGCAAACATGCCCTTAAAATACTGCATATTTATTAGACCAGCTGCTGCTGCAGCATTAAAGACACGATTTTAACTGCAGGCAATTTCTTTGTCGCTATAGTTTTACCACCTCTTGTGCCTACAAGAGCTGTGTTCGCATTTATTCTTATGCTGCATATCTCCGAGCTGAATTCCTGCTCATTAAAAAGATTTTTTCTATCTTTTTTAATAATGCCGTTTTTACTGCTTTTATCTATATTATTAAAGGCGCCCGATATCACTTAGTATCGTGTATGGCTGCAGATATCTGCTTTACTGATGCTTTGCATCTATTTTTGGCCCTTTTCGTTCATCCCATTCACAAATTGGCCTGGAGGCAAATACTCGTTTTACTGGGGGTGAAAGGATGGGTTACGGGCTAGAGATGAGCGGACAGTAAAATGTCCGAGGTTCGATATTCGTTTCGAGTAGCCCCTCAATATTCGACTACTCGAATCGAATATCGAATCCTATTATAGTCTATGGGAGGAAAATGCTCGTTTCAGGGGTAGGCAACATTCGATCAAATTGAACTTACGAGTGAGGGTCGGGCTGGATCCTCCGAGAAGTCTTCTCCTTGCAGCGTCCCCGCGGCGTCTTCCGGCTCTTCATTCACTCTGCCAGGCATCGGACCTGAGCAGAGCCGACTGTGCATGCCCGCACTACAAGCGGGCATGCACAGTCGGCTCTGCCCAGACCCGATGCCTGGCAGAGTGAATGAAGAGCCGGAAGACGCCGCGGGGAAGCTGCGCGGAGAAGACTTCTAAAGGTAGGAGAAGAACCAGCATTGATTGTCTGACTGTATAGCATTCGGCCAATCAATGCTGGTTCTGCATCGAACTTTTACATTCGAACAGCGAGTGGTACTCGATCGAGTACGAGTATTTCGAATACCGTAGTATTTGATCGAATACCTACTCGATCGAATACTACTTGCTCATCTCTAGTTACGGCTTTAGGCCTCAGTGTGGGGGTCAGTAAAAACGGCACGGATGACACAGGGATTGTTCACACTTTAAGACCTCGTACTAACAGCTGCAAAGTGGCCACATTTCAGGATCTATATTATCTCTGGAAGTTTTGGGCAATCCATGGGTCTCATGACCCAAACTAACAGCATTACAGAAATTCATGATGCTGTTAATTTGGATCACAACCGGGATTTGACATGCATTGCTTGTTGGTCATGGCTCATTCCTGTCCTGACACTCCCTGCGTTACCAATTCTGGTTTGACTCCCGATCCTAACCTAAGCCTTGTCAAAAATATAGCCTCCGACTTGCCCCATGTATTGTCTGTCTGGTACCTGTGGTTCTATTCCTGACTCTGACACTTGTTCTGTTTCTAACTACAATACCATCTCATCCCTGATCGCTCACTAACCCTTGGTTCACATCTGCGTTTGGTAATCTGTTCGAGACCCTCCGAACGGACTAGCATACTCATTTGCAAGCGGTGTGCAGTGAAAGCACACAGATCCCCATAGACTATAATGGGGTCCGTGTGCTTGCTGCGCGGTGCCCACACAAATCATGCGGACAGGAAAGTAGATTGTGACGTACTTTCCCGTCCACATGTTCTCACGGCAAACACACGGCCCCATTATAGTCTACGGGTTCCGTGTGCTTTCACTGCACACCGCTTGCAAATGCGTTTGGTATTCCGTTCGTGGGGGTCCCCATGCGGACTCCCTCGAACGGATTACCAACACAGATGTGAATGAGACCTTAGCTACAGCCCTTGACTCCATTCTTGACTGCACTATTTTACTATCATTGATCCATGACTATTCCAGGTACAAAGACCTGATCCCTAGATTAGCAAAAAACTTCATATCCCATTGCCAGGCTTAAAGGGGTATTCCCATAACTCTTGTTCTGCAGCCTGCAGGCTCTGTGCTCTCTTCACTTCCTGGATTTCTCAGCACATTGGTGGGCGGGGTTTCACTAGGTCTGCTATGTTTGCAGTCAGTAATGAGGGATTGGTTGTAAATGCATTACCACAGTATAAAGCTGATGTGGAAACTGATGTAGCAGAGCTGGATTTGAGTCAGCTTGCATTACATACAGAGGTAACAGACTCCTTATCTCAGCCCTTATCAGCCAAATCTGGCTGATAAGTGGAAAAGCTGAAGATAGACAGCACAGTAATCCCGGAGCTCTCACCTCCCCCCTCCCCTATCTGAGGAGCTCTGTTGCTTGTCAGCCCCTCCCTCCCCCTGAGAGCACACAGCTAGTCACTTGGGAAATGAGCAGATAAGCCCAGTGGCCATAGAAACGCAGTGTCAACAATGAAGTGAATAAATTAAGATAGCGGTCAAAGCAGTTTTGATAAAGCAATGTATTTAGGAAAAGTCATATATCCACATAAACTAGCAGTATAGATAGGATGCTTGTGATGGGACATCCCCTTTAAAGGGGTTTCTGTATCAATTTCTCATGGTTTTCTAGATCTGCTTGTTGTCATTCGTTCTGCTTACTGATGGACAGCCTATAGTCACAAGATGGGACACACAAGTGCTCAGCTTCTTACCATACAGATGTCTACTGTGACTGTAATGATCTGTGTAGCTGAGTGTCCATCGCATGACTGCGGACTGTCCATCATATAACCATGGACTCATTTTATTCATTGATGACATCAAGCAGAGATTTAGAAAACTGTGAGGAATTGATACAGAAAGTGTATTAAAGAAATTGTATATTTGTCTCAATATTGGTATGAAACTGGACGACCACTTTAAAGGGATTCTACCATTACGACTTTTTTTTTTGTGGATAAGACGTCGGAATAGCCTTTAGAAAGGCTATTCATCTCTTACCTTTACACTTGGTCTCCGCCACGCCGTTCCTCAGAAATACCGTTTTTTATCGGTATGCAAATGAGTTCTCTTGCAGCGATGGGGGTGGGCCCCAGCGCTCAAACAGCGATGAGGGTGTCCCCACCACTGCCAGAGAAGTGTCTCCACGCGCCGCCTCCTTCTTCATCCGCCGCGTCATGTTCAAAGTCTTCTTCCGGCGCAGGCTCGTAACCTAGCAGAGCAGAGCATACTGCGCAGGCACACAGGCCATGGGAAAATGGCCGCTAACAATACTGTGCAAGCTGCCATTTTCCCCTGACCTGTGCGCCTGCGCAGTCTGCTCTGCTAGGTTACGAGCCTGCGCCGGAAGAAGACATTGAAGATGACACTGCGGACGAAGAAAGAGGCGGCATTTGGAGACACTTCTCTGGCAGCGATGGGGACGCCCTCATCACTGTTTGAGCGCTGGGGCCCACCCCCATTGCTGCGGGAGAACTCATTTGCATACCGGTAACAACTGGTATTTCTAAGGAATGGCGCTGCGGAGACCACGTCTAAAGGTAAGAGACGAATAGCCTTTCTAAAGGCTATTCCAACGTCTTATCCACAAAAAAAAAAATGTTTTAATGGTAGAATCCCTTTAAGGCTAAGACCCCACGGGCTGTATTCGCAGCACTGAAGCGCATTGCAGTTCTTTCCACAGCGCTTTTAAGAGAAAGTTCACCGAGCGTAAAAAACTGCGGGAAAAACTGCAGCAGGAATGCAACACGTTTCTTCTCGCGTGTTGAACAGAAAGTTTTCCTCCTCCGACTTTATGTTATCTACGTCAAAGCCGCCAGCATTTACGTAGATATAATTGACATGCTGCAATTTCCAAAACCGCACCGTTTTTTGGAAATCGCAGCGTGGCCGCATAGCGGTTTTTCCTGCAAAGCGGGGATGGGATTTGCATGAATCCCATCCACTTTGCAGATACTGTAAAACACTACGATTTTTCCCGTGGCATTTCAAGCACGTGGGGCCCCGGCCTTAATCCCCTTTTCTTTTGCGTCTCCCTCGGGGTTCGGGTTCGACATCAGGGGACCAACAAGAGCGCTGGATGCCCAGAAGAGGTCCAAAAGAGGTGAAAATAAATGCTATATATATATATATATATATATATATATATATATATATATATATATATATATATATCGTTTTTGCAGCCATTTGCATCAGAGTCTTGTGGGATTTTGCAATGTCGTTTTTGCCTTCTATACAAAACTGCAAGATGTGAATGTCGTCTTACTGGCAAAAAATAGTTTCTCTTTCACTATCATAACATTGCTCTGGTTTGCCTGAAACTAAAAAGGAAGAGTCCATCTTGCGACATTGCAGCTGTGTGTGTACAGCGCCGTGTACAGCAGCCGCTCCGCCGCACTGTCACCTGTGTCAGGTAACACAAGACACGCCCTCCGTCCACTAAGCAGCCAATCACCGCTTTCCTCTGACGCGTCGCAGCCAATCAGGAGCTTTCCTGGAAGCGTTGACTGTCAATATATTTGCCGGGCGTGACAAGATGGCGCCGCCGGAGCTGTGGCGGCCCGGGCCTGGCTATGTGGGAGTTGCGGCAGGACTGGCTGCGGTGACTGTGAAAGCGGAACAATACTCCAGAAACCTTCTCCTCACCGGCTCCAGAACCGCCAGGGAACAGCCGAGTGTGGACGGCGCCGAGCAACAGGTGACTGTGCTGACGTCAGCGGGGTTGTACTATTAGTTTTTTTTTTTTTTTTTTTTACAAATTAACCCTTCAAACCCCGCACTTCTGCTGCCTCATATAACACTGCCGGCTTGTTTTTGCTCAATATCGTGTTTTTTAGGACTATTTTTTTTTTCAGTGTGTCAAATCCTTGCAACTTTATATATCTATATATATATATATATATATATATATATATATATATATATATATATATATACACACACACTGTATATCATGTTATATATGTCACACTAAAGTGCCGCACACTTTGCATCTTCGCTCCCTCAGGCTGTGTTCACATCCGTACAGTCATCAGTCGCAACATCTGCCTGAAATCATTTCGTGTACGGTTTTGAAACGATGGACCCCATTAGGGAGCCTTCACACGGCGTAAACACGCGTGTATTTTTGCAAAATACACATGTAAAAATAAGACTCCCATTGACGTCAATTATATTTTTTACACATGTAAAAATACGCCTGTAAAATGTCATTGAAGTCTTATTTTTACACGTGTATTTTGCAAAAATACACGCGTGTTTACTCCGTGTGAAGGCTCCCTTATAGTCAATAGCGTCCACCGGGCTCTGTGTGTATCCGCTATTACAGCAGTCCGACTGTCCATTGTTCTGGTCCTTTGCTGGATCAGAACAGAAAAGCGAGTGAACCTAGTGTCAGACGTGAATTCGGATTGTCCTAGATGTGACCATCAGGAATACGTCCGGTTTCCTCAGGCTAGGTTCACCTCTGCGTCACATTCTCTGCAGGAGGATCGGCGGCTGAAGATCTGCGACGAAAAAAGTCCTGCACGAAGTTTCAGTATAAAAATCGATGGAAACATGGCGGACCTCATTATAGTCTATGGCAGGGGTAGGGAAGCTTTGGCTCTTCAGCTGCTGTGAAACTACAACTCCCAGCATGCTCCATTCACTTCCATGGGAGTTTCAAGAATAACAGAGCAGGTATGCATGCTGGGAGTTGTAGTTCTGTAACAGCTGGAGAGTCAGGGCTCCCTACCCCTGGGCTATGGGGTCAGTGGGTAACTCCTGTTTTAGCAAACAGGCTCTCCGTCCTTCAGGTTACCTGACACAAGCCTAATATTGATGTAAAAACCATATGTTGCTCAGTCTGGCCCAAAGCAATGTATAAAAACGTCTTCTAACCCACCATTGGGGGAATTTTTTAAGATCGGTATCTCCTGCGCCATTCTTACTGGGGAGAGGCTCTGGTAATAAATTGGTCCACATGAGAAGTACCTAAAATACCATGAGGGGACGTTTATTGGACTTTAATATATTATAATGTGTTTGCAAAATAGTTCTATTAATAATTCTGTCATCCTGGAATTTTTAGTGATTTGCTCAAAATTTTCAGGTTTACCAACATTTTTGGGACGTTCTGACAGCATTTGAATCATGAGATCTGGATTCCTACTTCTCTAGTCTGACATCAGGCATAGAGCTGTAGTTACGTGCTGGGCGATACATCTCCAGGGTAAATATGTGACATTCAGAGAGTATCCTGCACATGTACTATGCTAAATGATGGGATCGGGGCCCAGGACTTGCACAATATCAGACTATTTGCACGACACCTTGCCACCTAGCATGCACTTGCAGCTCTTCTTGTCTAATGCAAGGAGAACATGCCTGCACGACCCCTATATTGTTGGTGCTGACTGCCATGATGGTTTTTGGGGGGGTCAATATAAAGGGGTTGTCTCACAACTGCACCGCCCTTTCCTATTCTCTATTAGATGAATAAAAATCATGGAGGTAATCTGCTACTCAATATGACTCGGGAGGACCCGGCCCATCTGTGTATTACATGGTTGGCTGGTCATTTGCAATCTCTGCTAAGACTATGGGGTTACAATGACCATAACTACCTCTTATGTGTGGTTGCATGCACCGTTGTCAGAATTCTTGTAATTTTGTGCATTAATGTCGCACGATTCCACAATTTTAACAGTTCTTGTACATCCCGGGATCGCGGCATATACTGGCCTTATGTCATTGAATAATAAAAGTTTGCAAAAAGTTTAAAGATTACAGTTTACACTATACAATATATATATAGCAAGGGGTGCCAGGATTCAAGGGCAGAACCCACCAAATCGCAAATAGCACAACACAGGGTTAAAAATTGAGACGTCTCGGCAGAAGCGTTATGGAATATTTCCTTCTGACACGAGGAAATACAACCAGCAAAACAGGATGTGACTAAGACTACGATAACCCCACAGTTATGATAAAACAATATCCTCTAAGGGATTTTGAGACTTCTGTATTGATATGAGGATAGGCCAAGTTCTGGACCACCCCTTTAAGCCACTAGCTTTGACTATTTAAAGGGATTCTATCATTAAAATCACATTTTTATTTTTCTCGATCACACGTCGGAATAGCCTTAAGAAAAGGTATTCTTCTCCTACTTGTCAGTGTCTTCTCCGGGCCGCCGTTCGATTATAATCGCATTTTTCACCGGTATCAAATGAGTTCTCTCGCAGCACTGGGGACATCCCCAATGCTGTGAGAGAACTCTCCAGCGCCGCCTCCATCTTCTTCAGGAACGCCCTCTCTGCGCATTATCTTCCAGCGCTGGGTTCAAACTTCTAGGCCTCAAGCAGAGTAGAATGCGCATGCCCACGGCCACAAGAAAAATGTCCACTTACATAGTAAGCTGTGTAAGCGGCCATTTTCCTGTGGTCTGTGGGCATGCACAGTTGGCTCTGCCAAAGGCCTAGAAGTTTGAACTCAGCACCGGTAGAAGAAGCGCAGAGAGGACGTTCCTGAAGAAGATGGAAGCGTCGCTTCAGAGTTCATTCGCAGCATTGGGGACGCCCCCAGTGCTGCAAGAGGCCTCATTTGCATACAGACGAAAACCGGGATATCTAACGAACGGCGGCACGGAGAAGACCTCTAAAGGTAGGAGACGAATAGCCTTTCTTAAGGCTATTCCTACGTGTGACCAAGAAAAGATGTGATTTTAATGATAGTGATACCACTGCTTAAAGGGATTCTATGTGTATACAATAGTGAAAATCTGGTTCGCAAATCGGCTAGAATTCCTGACGCAAACCTAGTCAGAAGACCGTGACTCCTTGCATCATTGTGTTGATGACCCATTCATAGTTGTGGCCCTGTATACAGTGAGCCCTGGGCAAAACTCGGGCCCGGTCCTCAGGGCTTCCTGAGATAAGTGAATGGCTTTGCGTGGACACGGATGTCATTCATGTGCCATTCAACCATGGACCAGATACCTACATGTAGCCTAACTCAAACCCACCCTGATCATTCTCACTACTGAGGAGGCACCAAAGGTCCCTCTGCCACACAAAATATAACATTATCCTAAAAGGCATAGGGGTGGTAGGGGCCCCATTGCTCATTTTTGCATTGGGTCCCAGGAGCTTCAAGTCACCCCTTTGTGTTTGATCAGACCAGCCATGAATGCCCCACTCCGAGCTCGCACGTCGATCAGTGAACAATGATGGTGTAGGTGCTGAAGATACAGAGAGGGCTAAATATTTATTTAGAATTTTGCTGTATAATTTCTCTTCCACCCCCCCTACAATGAATCCATCATTATGTTTGCAGTTTACATAGCACAGTTTTCCTAGCATGGGCTAGACAAATTGAATTTTGCGAATTAATTAGCCGCGATTTGCATAATATGCTTGTTGAGTACCTAAAGTCGTGATACTCTGCCGAGCACCTTCTCCTTTCAAAAGGGACATTCAATTAATTGTACGAGGCGGTGAGAAATCCTGTTCCCACGTAATAAGAGCGCCCGTCTATGAAGGCAAGAAGGACTTCACAATCGAGCGAAACAAATGTGCAAAAACTTTCTGCACCTCACAAAGTTTTCTAATTAGCCTTTGCGAGTAACAATTAAGCTGTAAACCCAATCAGAGCGCGTTCTCAGAGTTTTCCTTTCCTTATACCATTACTACTAACGTTATGTTTGAAGGCGGTGTCCCCAAAACCAGCCTATAGCCCGAGCCCTTCAGATAGATAGGTTAGGGGTCACCTGAATCAAACAGTAATTGGGCTAGGTCCGAGTGACTCTTCCTTTAAGACCACATTCACTCTTATGTAGGGTTGAGCCGATCTTGAGATTTCAGGATCGATTTTAAAATCAGATTTCCGATCACTTTCCAGCTGATCGTGAAATTTGCTCGATCACCGATCGGGATCCGATCTTTCCCGATCGCTCAACCCTAATTTTATATACAGTAGGGTTGAGCTGATCTTGAGATTTCAAAATCCGATTATTCGATCATTTTCCAGCCGATCACGATCGTGAAATTTGCTCGATCACTGATCAGGATCAGATCCCGATCGCTCAACCCTACTCTTATGCCTTGATGGCCCTCATGGATGTCATTGATGGGAGGTTTCTACTTTGAACCCTGTGAAAGCTACAATGAAGACCAATTCCGATTGATCTGGTAGATCCTTGAGTGATCTGGTTGGCTGTTTTTGGCGACACTTCCCGTGCCGCAACCACTGCCTGGCATCCAGTGGGCACTTTGGACTGGTCCTGCAGATAGCAGCTAGGTATATAATCTAGTAGATGCCCATGGTTTTAAAGGAAGCCCAACATGAATTATAATAACTATGTGAAGCCGAGGACTCCGAAAAACCTGCCACCCTCTACCTACATTCACAAAAGCGAGCGAGAGCAGATTTGTGAATGTGGCACATCTTTGGCATAATAAAGGGTGTTCCCCTTCACACTCATTGACATTGCCTTCCATTTATGCTAGAAACCTGACGTAGATGGGTTGATAAATTAGGTTTTGGGGTTAGTTGGTGCTTCCAGGCCTTTTAGTTACGGGACATACTATCGCCTCCGGGGGGGTGTTTTTGTTCCTTCCACTCTTGGATATTGCCCAACCCCGATAAAGGACATGAGGACTCCTTTGTAAATATATTTAATCTTCCAAGTTGTTATACTTCTGCCACTATGGTACTGACGCTAGCACCTACCGTGCAAACAGTAGTAAATCCAATATCTGTAGCAGGATTTGTCAATATCCTTGTACGATGTCAGATAACAACTGTGAGTACATGTCCACGTGTAAGTGTTTATTCCAATTCTTATGAACCTGTATTACAGGTTCCCACAAAAATGCAGTCTTGCCTCATGTATAGTACAAAAGTTTACCTGACCGCTTCGTTTCACCTTTTGGATAGATGCTAAAAGTTACGTCTGCAACATTCCTGTATCGTTGCAATATATAGACCGTTGCTAGAGGCAGTGTCTCTGCGCAGAATACACTATGGAGCAAGGATCCCGTGTCCCTTCAGAAATACAGATTGTGTCCTTCCTTTCCTTTTTGCTTGCCTGAACACGTCCAGATATGTGTATTGTGAGATGACCAGCTTTTCAGGATATTATTATTTCATGATATTGTGCCACAAATGGACGTGCTAGATGGCCACCCAGTGGTCTTGTTGGGAGTTGAAGCCTTTCAAGGGTTTCACTCAAGTCTGGTGAAGGAAACCCCAATCCTAGGAGGTATGTACACGACCATGTGCAATCTGGATGATGGAATGGCATGGGCACTACATCATCCATGTGCTGCCTGTGCATCGGCCATGTTTCCACGGCCCCATTCATTAGTTTTGCGATCATGCTCACTGACCCCAAACAGGAATAGGACCTGTCCTGAGCTTTACGGCATGGATTATTTGCCCGCACAAGGCTGTGTGGAAATCAGTCGTGTGCAGGGACCAATGCAAATAAACGAGTTTGCCGGCTATCTGGAAGAACCCGTATAGCACATTGAACTAGCACAGGGTCATGTGAATATGCCCTTAAAGGGATTCTATCATTGGAATCCTTTTTTTCAGACCTACGATGTCGGAATAGCCTTAAAGGCTATTCTTCCCTACCTTTAGTTGTTTCTCTGCGCCGCCTTTCCAGTAATATTCACAGTTTTCACCGTATGCCAATGAGTGTCCAGACTCTCCTGTCTGCAGACTCTCCAGTGACTCCCTCCATCTTCTTCTCGCGGCTGCCATTTCTCTGCGTCGTCAACCGACAGCGCCGACTGCACATGAGCGGCAGCCATTTTCCTGTGGCTGAACGGACAGTCTCCTAAGAGGCCACAGGAAAATGGCCACCGTACATGCACAGTCGGCGCTTTCGGTTGAATAGGCGGTCGCGAGAAGAAGATGGAGGGCATCACTGGAGAGTCTGCAAGCAGGAGAGTCTGGAGACTCCTTTTCATACGAAAACTGTGAATAT
Organism: Leptodactylus fuscus; assembly: GCF_031893055.1. Classification (NCBI taxonomy): domain Eukaryota; kingdom Metazoa; phylum Chordata; class Amphibia; order Anura; family Leptodactylidae; genus Leptodactylus; species Leptodactylus fuscus. Next base: position 74,435,274 of record NC_134273.1, on the reverse strand, counting down.
CACCAGAACGGAGGCGCGGAGAAGACATCTAAAGGTAGGGGAAGAATAGCCTTTCTTAAAGGGATCCTGTCATTAAAAAGCAATTTTTTTTTTTTTTTTGTGACTAACACGTAGGAATAGCCTTAAGACAGGCTATTCTTCTCCTACCTTTAGATGTTTTCTCCGCACCGCTGTTTGGTTGAAATCCTGGTTTTCATTGGTATGTAAATGAGTTCTCAAACAGCACTGGGGGCATCCCCAATGCTACGAGAGAAGTCTCCAGCGCCGCCTCCATCTTCAGGAACGGGCTCTTCACTCGTCTTCTTCCAGCGCTGGGGGTCAAACATCTAGGCCTCGTGCAGAGCCTACAGCGCATGCCCGTGGCCACAACATGGCTGCTTACACAGTAAGCGGCCTGAGGCCTAGAAGTTTGACTGCCAGTACCGGAACAAGACGTGTAAAGAGCCCATTCCTGAAGAAGGTGGAGTCTGCGCTGGAGACTTCTCTCACAGTATTGGGGACGCCCCCAGTGCTGTTTGAGCACTGGAGCCCGCCCCCACTGCTGTAAGAGAACTCATTTACATACTGATGAAAAACTGGGTTTCCATCGAACGGTGGCATAGAGAAGACATCTGAGGGTAGGAGAAGAATATCCTTTCTTAAGGCTATTCCTACGTGTTAGTCGCAATAAATTGCTTTCTATTGATAGGATCCCTTTAAGGCTATTCCGACGTAGTAGGCCTGGAAAATAAGGATTCTAATGATAGAATCCCTTTAATAAATCTGCCTCAAGTTTGGTTTAGTACAAGAAACTGGGACACGACTATAGGACGGCTCCAGTCTATCTATGGACTGTGTAAGGCTGACTTGTGGAGCTTTTGCTGGATATTCCTCTTTTAATAAATGTACATCGGGGGCTGAGAGATGAAACTGGACCCCTACAATGCAGAGATAAAGGAGGAAGGGCCGTGCGTAACAGTCTCCAGCTCGATGAAGAGGATTATAACCGTATTAATGATTTGTCTTCTAAATGAATTGAAAAGCAGATGGATCTTGTGTATTCATTCTCTTAAAATTGCCATTTTTGTTCGAGTACATTATCTTTTTTTAAAGATTCCTTGGAACAGAACCGGCATTAGAAAATTTTCCACCCTCGTTGCCGGTGTTAAGTCTTTTGTACGGGGGATGTGAATGTATTCATCATAATACAAATGAGGCAGAGTTAAGCCTTTTCACCTTTAACTTTCATGCATGTGTTTTGCAAAATTGCTAAATGATCTAGTACTTTAGAACAATTTTCTTCCACTTTTCGCTTTGACAAGGTCACATTTCAGATGGGAACAATATCTCATGCATTACAATATCCAGGCATATATATTGTCTAGGTTGCGGTTCTGCATTCTCAATGTGAGTCACATATTATTTTTTTTATTTTATTTTTTTTTGGATTATATTATATTATATGTACTTTACAAATGAGTTCTTCCGCAGAGGCGACAGCTCCGGCGCGGCTACGATGGCGAATGAATGCAAGCAATTAAATATTAAATCTAATGTTAGAAATTGGGTATTTGTCAACACTCATTATCTGAAATTTTTCTTTATTTTGGTTATTCTTAGTCGGTGACCTAAAGAATTATTCATTCAGTGTGGTCATAAAAGCGCACGCAATTCACTTTACAGAACATTCTGACGACCAAAGAATTCCTGGCATGGTGTCTAATATTTTGAAGTATAGAATAAGTGTGTATAATAGAATAATTGTGTATGTAACCTTTAAAGAAGGTTTATATGAATAGTACAGTGTGTCTACATGAGGAATAACACTATATATGGTCATTATGGTACTTAGCTTACTTGCAAGTTTTAGCAGTTTGCCCCTCTGCAGGCTTTATTTGTGGTCGCATTTCTCTCTGAGCTGGTGGTGGAGACTAGCTGCCATACACTGCACACAGTACATAGAAGAGAATCTGCTCCATGATTCTCTCCTACTCAGCGATGGCTCTGGGAACATGCAGGACATATACAGAGAAGTACTGGTATGAATCAAGTACTTTGGTTGTGATTGAAAGCTTCTATTTAGCTTCAGCATGACACTAAACCTGTGTTCCTTCTTGTATCGCACTCTCTAGTTACTCCTCCCTACTCTGTAGATTTCTATAGACTTCTGTAATGCGAGTCGTGACTTGCAGTCGATAAAGCTGAATTTTCAGAGTGAACATCAGTTTATCAGAGTGAAGAGGAGCAAGGAAGTCGTTTGATAAGAGGAACAAGAGGCTAACATAGATATATTACAAAGTAGGGATGGGCGGGTAATTGAATTAAAGGGTTTGTCTGGTTTCTATGATTGACCGGGGGGGGGGGCGGAGTCTGACACCCAGGATTGGCGCAGATCACCGGCAGCATGGGAGAGGCAATACCTACACTTGTCGTTACAGTTTATATGCTGAGTGAACAGCACAGCTCTACCTCGTTGCCTCAGGACTGGTGATCTTCGAGGGTCCAACACCTGGGACTAAGGCTAGGCCGTCAATCATAGGAATCGAGTAATGCAGGGAATGGGAGATTTATGTAGTGGCTGTGGTTTTTTTCATAAATCTTTGTCAGATGCGCCAGAATTGAAATCTACAGTAGATAGGCATGAGTTATAAGAAGTCTGTCACCTCAGCCCTCCCTCCGCTCCACCAACACTCTTCCATTGTGGCTGGAGAGGCAAAGGTCGGGGCTATGGTGCATGTTTGGTGCAAAAAAAGGCCTCGTGCCAAACGTATGTCTTAATATCCTCCCTCTGTGCCAGTTTTCTGATGGATTTCATTCAATGCCTTTTATTTAGTCTCCTCATTCCCAAAGATTAAAGAATATAGGACTTAAACACAGTGTGCCTTACAAAACTTTCTTTCCTCCCTCTGGAGCCCATTAAACTGAGTTTGTTCTAGTTGCTACAGGGCCCCACGTATCAGGATGCACATTGCACAGCGAGGCTTTCACCACTGCCATTGTCAGACGGGGCATGACTGTAATGGGAACGGCCTTTGTCACAGCAACAAGTCTCTGTGCTAGGTTTGGGTGCCCGAGGGCTATGTACAAACATCAGCCCCATGCAACAAGAAAAGGGCCAGTCCAGACCCTCACTACAACTAGGTAAAGCATTGTCCGAAATTTATGCATAATGGCTTATAGATAACCTATGCCATGGATATAGGACTGGTCAGGGTCCAAAATCCAGACCCTGCACAGATTAGCTGTTACGTCTGGCAGAAGCCATTTACTGCAGAGCTGCAGTTCCCTGGTGCCATCACTACAGTATACGGAGTGGAAGTTGTATACAGTGTACAGAGATATACAGTGTCAATATATTTGCAACCATTAAACCTCGATGTATGTAGTACACCGTAGTCTTTATTCCGGCCACGTGACTTACTCAGCATATATCTTTAGCTTGAGCCTATACACAGGGGACTGCAATACTGTGTATCGAAGGCGTGAAATATCAAAATAAACCCCTTGCATGACAGCTATTAGGTTTAGGGAATCGGAAATATGCAAATGTCCATAAGCTCCATGCACCTAGCATCTTTATGCATCATCTCCATTTACATAAAAGTTACATTCTAAATATTAAGCAATTCCCCCGACGCCCCACCAGCGCGTTTTTCTAACCATTTGGCAATAAATTGATAGGATTGCCTACGTACGCCATCGAAAATGATTGAGTATACTTATCTGGCATCAAGCCTTGAGGGCTCTGTTTTAGGAGTAATGGACAATCGGAGATATTACCTAGCGATGCATACAGCAAAGTTAATTATGCGCTACCGTATAATCCCCCGGTGGCGTCAGAAGTGACTGGAGCCGAGCTTGTCAATGGAGAAGAAACGGAGGAAAACAGAACGACGTGTTTACAAAGAGAGAACCTTTGACGTGATGGCAATGCCGTCCATTAATCACCAGGAACAGCGTGCTTCCGAGGCCGGGGAGAGCCGTGCCCAGCCCATTAAACTATCAATAGTTTTAATTTCCGCATTACATTTTGTGCCCATTGTATTGCCGGGGCTGGAGGGGGAAGAGACAGCTGGGCTCTGGTTGGTCTCCATTGTCTACCGAGATGGATAGAACTAACGTTAGCAACAAGCTGGATTACTTTTGGGTCTGTATTACCAAAAACCTTTCTCGACTGTGATGAACTGCTATTTGAGCTGATAGATGTGAATTGCCGCTCATTCCAAATACATAGGAAATGAGTTTGGAGCCGGAGAAAATGGAACATGAAATGTGTAAGAGAGCGAGAGAGAGCTACTTAAGTCTCCATTTCAAGGAAGAGATGGAGAAATTGTACAAAATTGTGAGTGGGTAAAATCATATTTACGCCGAACAAAGGGATTTAAATGCATAGGAAATATTCAAATCAAAGTCGGGCCCGCCGCTAGTTTAGCAATAATTTTTGTTAAGTTTTTTTTGGTTTTTTTGTGGTCTTGTGCAAGGCTCAGGCCGAGGATTAATGCTTTGTATTGCACTGAGGCCGGCAGGTGTGTGCTTTAAATTTATTTTTGGATGTGTTACCTCTTTTTCCTCATTCAAGGCCTCCCATGAAAGGTAACGGGATGTCCTCGTCCTGCACAGATCGCTGAGCTGTTAGTACTAGAGGTGACCGACCGTTGTATGGGATGATCACAGTAAAGAATCGAAGCCCTCACCATGTGGACGCCATACCCGAACCTGACCGTCAGACCCCTAAACAGAACCAGGATTTATCGCTAAAGACAATACAGTTGCAGTGCAGGTTTCTTGGTGGCTGAATGTCAATGGAAGGACATGTAAAGGGCACGGACTTCAAATTTATTTCTGCTAAGCACCTGGAAAGGTGCTTAGAAGGTGGACAAGGAAACTCTGAGATCTGGTTTTACCCATCGTTCACATCAGCGTTCGTATTCCATCCAGGAGGGTCCACATGAGGTCCCCCCCCCCCCCCCCCCCGAACAGAATACCGAATGCAACTGCAAGTGGTGAGCCAGAGAAAGCACAAGGACTATAATGGGGTCCGTGTGCTTGCCGCCAGATCACCACAGGGAGCATGCGGACAGGAAAGTAGTTCACAATCTACTTTCCTGTCCGCATGATTAGTGCGGGCAGTGCGCAGCAAGCACATGGACCCCATTATAGTCTATGGGGTCCGTGTGCTTTCCCTGGCACACCGCTTGCAGTTGCGTTCAGTATTCCGTTCGCAGGGGGTCCCATGCAGACTCCCCTGGATGGAATACCAATGCAGATGGGAACAAGGCCTTACTAATCAAAAATCCTCTACTGGGTTGGCAGTCTGTCTGGGCTGGCCGGGTCCTGTTCGCACAATGAGTTTGTGCTCACAGGAAACCACTGCAAACAGGTGTTAAAACGACCAACCTTTTCCTCCCAATCTGTCAACCTGGCAGAATATCTTTAAGTGGGTCTTAGAAGCATGTCTAGCACTAGGCAATCTCTCACCCAGAGGTACACTACCCAAAAGTAACTTCTGAAGGCCTTTTTATAGGGCCGTAGAGAAAGTACTTTGTGGTATGACCCAGTATCTAATCAGATCACGTCTGCAATCATTTACATGTATGTTTGAGTTTGTGTGTGTGTGTGTGTGTGTGTGTGTGTGTGTGTGTATATATATATATATATATATATATATATATATATATATATATATATATATATATATATATATATATTTTTTTTTTTTTTTTTTTCTTTTCTTTTGCTATTGAGTGTACTACAGCCAAACCAATAGTTAGGCAAGTGAAGAAATGACAAGATGAGGAAAGACATAAGAAGGAAGGACAAGTGGAAATTAAGAGAGTATGTCACAAGGCGAATCTGTGGTCGGTTGCAAAGCCTAGACATAGGAATAGGTTAAAATAGTATATTTCTAATTAACGTTACGAGTGAAGAAGACAACTTGTCGTTCAGCCTCTCCTTTCTATTGTGGGATCTTCAGGGAAGTTTTTGGAACCTTTTGTAAAAGAAAAAATCACTGCCTTTTAACTCCTTCCCAAATTCCTCTGTGTAACCATGCCTCAAAATGCACAGTTAAGGGGGGGGGGATTATCAACTCATATACGCCATAATACTGGCATAGATTTGTGATAATGCACCACATCCCATGTCCTGTGCCCTGCTCTCCTCTTTCTGTGAATATGGGTAGAGCAGGCTTGAATGTAGCTGCCTCGACCTGACATTTATTATAATTCACACCATTTTTCTGTAATAAAGGACTGGCTTTGACCTCCATCTTGGCGCACGGCCATGTACCTGGTTTATTAAGAGGCCGGATCCTTGATAATTCAGGTGTGTCTTCAGCTAGTTGGGGCCTTTGATTAAGACTAATGCACAAAATGCCAGTCTTAATAAATCCGCCTGTGTTTTATGTAAGGGAGGTACAACAAGTTTAGAATGCTTATGAAAAAATACTGACACATCCATGAAGATGGTAGATGCTTAGTATTCTAGTTGTACGCTCTCATTAAAGTAACCACACACCCCTGGCCCCTACAGTATTTGTTCAGTTACAAGCAGTTTTTGACCTACTCTCAATGTAACCCAGGTAATACAGCTATTGCAGGGACTCTTTTTCATCTTTAGGAGTCCCTGCATTAGCTTCCTCTTGTACTGCATTTGACCACACAGGTATACCATAGGTAATTATTGTGATGCCTCTGTCAGCCTCATACACCATAATGACTGCCTCAAATTTTTCTTGAAATTCTGTCATGTGAACAAACCCTAAGGAGCTTTCTAATAGTCATTTGTTTATCCTCCTACGAGAGTAGAAAATTTTTACACAGCATAGCTGCAATAAAAATGAGCAGATGACGCAAGGACTTTGTATTAAGTTGGCAGACAGAAGTTGTAATTAGAAGGTGGAGGTCTGGACTGGTGGATGACATACAAAATGGAAAACTGGGCCAGGTCATGGCTAGTGGAGATTTGGCAATAGACAGGTAAGATGGTCAAAAGACAAGCTGAATGCCAAGACTATAGAACGTCATTGCAGTCAGGAACTGAGCAATGGGGAAAGGATCCATAAAAATGAGAATGGGTGATGGAGCAGAAGTGCTTCAGTTCATGTTGGCCCTTTAAGAAGCCACCACCAACTTAAAAATTTCACCACAAGAGGGTACTAATGGTGAGCAAGAGCTCAGGAATTGGAAGGGGAATGCCGAGTAGAGAGGGACCTTTTAAAGGTGAGAGTAGGGTACCGATAATGGTGTGTTGGTAGCCTTTGAGGTTGGAATAACCAGTCAAGAAATCTCAAGATACTCTGATGTCTAAAGTTGCAGATTGAGCAGCCATATGTCCACACTTCCCATCGGGATCTAGGTACGTTTTCTGCTGGACCCATTCACTTCTTTGTCCTTCTCTCAATTCTTCATTAGCCGAAAAAGCAGTCAGTCTAATGTTGGCCAACAATGGATCCAGAGAGACCCCGTTGACTATCATGTGGTCCATTATGGAGTCTTATTTTTCTTCTGATCGTCGGATGAAATAGTCGGGCTTGTAGGACTTTCTAATCTGGGATTTCTGACGGACTGATGTGAACGTACCCTCGCCCGGCCTCCCGCGGTGCATTTGTTGGTCTTTGTGTACTCCACAGTCTGTCTTATGTGAAAAGAAGAAATATTCAGTGATGCCGGCAGCCCGATTGTTATTTGTAGCCCAGAGGAAACGGCTCGTGTTTCCTGTAATGTCTCACAAAACTGAAATTCTAAATTGAATTTATTATTCCTGAAAGTGGAACCGGTTGTGATCTATGATCATATGATTTATGTAGACATCCCGGAGGAAGCTCAGAAGGAGCTCTTCAGGGAGTTCAAGTATACGAGCAACCTATATAATTATATGGCGGGGTTCAATAGGCAATATGCACAAGACAATTGTGTTATTATATATTATTATTTATAGAGCACCTATATTTTTCAGTGAACTTTTGCAGCCTTTCTGTTAAGATGTCATTCATGAGATGCCATCTAATCTCGAGGAGAATCACTTCTCAAAAGGCATCTATTTCTATTACCCTGCACTTAATACTTGGTTTTCATGGCCTATGACACGCTTAAGATGTCATTTATAAAATCTATTCCATTTTAGGTTACATTTCTAGTCTAGTGAAACTCCCTTCAATATACTGAGTGTCAAATGTGCTTCTTTAGGCCCCCCGTACACACTTAGCCAGAATCACATCCACTTTCCAGGTACTGCAAAGGGCAGCTTGCTTTTTTGGGTGGTGGTCAAAACTGTGCGTTTTGTGTCCTGGCCGTAGGGGGAGGTGTAAGTGGAGAAGGAAGCATTTTTGACCATTTTAAGGGGTTTTCCAACAAAAGACATTCATAGCGTATCTGTTGGATCTGCACCAATCTATAAATTTCCCCACCTCTGACCGCAACCTCACTTTGAAGTCTGTCAGCTATGGTCAGGCTTTGCAGAAGTGACTAGAAATGAGCGAATGGAAGCTGACTAAGTGGAATTTGATCCGAATTTCAGCAATATTTGATTCGCATCGAATCCGGATTTCCTCACGCTTCGTGGTAACGAATCACATTTTTTCATAAAACGTTAGGACATGGGGCAAGGAACTCTGGGAACGCAGGATCGGTCACAAAGCCATGCATGCAGCCAATTAGCAGCCAGCCAGCTCTGTGATGTCACAGCCCTTTAACCCCTTCACATCCGCCCATGGTATCAGGAGTAGGTATTAGCTAGCTGTAACTGACAGCTAACACCCTGCTCTCACTCCAGGTCCGATTGGGGTTCTGAACCCCTTGGATGCTGCAGTCAAACATGACCACAGCATCCAAGGGGTCCCGCCGTGCTACATGTCACCCTTGGAACCCCCTGCGGTGATATGGGGGGGGCAATATGCATCTTCTGAAGCCCGAGGTCTGACCAGTGACCCCCGGCCTGCTAGTACCCCCCAGTACCTGGTTGATCCTGCCCAGAATGAGGAAGTCAGCCTATTGCGTCTACACGTGTATTGCAGTTTATAGTGCTGAACCCATGATCAGTGCATCGATGGTTCAGGTTCCCTAGTGAGACATCACTAAAAACCACTGCAAAGAACAGTGTCCTACACCACTATACAGGCTCTCTGCAGCCGGGAGATAGATGGCTTTTAACACGATTTGCCGCAAATTAATTTGAATCGAAAGAGATCCAAAAATTCAGCAAATTATTGAAACATTCGCTCATCTCTAGAAGAGACATAAAGAGGGAAGTCTCCCCTCATGTGAAATGTATCTCTATATACTGTGCTATGAGGCGGTCCTGTCTGTTATTTCTTGTCGTATCTCAGGATCTATTCCCCTGACATCTATGTAACCTCTGATAAGCCATGTTAATAAATGTTTGTTACGGGAGTGAACAGCGGGGACCCTCGCCCTGTCATGTAACATTTCCTCCAGCCTTCCCCACATTGATGTATATTCTCCGGATTCCTTTGAAGAGAATGGATTGAGAGAATTGAATTTCACCAGGGACAGTCGCTCCTTACAATTCTTGCTACCTGACCCCAACAAAATCTTGTCTTTATGCCGCACATGTTAAGATCCTTTCCCTCTCGAAAACCACTTTACTGTTCAATGAAAAGCAGCCCGCTGGTTATGCAAGTGTAATTGTGCATAGTATAGGTTAAGAAGAAAAGGAGCCATTCACGCCTGGGTTACCAATGTGTTCCCGAGCACTAAGAGTATCCGCTCCCCTTGTCCGGAGTCATTGCCAGATTACAGTGTACAGATTACTGATCTAATCTGTGGGAATGTATACAAGTCTGTGTTCAGATGCTGAAGTTGCTTATCTCTGAGGCCTGAACAAATATCCTATAAAGGATGTGTTCTTACAGTTCCACTTGTTTATAGAAGACGTGTCACCAGGTCTGAGATGCCCAATGACTTGCATCATCCGATCGGCGCGGTCACCGGGAGCATTTTGGAGTTTTGTTTATCAAAATCTGTTTAGCCATTCCACAGATATAAACCGCTTGTAGTGTTGGTGCAGATTAGGGTCTACTAATCGGTCAAGTGGGCGGTAACACTGTGGTTCCGCTAAGGAAGGCGTTTCTGTGCTGTATATCTCACTTGGCGAGTATACCCTAAATATCCGACTCTTCCCCTCATTCATTTCACGGGGTCAAATTTTTTTTTTTTCCTTCAACTAGAGAGCGGGAAAGGTCATATTTCTTTAAGACTCCACCTTAGAAATTCCCATAAATCTATGAATGGATTGCAAAACCTACTCTTAAAAGGAGTTGAATTTCAAGTGACTCGGACCGATCTGCATAACGGGTAATCGCTGCCTCTGTTGCTGAGGAATCTATATCTAAATAGGCACCTTGGAGCAATAAGGGTGTTGCTACTTATCCCTCTGGAGCAATGGTAACTCCCTCATTGCTCCAAAGAGCTTATTTGCCTATTGTCTTGGCAATGGCGTCAGCGATTCACGGGAGCACCACTCTTAATACATCCACTCCACTATATTGATTTATAGATCTTCCAACAGGTGGCGCTAGAGGTACAATACCGAAAGAGTTAAAGGGGTTGTCTGGTTTCTAACATTGATGGCCAATATTAGATCTTCGGGCATCTGGGACTCTCAAAGATCAACAGTGCCCAGACAGGCCCGGTCTCGGTACTATTCACATACTGCAAGCCACTCTGCTCACTCTGTACAAATTGTAGAGTTACATGTAAGCGCTGCCCCATAGGTTTGTACTATGAGTGAGCAGTGTGACGCATGGTATGTAAACGGTAGAGATTTGCGCCGTCTGGGTGCCGGTGATCTGTTGGGGTCCTGGGTGTTGTCCACCTGCAGATCTAATATTGCTTGCCTATACTAATGATAGTGTTAGAAACTGGATAACCCCTTTTAAATGGATTGTCCTGTTATGGATACTTATCCCCTGGTCCTATGGATAGAGAAGAAGTGTCTGGTCACCGGGTTCCTCCAGTGATGAGGAGGACAAGAGGCCGAAAGTCGTCGTTGTACCCCTCCCCCCCCCCCCCCCTTCCCATGGCCTACTTAGGAATGGAGCACCAGTGCACCTGCATCGGTGATGCTTCATTCACTTCTATGAGGCCTACTTCAACTAATCTCTGGCAGCCCCATACAAGTCAATGGAGCACTGGTCTTGTAAGCGTGCACTGGTGCTCCATTCACAAGGTTTTAGGACTTTCACTGAGGGACTTATGGATCGGGCCCCCCGTGGTAGGACACAGCCCTTATTCTGTTCTTAGGGGATATGTCATAAGTGGACAACCCTCTTTCATTTACATCTGCATTTTTGGGCTGCTTCCATCTGCATACTTGTGTAGATCCATTGTACCTTCCACAATGATGAGTGCATCCAGTCACAGCTACCCGTATTTTGGGCTGGAACCTGATGCGGAGGGTAAGTTCACACGGGATTTTTTTGGACCGTAACCTGGATGGTTCCGGTCCAAAATACGGGTCGCTACAGTGCCCCAGCATCCAGTCGAGCACTCCGCTCCGGATTAGGCCCAAATGAATGGGCCTAGTTGTTAGGGAGTGTCTTCAGGCGGATGTCGCGAGGCGAATCTGCCTGAGAGAATGACCATTATTCCCGCTCCTATTGATTTCAATGGGAGCCGTCTTTTTGGTCAGGATTTTGAGGTGGATGCGGCCTCAAAATCCTGACCAAAATACCCCGCGTGAACTTTCCCTAAGAGAAGCTATACCCCTCCCAAACCAAACCCTGCTTTTGGTAACGATGGAACCGGTCAGGATTTCGTAATACCTGCGAATCCAGTAGCCTGAAATCAATGACGTGTTCCCTATTAAGATGGGGAAATTTTTGCTTTTCTTAGCGGCGCTCTCGTCAGTTTTTGTATATTTTGTGTTTCTAAAATGGAGCAATCCCTTCACTCGTGTCTGAACGCTGCTGTAACCTGCCAGTGTAACAGCATTAATGATGTAGCGAGCTACGACGGCCGCCAGAGCAGCGCGGCTCAGATCTGGCAGGGAGAATATTAATATGGAGCGCACCTTGGAACACTTGGTAATTAATTTTCACTAAGATGGTTTTAATTCAGCTGGAGGAAGCAAAGTCTGCTGTGAAATGTGATCCTAATTTACATGTGCCGATTCCACCGCGCGAGACGTCTGTAGGGCTGGAGCCTGACATGGAGGGAAGGTTGTTTATTATGTGGGTGCACAAATGATATTCTGGGTAGTACAGTGCTCAGCAGCCATATGGCACCAAAGCAGGCGCGGACCCCTAAGGATATTAAGTCTGAGAATGAAAAATAACACTTCAGATGTTTAAGCTGCAAGTGTATGAGACGGTATTATTTCTGCCATTCCGTTACAATGACGTGGAACAAATGATCGAGGAAAGCAATAGTTTGTGTGGGTGAAGGATTAAGGCTCTGTTCACATTAGCTATGGTAGCTAAACAAGATATTTAGATTTTTTTATTTTCTTAAATATTCACTGACTGGTTATAACTGGGTTAAAAAAAATTTAAATTTAAAACTCTGGTTTGTGTTTTTCTTGCTTTCAAAAATCCCGTGAAGCCTGATAAAATCGAGCCTGGCAAAAATTTTTACTTTGGCATATATTTTTTGGCAAAGGGATCCTAGCACAGCATATTTATGTTGCTGCTTATTTATATAGCGCCATCCTATTCCTCAACACCTTACAGACATTGTCAATCACCATTTACATTCCCCTATTAATAGGTCTTTGGAGTGTAGGAGGAAACCCATGCAAACTCCTTGCAGGTGTCTCCTGGTCGGATTCGGACCTAGGACTCCAGCGCTGCCATGCTGTAAAGGGGTTTCTCTTTGCATTGTCTTACAGGGAGCTACCTTACAAAAGATGGTGCTACAGGCATTACTAGAAAAATTAATCTGCATACCTTTTCCCCAGAATTCCATGGTGGAGTCTCCCTACAGTAATATGGCGGGCTCTTTCATGAGACAGTTTTTTCCTCCCAACCTAGGGTTAGAAGAAAAGTTGCTCACAAAAATTGGCTCCACTTTGGATTGTGCCTACAAGTGAATGAGACTGAGATGCCATACCAGATTTAAAGGGATCCTATCATTGGATACCTTTTTTTTTTTTTTTTTTTTTTTTTTTCTGGTTCACACGTAGGCATAGCCTTAAGAAAGGCTATTCTTCTCCTACCTTTAGATGTCTTCTCAGCACCACCATTTGGTAGAAATCTGTATTTTCTTTGGTATACAAATGCGTTCTCTCGCAGCACTGGGGACGGGCTGTGAGAGAAATCTCCAGCGACGCCTCCATCTTCTTCTGGAACGCCCTCTCCCGGTGTCTTCTTCTGTCCTGAGTTTTCAATTTTCTAGGCCTCTGGCAGAGCCAATTGTGCATGCTCGGGCCACAAGAAAATGGCCACTTACACTTGTAAGCTGATGTAAGTGACCATTTTCTTGTGGCCCGGGCATGCACAGTCTGCTCTGCCTGAGGTCTGGAAGATTGAAACCCAGGACGGAAGAAGACACAGGGAGAGGCTGTTCCAGAAGAAGATAGAGGCGTCGCTGGAGAGTTCTCTCGCAGCATTGGGGACGCCCCCAGTGCTGCGACATAACTTATTTGCATACCAAAGAAAACCTGGATTTCTACCGAACGGCGGCGCAGAGAAGACCTCTAAAGGTAGGAGAAGAAAAGCCTTTCTTAAGGCTATTCCTACGTGTTATCGAGGGGAAAAAAAAGGGTATTCAATGATGGGAACTCTTTAACCCATACTTCCTGAGTATGGGCAGCTTCACAAGACCAGGTTCAGTCCATGAGATACAGAGTGGATGTTGGCAGTATTTTCAGACTCTATAGTCAATTTATGGTGCTTGGAGTTGCTCTTCTTCTCCTTTTCTGTCCATACTATAATCATGTTTTCAGTACAGGACCGTAGAGCTATGGGCGCTCCGAACGCCATAGACGCCTTATGCTTGGACTCCGTGTTCTGGCTCAGGGTTTGATACAGGAAATATTGGCAACGTGTGGACTGTATCTGGTTAAAAAAAAAATAAAAATTGTAAAACCGCTTGCTTGAATGCACTTGAGGTGATGGAACTCTTCTCATTCCTGGCAAGCAAACTACCCCTGTGCAAAACCTGTATAGGAGTCCCTCTAGAATAGGCCCTTAATAATGAGGGTCGTAGGGTGGCCATCATCTTAAAACTGGATCCAACAAAGGAAAAAGTCTTCCATTCCTCCATTAAATTTGGCGATGGGGAGCCCCAACTTATTAGCTATATCAGATGCCTTCATCAGTCCCTTAAGGGTATGTTAACACTGTGCAATTTGGCATGGAATTAGAGACAGATACTGCCTCGAAATTCTGCTCTGAAACCAGTCTCTATACATTTCCATGAGGCAGATGCAGATCATCCTTTCAGTGGTGGATTTGCTATAGGTGTACAACAGATTTGCCTCATTGAGTTCAGCAGGGTTGCAGGAACCCCATTCACATATAGGGGACGCGCAGGTGCAAACCCAAAAACTAACCAGCGTCATCGGCAGCTTTCCAAACGTTGCCTGCACACACAGTCTCCGCTGCGTCTTTAAGATCTAGGCCGCCATATATTTCTTGCTGATTCCAGTCATGAGTCATTCAGTGATATAAGCTAGGAGTCTACTGCCTGCATCAGAAATAGCAGTGCGAAGTCGTTCTCGCCGGCGCCCCCGCCCTTTCCCGCTTCAGATTTTGCTGTATAGATAATATCCAATATTTTTTTTTGCTTTATTCTGCATCCCTCTCATAGATAAAAAGGCAATCCAGAATCCAGGTAGAAATATTCTGATTAAGAACGCGTTCAGGTTGCAGCTAATAGTAATGTACTCTGCTGTAAAATAATAGAAATAAGCAGACGCTTTATCTAGTCTGAATACTGTGCAGGAGCGCGGCGTTCTCTTGGGAGAAGTTCACAGCAAGAGTCAAAAAAGGAACTTTTGTTGTATCTCGCCATCCCTGTTCATCTGTTGTCAGTTTGCCATTGCTAAGTGCATGTTGTATGTATAGGTGCAGTGAGCGTGTATGTAACATAAGGCATTGTATTATTAGTATAGAATACATACCACCACCTGTACCGCTTCTGAAAACCCGGGGACTTAGCACAGCTTCAATTTAAAGGCGGCCAACACCTTCTAACTTTTGCAAAAATCTGACTACTATGGCCGTCAGAAATGGCAGAAAGTGCATCAACGTGCCGGGATCCCTTGTCCCTACTCTGGCATCAGATCTCTAAAAAATTAATCTACCTGCCAATCATTCATAACAATCTGTGCCTTAAAGGGATTGTCCAAAGAGCCCAGCACATCAACCCAGGCCTGCAGATAGGGAGGTTAGGATCACCTGAATCACAGTGATTGTAAATCGCCACCACCATTGCCAAGATATTGCCCTAACCGATTTATTCACAGGAATGGGTTCTGTCTATGTAATGGAGGATAGAATAGGTCTTCCAGACACTGGTACTTTGTAATAAGAGACAGGACGGGTCCTCTAGACGTTGGTTCTGTATAATGAAGGATAGGACGGGTCCTGAAGACGCTGGTACTGTGTAATGGAGGACAGGATGGGTCCTGAAGACGCTGGTGCTGTATAATGGAGGACAGGACAGGTCCTGAAGACACTGGTACTGTATGATGGAAGGCAGGACAGATTGTCCAGACGCTATTACTGTATAATGGAGGACAGGATGGGTCCTCCAGACGTTGGTTCTGTGTAATGGAGGACAGGGCGGGTCCTCAAGACAAACCGTAAAACCACTATTTAGTCTGGGCATGAGATAAGTGGCCACCTCTCTAGTAATTAGAAGAATTTCCGCGCGTTCATTTCATTATGGACCAACCCATTTCAGATCTATAAATCCAGTTCCCTGTAGTTGTCTGCATGGCCTAGTGCACCGAGTGGATGGGCCCGGATGGTGGTGTCACTCACCAGTCCCTGGCTTTCTGTTGGTGGGCTAGAAGAGGATCCGCAGGGTTAATGAAAACCACATAATAACGTTGCGTGTCCATTCAGAGGACCAGACACTTGCCATCACCGGATATCTCCTTGTTCTCATGTTATGTCTCAGGAGGCTTCAGTAAGGTTCACATGGGGGATGTGAAACCCCTTCTTCTCTCCAGGCAGAACGACCTCTCAAATTTTTAGTGGATCAGATTCGGTGTCTTCTTGTTTGACTGTGTGACTTGTCCTTGCAGGTCAGAGTTCACCCCGGAATCATCGTTGCGGTTGTTGTGGTCGCCTTGCTGGCGTTATTGGCGGCCATTTTCATCATAAAAAAATACTGCTTTCCTGAAAGGTGAGAAATGTGTCTTACAATACGCCCTTTCCACAAGATCAGCGATAAGTGTTAGATCATTGGGGGTCCGTTGTGACCTCTATGGCAGTCTACAGGCCAGTGTTGAGTTTTGCTTGTAGTGCCTCCACAGGAAAAGTGAAGTATTGCACAATTTCCAGTTTGTCATAGCAAAGTTTAGATTAGATTAGTTTTTTTGTTTTTTTTCGGTGGGCGGTTTGACTTATTGATTACAATGGAGAGAAAAATCAAGCTATCATTTATTATTTAAGGCTCTATTCACACTTGAGATTTTACCTTGGGAATTCCTCCTGACTGATGGTAGTTGGCGTTCACCCTGCAAACCCACCACAACAGGGGCCGAATTGTAAAAAAAAAAAAAAATTATACAAAGATAAATCTACATAAAAAAAATGCAATAAAACCTGTTAATATCTTACAAAGAATAATAAATACAACTAAAATTATTTTATTTTAATTTTTTTTTTTTTTGGTACAGTATACAGTCATGATGTGGGTTTTTATATTGCATCATGCGTCCCTATGCTGCTATAAGGGACATACTGCGCTACATCCAGGACGCCTCGTACCGATTCTAGGCCATCGTTCCTGATCCGCATTACACATAAGCTGTGATATCCATATTATTTCTAGTGATTCATTTGTACGGAGCAGAGTATTGGAGAGACAATCTGGATAATTCTTTTTTTCTTCTCTATAGTAATATTACATACAGATACTCCGTTCTAAGGAGTCGTCATGAAGACTTATACAACAGCGCCACCAACAGGCTGCAGGAGGACTCAGACGAGGTAATGTGCACAGTTACAGATCATCGGTGCTCTCACACATTGTGGTTGTATGGTAGAGGGAGGTATAATCCTCTGTATGGCCGCCACCTATGTACTGACGTGTGGCCATGTGATGGCGCTCTCCTTACATATAGAATCAGGATATTGCTGACCTGCGGTTATTCTGGTCCATCTATATCAGACTAGTGGGGGTTTTACGATTAGCTGCGGCCATTCCATGCTTTACGCTGGTCTGTCTACCTGCATGGTGTTCATATAGTAGTGATATGCCCTGCACCGCTTGTGGAAGGACTGACAAAGCAAACAGCCAGTCGACGGGGGTGCCAAGAGTTGCACTCCCACAGATCTGATCCCATCAGCTTTATCTTGGAAAATCCATCAGGCCAAATCCCCACGGGCCGGAAACTGCGGCAAAAATCGCTGCATTTTAAAGTAACTGAAAAGTGCATGGGATTCTTGCAAAATATATGTATATGCAGATTTAAATGTCCTGCTCTGGTAATCTGCGCAATGTGAATTTACCCATAGATAGACATCACACACCTCCGTGTAAGTGGAATCTATTGTTACCTTGGTCCTTATGCAATGGAGATCCTGTCCATGTCAGACTTACACCACTTTCTTCTCTTTTCCAGGATCTGCTGGACTAGCAGACACTGAGTAAATACTGGAACTTGGCA
This sequence comes from Leptodactylus fuscus, assembly GCF_031893055.1. NCBI lineage: Eukaryota > Metazoa > Chordata > Amphibia > Anura > Leptodactylidae > Leptodactylus > Leptodactylus fuscus. The sequence goes on along the minus strand of NC_134273.1, from coordinate 74,417,493 downwards.
AGGAACACTCCATGATGCAATGTGCACTACCTGGATAATATGACTTTCTATGCACTGAATGACACGGGCGAAAGAGATTCATTTCTATTATAAATTCAGTATTAAATCATTGTAAATGGTGGATGATCTAAAGGGACTGGTCATTACCTCCTCACCGGTCAGATGGGTCCTGGTCCGCGGACCTTCTGCTGGTACGTGTTATATCAGGGTTACCTACCTCATTGATGTAGAAGTATGTGCACACATGAGACCTCAGCCCTCACTACAGGGGGGTAGATTTCCAATGTAGGGCAGATCATTGCACTGGGGGAACCGACTTGCTAAAAAGTGGGGGGTCTTGTAAGATTATTATTGGTCCCCGCACATGCATGGAAGACGTCTGTCAGTATTGTGCCTTCTGGCTGTGCCAGTTTGTATTCCAGGTACACTTTTGGGGGTCGTTGCTGAATTTTCCACCATTTCAAAAGGTGTAGGTTTATTTACTGTACAGACAACTTAAAGGGATTGTAACTTCGTGTATCACCTGTCTACGGGATAGGGCGCCCACACCGATCCTGCCGTATGGACTAGAATTCAAAATCTAGGGGCTGACTATGATGAATGACCGCAACGGACTCTAATACAGGTAGTGTGAACATTGCCTAAGTCAGATATTGCCGTCTAATCTGCATGTGCAGCCATTAGCCCATATAAAGGACATGGGACTCCATACTCGTGATCCCCCATACTGGTGATAAAACCTGTATAGGGAACCCATTTCTATACACCAGAGAAAGGAGCCTCTAACCTGCAGCAGATTTTGCTCCGGCGGGTCTCGCTGCTGCAGAGGAGATGAGAAGACAAGGGCTACTTCACCCCCAGACAAATCTGGTGGTCACAGAGGTCAGGTCTCTATCGATCATAAGATTACTAGTATTAAAGGGGGGTTTTGATGGGACAGTCACCTATTATAGTAATATTTGGAGTTCTGTATAGGTGCAATGCAGAGCAGGTGTAGTAGAATTATACTGCTGCAAAAGCGCCAGATCTAGGAGTAATAACAGAGGAACATGCAGCTCTTTACATGTGTCAGAAGAGGTGGCATTTCCTTTTTTAGGCTGAGGCCCCACGTTGCGGAAACGCAGCTTTTTCGGTTGCAGATTATTTTATTTTTTTCAAATGTAGATTGTGAGCCCCACATAGAGCTCACAATGTACATTTTTCCCTATCATTATGTCTTTTTTTTTTTTTTTTTGAATATGGGATGGAAATCCATGCAAACACGGGGAGAACATACAAACTCCTTGCAGATGGTTTTAGGCCCTTGGCGGGATTTGAACACCAGGACTCCAGCACTGCAAAGCTGCAGTGCTAACCACTGAGCCACCGTGTGGCCCCCTCGGTTGCAGATTTTGTTGCGTTTTTTTTGAGCCAAATCCAAGAATGGCTACAAAAGGATATATATATATATATATATATATATATATATATATATATATATATATATATATATATATATATTAGTATAGAGAAAGCCCTTATACCGCTCCCTTCTGCTTAATCCACTCCTGGCTTTGGCTCAAAAAAATGCAACATAAAAAGCTGCGTTTCCGCAATGTGGGGCTTTAGCCTTAGACTAAAGCCTCATGTAGCCTCAGGTTTCTTGACTTTGGCTCAAAACACACACAACAAAAAAATACTGCATTTCTGCAAGGTGGGGCATTGTCTGCACAAGTAGAATTGTACCATAATATAGGTACAATGGGGTTCTTCTACAGTGGTGCACAATTTTACACTGGAAGTTCAGCTGTCACAATTTAGTTCCCATTCCCAATTGCATACACTTTAGAAAAGTTTCTAACCTTATCCATGTTCAGGACTAGTAACATCGTCTTCCTAAATAGAATGACAGAGCTTACAGTGAAGACTGACGCTGGGTTCACACCAGCGTCTGGACTCCGTTATCAGGTTTCCATCTTCTGCAGGCAGAAGATGGAAGCCTGTCATACCGGGTCCGGCCGTGAGCGCCGGTGAGCATTTTAAGCGCTCCGCGACGACTTTTTTTTTTTTTTTTTTTTTTTTTTTTAAACCGGACACACAGTACTGCATGTCCGACTCTGTGTCCGGTTTAAAAAAAAAACAAAAAACTGTTTAGCCGCGGATAGCATAAAACGCTCACCGGCGCTCACGGCCAGACACTTTTCAAACCCATTCAAATGAATGGGACTGAAAGATGCCGGCAGGTTTCCGTCTCCTGCCCCTGTTTTGTGCAGGAAACGGAAACCTGCAGAACGGACTCCCGGGCGCAGATGTGACCGAGCCCTGACACTTCAGTAGGCAGCAGACGTTTAATTTTGAGCAGCAACTTAAAGACCAGCCACAGTATCAGATCTCCTATCACGTTCTGGGCCTTTCTTTTTGGTCCTTCTTTAAAGTTATTCACACATAATGGAGGTTGAAGGGTTTGTGACAGGTTTTCATTCAGTTTGAGACAGCCATAAGTGGGTTCAAAAGGAATGGGGAAGTATAAAGAAAGGGTCAAAAATGGCCTAAATAAGAAAGCAGTTTGAGGCTAGGGCCCCACAGGAAAAAAGCGCAGTGGAAAAAAAACACGCAGCAATGCATCGCGGTTCTTCCTGCAGTGCTTTAGACAGAAAGTTTGCAGAGGTTTTCTCTGTGGACTTTCTGTTACCATTATACCTATGGGGAATCCGCCACCATTTCTGTAGCTATAATTGACATGCTGCGATTTCCAAAACCTGTGCTGGTTTTGGAAGTTGCAGCGTGTTCCCACTGTGGTTTTTAATGCAAAGTGAGCATGAGATTCGCTAGTATCCCATCCACTTTACCCAGACTGTAAAACACTGCGATTTTTTTTTTTTTTTATTTTTTTTTTTTTTTTTTTTTCCCCCCACAAGGGGCCCCAGGCTCACTACTGTGTGCTTCCCTTATGCGGCCAAGTTTTCAGCAGAATGGCCTTGGAGTACATTCTGTTCTGCATTCAGGTCTATGGGTTCCGATCCACTTCGTTCCAATGACACAGATGATTATAGAAGAGGTTTTATCCTGCTCATTGCTGTAGACTTGAATGCATAATGGATTGTACTAGGATATCTCGCCGAGTGTCGATCTGTGCACTCCCTGCAAACTATGCAGAAAAAAAAAACTTGTTGGCTTGGGCAGGATTTGCAAATTTACCATTTCCTGAAGCCGAACTTTTTTTTTTTCAGCTTGTACAAATTCCATTGTGTGAACATACCTGAAAGCTGAAGCCACATGGAGTAGGAAAGTTGTGTTTTTGTTGATTTTGCTTTTTGAAGATTTGCCCTCCCCCTTCCTTTTCAACAAGAAGTCTATGGAAATATCTGACTATTACACCTACAGCAATAAAAAAAAAATATATATATATATAGCGCAACCAAAAAATTCTGGCATTTTCCTACAACTATGTAAAACAACCCAAACTGGTTTTGTATGCTGAATTTGGCCCGTGTCGCCTTTCTGTCTGACACCTGGAATACAATTTCCAGTTACCAAGAAGAAACTAAAGCTTTCTAATTGTCCTGTGCTGGAAAAGCTCCATCTGACAAATAAGCAGGTGCACATAATAAAACACGTGTCAGTGAGCGAATACAATGCGAGAATCTGCAGCACTGACCTGTGCTAATGCCTAGGGCCTGTGGGCACAGCTGTCTAGTGTAAGACCATGTTCACACAGTGCAATTTTGTAATGACCAAAATCAGAATTGCAGAAATATATTTGTCAAATCCAAGTCTTGTTGTGACTGCAGTATGTGAACAAGACCGATTACCTTATTACTACAAACTATGGGGGAATCTACAAGCGCCCTGCAGAGAGGACATTCAGAAAGTCCTCATCCCTTAAAGGGCTATGCTATGTGAATGGGGCCTTACTGCACAGCAGGGAAGCGAAAACCTGACCCCTCATTCACATCTGCATCAGTAATCCATTTGGGGGAGTTGCATGGGGACCCCCCGAATGGAATACCAAATGCAATTGCAAGTGCTGTGCAGTGAAAACACGCGGATCCCATAGACTATAATGGGGTCCATGTGCGTGCTGCCCACACGAATCATGCAGACAGGAAAGTAGATTGTGAAGAACTTTTCTGTCCACATATTCTGTGTGGAGATCTGGCAACAAGCACACGGACCCCATTATAGTCTATGGGGTCCGTGTGTTTTCACTGCACACCACTTGCAATTGCGTTTGGTATTCCGTTTGCTGGGTCCACATGTGGACTCCCCCTGAAAGGAATACCAACGCAGATGTGAACCAGGCCTTAAACTCCATCACTGCAGCTCTTCCTTTCTCAGGATCAAAAGGGGATTCCATAGGTCGGACCCCCACCTAGTGATATTCTATCGTAAAGGGAAGTAACCCTTTAAAATCTAGACATTCATTAGAAATGGCGTATAAAAACTCATGCCGCTTTGCCTACCATTGACAGCAAGTTTTTTAGTTATTTTTTCTGTGTGATTCTTCAGGGCAATTTTATCTGCACTTTGTAAAGGCAAATCCTGTGAGTTAGTGAGGTTGGTTTTAGTTAGTGGCAGACTGGGTGCTTGTCCAGGACCATGGGGGCACCATAGGAAAATATATGCAAGAGTCACCTGGATTTACTGTTGATCTTTTGACTAGACCACCATAAAATCTAAATTTTTAAACTAACTTTTTCACTAACAGTGTCCAAGAATTTTGAAATTATGAAAAAATGGCGAAGGCCCAACATGGAAATGCAATGTTTCTGACTCAGAAATGAGCGCTATGTTTTTACAGTACCAACCAAGTGAATGAGATTTTTGTTTAATATCAACCAAAGCTGCATTTTATTTTTTTATTTATTTATTTATTTTTTTTTTTTTTTTACCTCCCTGGGGCTAAGGCCGGGATCACACAGGGATATTTTGTGCCGGATTTTGTCTCAGAATCCAGGTTAAAAAACCGCCTCCCATTGAAATCAATGGGAGCCGATCATTCAGCCGCGGTTGTCCACCTCGCGACACCTCCTTCCCAACAGGACCCATTCATTTGGGCCTAATCTGGAGCGGAGTGCCGCGACTGCATCGGCATCCAGTCACGTCTACCCGTTTTTGGTTCTGGATTCTGAGGTGGCCTCTGTCAAATTCTGAACAAAAAAAAACAAACCCATGTGAACTCAGCCTTAGGGACCCCCGTATTATAATACTAGCACTTTACTTGCCATATGAAGGTGCTATATAAGTAAGGAATCTTCAGCGGTCCCTCCAATAGCTGCGGACATTCCTCCTTCATTGATATTATTAATATGAAAATACACATAATCGATCAGTTTTATTTTTTTATGCTTCTGACCCCTCTCCCACCTCCTCTATTACTATGGCTGTACAGTAGATATGGGTGCGGGTTATTTTTGTAAGAAGCGGTTACATTTTATTTCTCTCCTTTGCAGCTTCATTTCCATAAACAGAAGTGGAAAACATTAGCGACATGTAAATCAGGGCTGCGTAGGGCGAGATTAGCCGGGTGTTAACGAATCTCTGGCGTCTGATCTAGGGCTAATGCCTGGCTTGTAGCGGAGAGGCCATGCTTCATTTACTGCTCCAGACTCCAGGACAGGCAGTGATGTATCAGAAAGTAATGCCGGCCCGTGTTATCTGGCTCCCGATGTGGCTGCTTGCGCCATGTTTCAGCGCCTTGCATCAGCAAACAAAGCTGCACAAATTATAATAATACACATATCTGGCAATAGGCTGTATCTGCCGCCTCTGTGGATTCCTACCATTTATTTCAGCTGCTCTCCAGCTCTTCTTCCAATAGTTAATGGGTAAGATACGAGGATACACTCCTGTACCATTATAACCACAGGTTCTGGAAATGTAACACTGTATTGGCTTTATGGAATAAACTTTTATAACAGATTCTTTGTTTTCTGCCTCTGTTATTTTATGTTCATATTGATAAAGCTTTATTATTTGTTGGCATTTTTGCCTAAACCTAAAATTTTACACTAATATATACACTCACCGTCCACTTTATTAGGTACACCATGCTAGTAACGGGTCGGACCCCCTTTTGCCTTCAGAACTGCCTCAATTCTTCGTGGCATAGATACAACAAGGTGCTGGAAGCATTCCTCAGAGATTTTGGTCCATATTGACATGATGGCATCACACAGTTGCCGCAGATTTGTCGGCTGCACATCCATGATGCGAATCTCCCGTTCCACCACATCCCAAAGATGCTCCTCTATTGGATTGAGATCTGGTGACTGTGGAGGCCATTGGAGTACAGTGAACTCATTGTCATGTTCAAGAAACCAGTCTGAGATGATTCCAGCTTTATGACATGGCATTGCGTTATCCTGCTGAAAGTAGCCATCAGATGTTGGGTACATTGTGGTCATAAAGGGATGGACATGGTCAGCAACAATACTCAGGTAGGCTTTGGTGTTGCAACGATGCTCAATTGGTACCAAGGGGCCCAAAGAGTGCCAAGAAAATATTCCCCACACCATGACACCACCACCACCAGCCTGAACCGTTGATACAAGGCAGGATGGATCCATGCTTTCATGTTGTTGACGCCAAATTCTGACCCTACCATCCGAATGTCACAGCAGAAATCGAGACTCATCAGACCAGGCAACGTTTTTCCAATCTTCAATTGTCCAATTTCGATGAGCTTGTGCAAATTGTAGCCTCAGTTTCCTGTTCTTAGCTGAAAGGAGTGGCACCCGGTGTGGTCTTCTGCTGCTGTAGCCCATCTGCCTCAAAGTTCGACGTACTGTGCGTTCAGAGATGCTCTTCTGGCTACCTTGGTTGTAACGGGTGGCTATTTGAGTCACTGTTGCCTTTCTATCAGCTCGAACCAGTCTGGCCATTCTCCTCTGACCTCTGGCATCAACAACGCATTTCCGCCCACAGAACTGCCGCTCACTGGATGTTTTTTCTTTTTCGGACCATTCTCTGTAAACCCTAGAGATGGTTGTGTGTGAAAATCCCAGTAGATCAGCAGTTTCTGAAATACTCAGACCAGCCCTTCTGGCACCAACAACCATGCCACGTTCAAAGGCACTCAAATCACCTTTCTTCCCCATACTGATGCTCAGTTTGAACTGCAGGAGATTGTCTTGACCATGTCTACATGCCTAAATGCACTGAGTTGCCGCCATGTGATTGGCTGATTAGAAATTAAGTGTTAACGAGCAGTTGGACAGGTGTACCTAATAAAGTGGCCGGTGAGTGTATATACGCGCACACACTAGGAGAAGCTTAAGAGATGACATAATGGCTTACTATTGATACATTGATATCAATAATCAAACAAGATGTAGTAAGCACCCCCTGGTGGCAGTTACAGGCAAAGGGACATGCACCCTTTTACCTGCTGCACTGTAGTACTGACCGGATTCTATACTCAGGAGTTCTATAGTGATGAACGGAGCAGCAGTGCACATGCTCACTGGTGTTTATAACGGGGACTATTGTGATCGCTGGGGGTTCTGTGGATAGGTAATGGCTATAGATGGTTGAACTTCTCTAGATTTGTTTTGCGGAATATTTGGTGGTCATGTGGGGCATTCTGACATAGTGATACAGGGTCATAACCTCAGTGCACCCAACATCAGCCCAACCACAACCTTCAGTGCTGACTAGGGTTGAGCGATCGGGATTGGAAAAGATTGGGGAGTTGCCTTCAGAGTGCCGTGCGCGCCCCCGCCTCCCAGGCTAGTGTTAGAAATGCTGGGAGAAGGCGGGGCTTGTGGCTTAGGAGAGTGTGGGCGGGTTTTGGGAGGGGAGACACCCACACTCTCCAAAGCCACAACAAGCCCTGCCTACTCCCATCATCTCAACACTAGCCTGGGAGGCGGGGGCATGGACGGCGCTCTGAAGGCATGTGAAGGAGAAAAGAACAGGGTAGCGATCGGTATCGGAATTCCATTCCAGATTTTTTTTTTTTTTTTTTTTCTCCTTCACATGCCTTCAGAGCGCCGTGCGCGCCCCCGCCTCTCAGGCTAGTGTTAGAGATGCTGGGAGAAGGCGGGGCTTGTGGCTTAGGAGAGTGTGAGCGGGTACTGGGAGGAGAGTCGTGATCTAACCGCCCACACTCTCCTAAGCCACAACAAGCCCTGTCTACTCCGAGCATCTCTAACACTAGCCCGTGAGGAGGGGGCGCTCTGTAGGCATGTGAAGGAGAGGGAAGAGGAGCGAGAAGAACTGGGAGCGGCAGCGATTCTGTGCAGGTAAGTTGGGGGGGGGGGGGGACTAAGTAGCCGGGGGACTTTTTTTTTTTTTTTTTTTTTTTTTTCAATCACTACACAGCGTGGAGTCCAAAAAATTGAAGCGTTCAATTTTTGGACTCCATGCTGTGTAGTGAACAGGATCGTTTTTAAAATCAGATCTTCGATCATTAAAAAAAAAAATCCCATTGAATTGCATTAGGATTGGAATCTGGTTTGAATGGAAAATGATCGGGAATTTGGATTTTAAAAGCGATCCTGAAATCTCAAGATCGGCTCAACCCCAGTGTTGACCTTAGGACATGTGACCCCAGCCAGACCCAAACAGGACGCTGGGGGACTACCAGATACCTAACAGAGGTGAGGTATGGTGAGTATAAGTCAGTTATAGTTACACCTCTCCAGAGTATTCTAATATTGTTTAGTTGGTGGCAGACTCCAAAAGTTATGGGTTTGGTGGAACCTAAAACTTTTGGAAAATTCGGGTTGAATTTGGTTCTAACCAAATCAGTTCATCCATCCCTAGCAATAGTTTTAAATCTTGGAACAACTTTATTAATGTGGAAATTTACAGTAACATGTACGTACTCCTGGACCGGCGACCTTATGAAAAACTCCATTGAATCCCAGTGTTGCTCAGCTCCAAGCATGTCGTAACAGATGCAGCATACAGGGGGATTGTAGCTTCACCAAAGTAACAGATTGACGATTACACAAACTACTATACTGTACCTCCTAAAGGTAGGTCCTCATGAGACAGATTTGTGTTTCCATATCTTTTCTTTTGGACTCTTCAGAGATATGAGACACAAGATCAGCATTTTAGGAGAGACATTACTGTATATGATATGTATAGGTATGGCCACCCAGTAGTGGTTTTGTGACTTGCGGTCTGGCAAAGGCTTTGCTGTATTGCTTTCGCAATATTATGTTAAATTTGGTGCATAAAAAATTGGAATCATTTACCAAATGTAGCAGGTAAAGGTGGATCTGTATAACAATGAGTATAATAAAGGTAGGACTGACCGTCGCGTAGCCGTCCACTGTCTAGTTGGGGGTTGAGGACGCAAATCCTTGCGCCAGTTTTCTGAGTGGTGTAGATTTCCATTCTGGGGCACACAACATCCCGAGATGTACTGGAATTATTATTCTGCCACATCTTGTGGGGCATCAGAAAAGTCAGACCTTTATAAATCCCCCATTGTCATCACTGTGCCCAGTAGCGCTCACAATCCACATTCCCTATCAGGTCTGAGCTACGGGATCGGGAGGAAACCCACCAAACACAGGAGAACATACAAACTCCTTACAGGTATTGTCCTCGGTCAGATAAGTAACCAGGACCCCAGGGCTGATCTGCCTCTAATATACGAGTCAGAAAACGCAAGAAGTGAACGAAAAACAAAAAAATTTATTGATACATGTTTTTATCATCATAAATTAAAATAATTAATCAGTGACTGCAAACTCCCAGACCAGATCTTCACGGAGGCTCCAGCCTGGCAGATCAGGATGATGGAAATCTGGAGATGATGTTCTTCTCTCCAGGACGTTCTGGAGTCTTCATGTTCTGGCCGAGTTGGGTGTTAAGTGGTCGTCACGCCCCAGAAGGATAGAATTGCTCTAAGGAGCCATGATGGCCGGGCCTCTGCTCCTGGGCGGCTTCTGGGCCAGGATCGGCAAGTGACACCGCGGGCCCCACAAACACTATCATTATACTCGGGACGTCTTTGCAGACCCCCGAGTATAATGATCAGTGGACCAGGAGAGGTAAGGGAACATAACAAACAGTGTTACTTACCTCTCCACGATCCTGCCAGGCCTCCGTCATTTGTGTCTGACGTCACATGACCCAGGCCTGCTTCCCGGGTCATGTGATGTCTGATGTCATTAAAGCAAGACAAGAGCGGCGGCCGAAAGCCTAGGAGCCGGGGGACAGGTAAGCAACTGTTTCTGTTTTGTTAATGTTTTTATTCCCCCGGGTCTCCGATTATTATACTCTGGGGTGTTTTTTTATGTTTGTATCCCTCCTGGGTCTCCGATTATTAGACTGTGGGTTCTGAAAAGACCCCAGAGTATAATAATTGTTCATGGGTGTCCACAGTGGGGCATAATACTATGTTCAGGGGCCACTATGGAGTATAATACTGTGTGCAGGGGCCACTATGGGGGATAATACTGTGTGCAGGGGTCACTATGGGGTATAATACTGTGTGCAGGGGCCACTATGGAGTATAATACTGTGTGGAGGGGCCACTATGGGGACATAATACTGTGTGCAGGGGCCACTATGGAGTATAATACTGTGTGCAGGGGTCGCTATGGGACATAATACTGTGTGCAGGGGCCACTATGGGGGATAATACTGTGTGCAGGGGCCACTATGGGGGATAATACTGTGTGCAGGGGCCAATATGGGGCATAATACTGTGTGCAGGGGCCACTATGGGGGATAATACTGTGTGCAGGGGCCACTATGGGGGATAATAAAGTGTGCAGGGGCCACTATGGGGTATAATATTGTGTGCAGGGGCCACTATGGGGTATAATACTGTGTGCAGGGGCCACTATGGGGTATAATACTGTGTGCAGGGGCCACTATGGGGCATAATACTGTGTGCAGGGGCCACTATGGGGCATAATACTGTGTGCATGGGACACTATGGGACATAATACTGTGTGCATGGGACACTATGGGACATAATACTGTGTGCAGGGGCCTCTTTGGGGAATAATACTGTGTGCATGGGCCACTATGGGGGATGATACTGTGTGCAGGGGCCACTATGGGGGATAATAAAGTGTGCAGGGGCCACTATGGGGCATAATACTGTGTGCAGGGGCCTCTATGGGGAATAATACTGTGTGCATGGGACACTATGGGGGATAATACTGTGTGCAGGGGCCACTATGGGGTATAATACTGTGTGCAGGGGCCACTATGGGGTATAATACTGTGTGCAGGGGCCACTATGGGGCATAATACTGTGTGCATGGGACACTATGGGACATAATACTGTGTGCAGGGACCACTATGGGGGATAATACTGTGTGCAGGGGCCACTATGGGGTATAATACTGTGTGCAGGGGCCACTATGGGGTATAATACTGTGTGCAGGGGCCACTATGGGGTATAATACTGTGTGCAGGGGCCACTATGGGGCATAATACTGTGTGCATGGGACACTATGGGACATAATACTGTGTGCAGGGGCCACTATGGGGTATAATACTGTGTGCAGGGGCCACTATGGGACATAATACTGTGTGCAGGGGCCACTATGGGGGATAATACTGTGTGCAGGGGCCACTATGGGGCATAATACTGTGTGCAGGGGCCACTATGGGACATAATACTGTGTGCAGGGGCCTCTTTGGGGAATAATACTGTGTGCATGGGACACTATGGGGGATAATACTGTGTGCTGGGGCCACTATGGGACATAATACTGTGTGCATGGGACACTATGGGACATAATACTGTGTGCAGGGGCCTCTTTGGGGAATAATACTGTGTGCATGGGACACTATGGGGGATAATACTGTGTGCTGGGGCCACTATGGGGCATAATGCTGGGTGAAGGGGCCACTATGGGGGATAATACTGTGTGCAGGGGCCACTATGGGGCATAATGCTGGGTGAAGGGGCCTCTATGGGGTATAATACTGTGTGCATGGGACACTATAGGGGATAATACTGTGTGCAGTTGCCACTATGGGGTATAATCCTGTGTGCAGTGACTTTTGTTTCATGGCTGGACATTTGGACGACTGTTTATGGTCGGTATGTATCTCAGATAGCCCCCCTTTTATAAATTGTAGTCCTCCCTTATAAATAATAGTTTCTGCTTATGGAGTCCATAATAAAATCAGACCCCTTTGGGGTTCGGAATCAGACCAATAGCTCAGTGTGTGGCCGCGGCTTGATCCCTCCATTGTTAACTAACCACATGAGGTCAGCTGAGTTCAGTAGTGCTCCGGCCTTAGACTTCACACTTTAGATCCAATGACTTGCTATGAAACACATGTCTTATATAGCAAAAAAAAAAAGAAATGGCTGCGTCATAAATGATTGTTAAAAATAAAAAGCCATACATAGACTATTCTCATGGAAACAATGGCGGTCACGGTCGGACACTTAGCGTGTGTTGGAGACCATTGTTTGGTACGTTGATCAGTTCTCCTTCTCTATGGCCATTTGTCTGTCACAATCCAGTCGGACCAGATGACTTACTACGAGCTCTTCCTTTGTTTTATGTTCATTCTCAGTTTCTTTAGTGGTTTTCATAAAGGGATCCATCACAGTTCATTGTACGGCCATGGGCGTCCTAAATAACCTCTCACCCTACAATGAACCCTCTTCAGAAGACCAATGTTCCTCCCATTACACTCTATGGATTTCTTTCAGAATTATTTTTGGGACGTTGCATTGTGCTGTCCCTCTGTTATGCCTCCTGGAAATGTAGGACTGAATTGACAATTTATCGTTAACCACATGCTGACTGCTTATTGACTGTCTATGTCCAAGTGATCGGTATCTAACTGTGCAAGAATACCAGAACATCCCAGCAAGAAAGAAGGGAAGGTTTATTACCATCCCTGCCTTCCCAAATGCTGTATATACGATGCTCAATGGGCACTGTATACACAGCTATGGGAGCTGCCATGATGGTTTTCTGCTACCTGGGGGAAGTGAGATCGTGCCCTAGATTTTTTGCAAAACTGCAAAATTGGTCTCTGAACCCTATCGCACACCAGGGGGGATGTCCGGCCTACACTATAAAATGGAAGTGGCCGTTTTGTGATATGTGATCATATAGGTAGCCCAATCACCACATCCACCTCAGACATTTCTTGCATATCCAACGAGTTTGTGACCTGGACCTATAGCGGAAAGGGAATCCCCTAAGCACCAGTCAGGCTTTTGGCTAACAGTTATTGTAGTGGGAGTGGAGAAGTGGCCATGCTTGCTTTTTCTTGGTTGGAAAAGATCACCAAATGGAAGGGATGTGGAGCATAGTTGCCAAAAAGTCCTGAATTGTTTGTGACAGTTCCTAGTTTTTCTGGCACGTTCTGAAAGTTCTGACCAAAATAGAGACAAAGGCTTACAAACTCCACCCATAATGGGCAATCCCATTGTTTTAGGGCCCAATATAGGAGTTAAAGGGTATCTGTCACCAGAAGCAAGCATATCAAGCCAGCCCTGCAGATAAAGACTATGTCTCCGCAATGGAGGCACCAACTCACAAGGGGAACACTGATTCAAGTGACACTAACCTATCTATCTGCAGGGCTGGGGTGATATGCTGGTTCTGGTGTCACTAACCTATCTATCTGCAGGACTGAGGTGATATGCTGGTTCTGGTGACACTAACCTATCTATCTGCAGGGCTGTGGTGATATGCTGGGTCTGGTGACACTAACCTATCTATCTGCAGGGCTGGGGTGATATGCTGGGTCTGGTGACACTAACCTATCTATCTGCAGGACTGGGGTGATATGCTGGTTCTGGTGACACTAACCTATCTATCTGCAGGGCTGGGGTGATATACTGGTTCTGGTGACACTAACCTATCTATCTGCAGGGCTGGGGTGATATGCTGGGTCTGGTGTCACTAACCTATTTATCTGCAGGGCTGGGGTGATATGCTGGTTCTGGTGACACTAACCTATCTATCTGCAGGGCTGGGGTGATATGCTGGGTCTGGTGACACTAACCTATCTATCTGCAGGACTGGGGTGATATGCTGGTTCTGGTGACACTAACCTATCTATCTACAGGGCTGGGGTGATATGCTGGTTCTGGTGACACTAACCTATCTATCTGCAGGGCTGGGGTGATATGCTGGGTCTGTTGACAGTAACCTATCTCTGCAGGGCTGGGGTGATATGCTGGTTCTGGTGACACTAACCTATCTATCTGCAGGCTGGGGTGATATACTGGGTCTGGTGACACTAACCTATCTATCTGCAGGACTGGGGTGATATGCTGGTTCTGGTGACAGTAACCTATCTATCTGCGGGGCTGGGGGTGATATGCTGGTTCTGGTGACAGTAACCTATCTATCTGCGGGGCTGGGGTGATATGCTGGTTCTGGTGACACTAACCTATCTATCTGCAGGGCTGTGGTGATATGCTGGTTCTGGTGACACTAACCTATCTATCTGCAGGGCTGGGGTGATATGCTGGGGTCTGGTGACACTAACCTATCTATCTGCAGAGCTGGGGTGATATGCTGGTTCTGGTAATACTAACCTATCTATCTGTATGGCTGGGGTGATATGCTGGTTCTGGTGACACTAACCTATCTATCTGCAGGGCTGGAGTGATATGCTGGTTCTGGTGACACTAACCTATCTATCTGCAGGGCTGGGGTGATATGCTGGGGTCTGGTGACACTAACCTATCTATCTGCAGGGCTGGGGTGATATGCTGGGGTCTGGTGACACTAACCTATCTATCTGCAGGGCTGGGGTGATATGCTGGTTCTGGTGACACTAACCTATCTGCACCAAATTGCATTAAAAAATTGCATGCAATGTAATGAAGAAAAAAACCCATGTATGTAAGGTTCTAATAATTCATAATATCTTATGGAATAACCTGTAACATTTTGCCGCAGCGTTGTAAAGGGTGTAAGGGTTTGTGTGAATCTAGCCTGAGACTCGTGGGAGATGATGATCACTCAGCTTTCCCGGTTTGAACGTATCTCAGGCTAACCCTGCATAAAGTTCAGGTGTCTGCACAGGGTGGACACCCACATAGCACCATTCACAAATCAGGGCGTGATACCAGGTCGGTGAGCCGACATTAAGAATAGCAGCACATTGTGTGAATTTCCAGTTTATCAGTCTTAATCTCCTCCCTTCGCAAGGTGTAATATGCCTCCTTCCTATAGCTTGTCAAACAGGAATCGTCCTCCGGAGACTAGCAGCTCTGCCTGCAGACACACTTGGCCAAGAATTGACTTGTTCTGATCAGCCGCCGAGCCAAAGTCTTCACAGGTAAGTTACCACCTGCACATGTCATATTCTTCTGAGCGGTCTTCAGTCTTTGGATTCTTCTTTGGGGTCTTAAGGGGTCAACGCGTAAATCGTGATTGTGGTGAAGGGGTTAACTTTTGACGTCTCAATTATTTAAGTTCCCGGCTGTTACAAAGTGCGTGTTCTATAAAGTTTTATTAGCCTATGTCATTCGCTGTTTTATGGCTCTGCTAGGCAGTGGCGGACTTTGATCCTGTTATTTGCAGTCTTTATTAGCTCAAGTTACCCTAGGTTCTATAATATAGAAAGACATTACCGTGATGTACAATATGTATAGTGTTCACGCTTCATGTAAAACACAGTGACCTTGTTAAGAACCCTAATTAACAATATCGTTACCAGATAGGTATGTGGAGATGGAGAGCTGTGTTTGCCAGCTGACGTTTCAATGATAGTCTCAGTTCTGCTACATCAGCCAAGCCAAGGTCTTAAGAAGATCATTTTTACCGTAAACCAAGAGGGAAGAAGTAAAAATAGACACTATACAGGCCAATGTGTCATCCCTTGTAGAGATTTCTGGCTTGGATTTCTAGGTGTATGCAAAATATGTCACCAGCTGAGAAACAAGTGGAACTTGTTTGGTCCTTAGAACTACAGAGGATAGAAAAGTTCTAGAATGTCACGGTCTCCATGAGCCAAATCTTTCTCCTTTAAGCTGAGTAGGCAAAGAGTCTTGAAAGCAAATTAGGAGTCAGAGGACAACCAACGCCAGTCACCTGGTCCTCAGAACTCTAGAGTAGGAAGGTACGAGAAGGAGTAGCGGAAGAAGGTGGCTGTCCGAATATTGGTGAGAAGGGCTCAGGACTAGAGATGAGTGAGTAGTGTTCGATCGAGTAGGTATTCGATCGAATACTACGGTATTCAAAATACTTGTACTCAATCGAGTACCACTTGCTATTCGAATGGAAAAGTTCTATGCAGAACCCGCATTGATTGGCCGAATGCTACACAGTCGGCCAATCAACGCTGGTTCTTCTCCTACCTTTGGAAGTCTTTTCTGTGCAGCTTCCCCGCGGCGTCTTCCGGCTCTTCATTCACTCTGCCAGGCTTGTAGTGCGGACATGCGCAGTCGGCTCTGCCCAGGCCCAATGCCTGGCAAAGTGAATTCAGAGCCGGAAGACGCCGCGGGGACACTGCACGGAGAAGACTTCTCGGAGTATCCAGCACCTCACTCGTGGACTTGGTAAGTGTAATTTGATCGAATGTTGCCTATCCCTGAAACGAGCATTTTCCCCCCATAGACTATAATAGGATTCGATATCGAACATTTTACTGTTCACTCATCTCTACTCAGGACGTGAGCTAGAAGAGTCCAACCTGAAGGGTTGTCATCTGCAAGTTCTCACTTCAAATTATCGAAGCTTCAGAGACAAACACAATATGGGTACATGAGCAAACATTTACAGAGACAGGATAAGGAAGGAATTAAACTCTAGGATATAAGTATCACACCCTGGCTTTGAGTCTTTTATGAGGTACGTTGGATCAATGCCTGATGATCATTTGGCAAGGGTAGCAGGATGTCTCGTAAGTAATCAGCAAAAACTGAGGGTGGAGGACAAAGGATAAAGGATTGTAGTTGTATATTGGAGGTGGGGAACTGTGAACTTGTCAAGTGATTATCATCCTGGTGACGTGTGTTGGTGCAATGAACTCTTCCATCAGGTGTATTTGCGACAACGTCTGGTGACCATTTGTGAAGAGTAGCATGGACACTTTTCTACTGACATTCTTTGATGGTGTTCGGAGGAGAGGTCTCAAAATTGGTCTACGGAAAATTTGGAGCATAGACAGGAACACCATTTTAGGTGAATTATAGAGGCATCAGGAATAATCTGAAATATATCTATCAAGTAGGATTGAATTGGGGTGAATCGTTATGTCTTGAAGGCCAACCAAAACTCCAGTGGGTTCTAGAAACAGAAACTATCTAGCGATGAAAGAGGGTGGTAGCCCCTGTACCATCTAAAATGTGCCTACTTACCTTGGTTGGATTTCGGCAGTCGGAAAATATGGAAAGTTTTTGATGACTATGAGGCTCTAGCCTGGAACACATCGGAGAGAACATCCTCACCAGTTAATATATCCACAAATGTGGGCGAGGCAATGGTGTGGCTGCAACATTAAAGCCTTGATGTGTCGAGACAACATTTTAAGCATGTACAGAACAGAGTTAGAAATGTCATCTACAAGCTCGGAGAAATGTTGCCCAAAATTATTTTTCTGGTGTTGGAAATTATTGATGATAGTCAAGGAATGAACACTGAGAGATAACGTTTCTTCTGTGTGACCATGGCTGAATGTGTAAGTCTTGGTGACTGATCGATCTACGGTGGCCCAACATTTTAGGTAGCAGAGATATAAAGACACTGGGACTTGGGCAGACATAGCATACATGCAGCCTAGGTATTTGCCCAGGGGCCCAGTGGGTAAGGGTACACTGTCGACCTAATAATGGCTTCCTAATCTCTACTAGATTGCATGCAAGTGGTTGAAATAATGAATTTCATAGCACCCCATGCCTCCATGCCTGATGGATTGTTATGGGTCAAGAGGAGCATGTTGTCTACTTACGGAGACCGCCATATTGGTGTAGGGAAACTTGAATGCTTTCCTTCCCTTGGGAATTTTGTGAAAAGATCTACAAGTCGGTTCTCCTTGATGGAAAAAAGGAAAACTGCACCTCTAGCGCCACCTATGGTAAGGTAGCTGTATGATGTGCCTATAGGATGGCCCATATATTGTTCATGCAGAGGGTCCATCCGATAGCTACAATATTGAGCAAAATAAAGCAAATTAGAGGGGTATTCCCATAACTCTTGTTCAGCAGCCTGCAAGGCTCTGTGCTCTCTTCATTTCCTGGATTTCTCAGCACATTGGTGGGCGGGCTTTCACTTGCTCTGCTATGTTTGCAGTAATGAGGGATTGGTTGTAAATGCATTACCACAGTATAAAGCTGATGTGCAAACTGATGTAGCAGAGCTGGATTTGAGTCAGCTTGCATTACATACAGAGGTAATGGACTCCCTATCTCAGCCCTTATCAGCTAAATTCAATTAAACCAACTGATAAGTGGAAAAGCTGAAGATAGACAGCACAGTAATCCCGGAGCTCTCACCTCCCCCCTCCCCTATCTGAGGAGCTCCGTTGCTTGTCAGCCCCTCCATCCCCCCCTGAGAGCAGGCAGCTACATCACTTGGGAAATGAGCAGATAAGCCCAGTGGCCATAGAAACGCAGTGTCAACAATGAAGTGAATAATTAAGACAGTGGCCAGACAAAGCAGTTTTGATAAAGCAATGCATTTAGGAAAAGTCTTAAATCCACATAAACTAGCAGTATAGATGGGATGCTTTTCATGGGACAACCCCTTTAAGAAAAAAGAAATCTAAATTCCATCAATATTTGGTGTGACCATTGCCGTTTGGAGGAAGTGATGATACGGCCCCCACAGATATAGCCCTGATCTCAACATCATCCAGTCTGTCTGGGATGACATGAAGAGACAGAAGGATTGGAGCAAGCCTACATCCACAGAAGATCTGTGCTTAGTTCTCCAAGATAGCGGGTACAACCTCCCTGCCGAGTTCTGCCGAACTGTCTGCAAGTACCGAGAAGAATTGATGAAAGGCAAAGGTCACACCAAGTTCTAATGGGATTTATAGTTTTCTTTCTTCATTCACTTAATTTTGTTAATTGACAAAAATAAACTATTAACCCTTCTATTACTGATAGTATTCTTTCTGTGGAGTATTTTTCATAGTGCTAATTGCTGATATTCAAGAAAAAAAGTCTCATCTAAAATTGACCATTCAGTGTTTTATAGGTGTGCGCTATATGTTATATTATATTATAGGATATATGTGAGCTGCCCTAAGTCTTCAGGAAACCATTGTTATTAAAAGGTAACTCAAGCAGTTTTCCGATTCAGGAACTGCAAATAGACTTTGAACATTTCGTATATTACCTAGGTGACAGCACCGATGGATCGCTGGCTAAATTGATTTAATACACCTTTGTCCTAGAGATTTGTCTGTGTTGCTCTCCTTCCGGGGCAAATTGGAGATCATTGTTTTGGCCAATACTGACAAATGTAATTATTTCTACCATACCATCTGGGAGCAGGACATGAAGGTAGGAGAGAAGCTGAGCTCTGTGATATATAGGTTATATGATAGAGGAGAGAAGCTGAGCTCTGTGATATATAGGGTTATAGGATAGAGGAGAGAAGCTGAGCTCTGTGATATATAGGTTATATGATAGAGGAGAGAAGCTGAGCTCTGTGATATATAGGGTTATATGATAGAGGAGAGAAGCTGAGCTCTGTGATATATAGGGTTATATGATAGAGGAGAGAAGCTGAGCTCTGTGATATATAGGTTATATGATATAGGAGAGAAGCTGAGCTCTGTGATATATAGGGTTATATGATAGAGGAGAGAAGCTGAGCTCTGTGATATACAGGGTTATATGATAGAGGAGAGAAGCTGAGCTCTGTGATATATAGGGTTATAGGATAGAGGAGAGAAGCTGAGCTCTGTGATATATATGTTATATGATAGAGGAGAGAAGCTGAGCTCTGTGATATATAGGTTATGTGATAGAGGAGAGAAGCTGAGCTCTGTGATATATAGGTTATATGATAGAGGAGAGAAGCTGAGATCTGTGATATATAGGGTTATATGATAGAAGAGAGAAGCTGAGCTCTGTGATATATAGGTTATATGATAGAGGAGAGAAGCTGAGCTCTGTGATATATAGGTTATGTGATAGAGGAGAGAAGCTGAGCTCTGTGATATATAGGTTATATGAGAGAGGAGAGAAGCTGAGCTCTGTGATATATAGGGTTATAGGATAAAGGAGGGAAGCTGAGCTCTGTGATATATAGGTTATATGATAGAGGAGAGAAGCTGAGCTCTGTGATATATAGGTTATATGAGAGAGGAGAGAAGCTGAGGTCTGTGATATATAGGGTTATAGGATAAAGGAGAGAAGCTGAGCTCTGTGATATATAGGTTATATGATAGAGGAGAGAAACTGAGATCTGTGATATATAGGGTTATATGATAGAGGAGAGAAGCTGAGCTCTGTGATATATAGGGTTATATAATAGAGGAGAGAAACTGAGCTCTGTGATATATAGGGTTATATAATAGAGGAGAGAAGCTGAGCTCTGTGATATATAGGGGTATATGATAGAGGAGAGAAACTGAGCTCTGTGATATATAGGGTTATATGATAGAGGAGAGAAGCTGAGCTCTGTGATATATAGGTTATATGATAGAGGAGAGAAGCTGAGCTCTGTGATATATAGGGATATATGATAGAGGAGAGGAGCTGAGCTCTGTGATATATAGGGTTATATGATAGAGGAGAGAAGCTGAGCTCTGTGATATATAGCGTTATATGATAGAGGAGAGAAGCTGAGCTCTGTGATATATAGCGTTATATGATAGAGGAGAGAAGCTGAGCTCTGTGATATATAGGGTTATATGATAGAGGAGAGGAGCTGAGCTCTGTGATATATAGGGTTATATGATAGAGGAGAGAAGCTGAGCTCTGTGATATATAGGTTATATGAGAGAGGAGAGAAGCTGAGCTCTGTGATATATAGGGTTATAGGATAAAGGAGAGAAGCTGAGCTCTGTGAAATATAGGGTTATATGATAAAGGAGAGAAGCTGAGCTCTGTGATATATAGGGTTATATGATAGAGGAGAGAAGCTGAACTCTGTGATATGTAGGGTTATATGATAGAGAAGAGAAGCTGAGCTCTGTGATTATATAGGGTTATAGGATATAGGGAAGAAGCTGAGCTCTGTGATATATAGGGTTATATGATAGAGGAGAGAAGCTGAGCTCTGTGATATATAGGTTATAGGATAGAGGAGAGAAGCTGCGCTCTGTGATATATAGGGTTGTAGGATAGAGGAGACAAGCTGAGCTCTGTATATATAGGGTTATATGATAGAGTAGAGAAGCTGAGATCTGTGATATATATGTTATATGATAGAGGAGAGAAGCTGAGCTCTGTGATATATAGGTTATGTGATAGAGGAGAGAAGCTGAGCTCTGTGATATATAGGTTATATGATAGAGGAGAGAAGCTGAGATCTGTGATATATAGGTTATGTGATAGAGGAGAGAAGCTGAGCTCTGTGATCTATAGGTTATATGAGAGAGGAGAGAAGCTGAGCTCTGTGATATATAGGGTTATAGGATAAAGGAGGGAAGCTGAGCTCTGTGATATATAGGTTATATGATAGAGGAGAGAAGCTGAGCTCTGTGATATATAGGTTATATGAGAGAGGAGAGAAGCTGAGGTCTGTGATATATAGGGTTATAGGATAAAGGAGAGAAGCTGAGCTCTGTGATATATAGGTTATATGATAGAGGAGAGAAACTGAGATCTGTGATATATAGGGTTATATGATAGAGGAGAGAAGCTGAGCTCTGTGATATATAGGTTATATGAGAGAGGAGAGAAGCTGAGCTCTGTGATATATAGGGTTATATGATAGAGGAGAGAGGCTGAGCTCTGTGATATATAGGGTTATATGATAGAGAAGAGAAGCTGAGCTATGTGATATATAGGTTATATGATAGAAGAGAGAAGCTGAGCTCTGTGATATATAGGTTATATGATAGAGGAGAGAAGCTGAGCTCTGTGATATATAGGTTATGTGATAGAGGAGAGAAGCTGAGCTCTGTGATATATAGGTTATATGAGAGAGGAGAGAAGCTGAGCTCTGTGATATATAGGGTTATAGGATAAAGGAGGGAAGCTGAGCTCTGTGATATATAGGTTATATGATAGAGGAGAGAAGCTGAGCTCTGTGATATATAGGTTATATGAGAGAGGAGAGAAGCTGAGGTCTGTGATATATAGGGTTATAGGATAAAGGAGAGAAGCTGAGCTCTGTGATATATAGGTTATATGATAGAGGAGAGAAACTGAGATCTGTGATATATAGGGTTATATGATAGAGGAGAGAAGCTGAGCTCTGTGATATATAGGATTATATGATAGAGGAGAGAAGCTGAGCTCTGTGATATATAGGTTATATGAGAGAGGAGAGAAGCTGAGCTCTGTGATATATAGGGTTATATGATAGAGGAGAGAAGCTGAGCTCTGTGATATATAGGTTGTATGATAGAGGAGAGAAGCTGAGCTCTGTGATATATAGGGTTATAGGATAAAGGAGAGAAGCTGAGCTCTGTGATATATAGATTATATGATAGAGGAGAGAAGCTGAGCTCTGTGATATATAGGATTATATGATAGAGGAGAGAAGCTGAGCTCTGTGATATATAGGGTTATAGGATAAAGGAGAGAAGCTGAGCTCTGTGATATATAGATTATATGATAGAGGAGAGAAGCTGAGCTCTGTGATATATAGGATTATATGATAGAGGAGAGAAGCTGAGCTCTGTGATATATAGGATTATATGATAGAGGAGAGAAGCTGAGCTCTGTGATATATAGATTATATGATAGAGGAGAGAAGCTGAGCTCTGTGATATATAGATTATATGATAGAGGAGAGAAGCTGAGCTCTGTGATATAGAGTAGATTTAATCCTGACAAGCAGACATGTTGAGCACTGCTTACTGTGTACTCTGTATGGGTCAAGAAGGGTATTGTGTCTCAGTGAACAGACTGCTGTATCAACATAGGGAGACTCAGCGGCCATCTATATTCTTCTAGGAAAAGGAAAATATGCAAATTAATTTTAGTAGTTTGAAAAAGAAAAAACTTCCTCTAGCCCCATCTATGGGAAGGGAACTAATTTGTAGACCGTTTCTCTTTTGATCTAGTCAACCAGTACCTGCTCTGCAATGATAAGGGACAGGAACAATGATTTGGTTATACACCTAATCCAAGTTCCTTATAAAGGTGATACTATGGTTTCCAAATATGTCTCTGTTATACAGCTTTAGCTTTAGAGCCCTGTTTTCATGTAAATCAATGCTTTATTCCTATGCAGATGAGGGGAAGAGAGTTTTTGGGGAGTATATTAGCTTGCCTGCACTTCGGTCTCAACACCATGAAAATGGGGCTCCAAAGCGAAGTAACAGTGACATATTTGGAAACCGTAGAAGATACTGGGATTAGGTTTCTAACAAATATACTACATCAGATACTGATTCCTAGGAAGCTACTTTTTAATAGGTGGCGCTAGAGGAATGTTTTTTTTCTAAGTAGGAAAACCATTTTGTGTAGTATAAGCACACTGATACAGGGAGAGACGTCCATCACTATGTGAGTGGGTCAGCAGGACTCTCACTGTCTCTCCTAGGAGTCCTGTCAGGGTTCAGTCTGCGTTTTGCTCAGATATCCTGTTCCAAATCATATAAACGTCTATATCACCGAGCTCAGCTTCTTTCTATTATATCCTGCTCTCATTCCAGAGGTCAGATCCACATCTATCTGGTATTTATGGCATAAACTATGTATATGCCATAAATTCCGGAGATGGGAAATATCCCTTTAAGGATGGGACTCTTGAGTAGTGGGTAGTGTTATCTTTAGGTTGTAGTAGCATTCATTTTAAACTTTGCTTGCTGCTCTGGACTGGATGATAATACTATACCTATACAGAGGGTGAATAACCCCCCTCTAGATCTTTGGGGCAAATCCTTCTACTTATGCAGGTAACCAAACTGGTCTAAAGAGTCTTATAGGTCAGGCAGTGGTTAAGGGTTAAGCCAATAAGTTTCTATACTGGAGACAAAAGCTAGAGACATACCATCCTGCACGGTAGCTCTGCTGGTTTCAGTATAAAAATGGTGGAATCGCAACATACACTAGATAGACTCTATTCTAGTCTATGAGGTCATGGATAACCACTGTGTTAACGGTCCAGCTCTCCATCGTTTGGATTGAACGAATGACAGACCGCCCAGACGGTGTGACCCCAGCCTTACTTCTACTGACTGTCCATGGCTGTCAGCCATTTATTACAGAGTCAGAGATTGGTTGTAGAAACATAGAGAAGTTGGAGTAGGTGGTTTGTCCTGCCAACTCCACAGTCCTGATTTTGACAGCTGAACTTGGGGGCTGTACCATCTCTGAACCTCCGGTGTACTCGTATAGTTTCCACGACTTTATTTCCATTCAGTTTGCAGGAAAGTGTTGTATCTGCGTCAGATAGATGACCCTAGGGTATATTGAGCAATACATCTGTTGAAATGTTAGTTTAGGTTGGTGACTGTGTACACAGCTTGGCAGGGTCCTGTAAAAACGGAAAATCAGAAGTGACCTGTAGTCAAAAAGATCAGTGAAGATGATGATTTGCAGTGTTGGAAGTGGAACAAATGTCCTTAGAACTTTTTCAGGCTATTATTATTCTCTATATGGACAGTAGATGTTGGATTTCGTCACGAGTAGTATTCGATCGAATACCTTGCCGCCATAGGAATGCGTGCAAGCGGCCGAACACCAGGGGGTTAAGCGCATTAAATATTCAATGCATTCGGCCGCTTACATGCATTCCTATGGCGGTGAGGCATTCGATCGAATACTACTGGCTCATCTCTAGTCACGAGGATGAAGTAGACCATGTTATATGAATTATTTGATACCAAATTGTATCAACTTAGACACTTGACTCCAAAATTGGTGTAAAGGTGAAAAATGGTCCACCAATAATTCCGGTGCCCCTAAGTTCAGCCTATCACTCCACCAAGACGAGGAACCGGACCCCTGTTCTTGGGACTGGTGGATATCTGAGTGGTCGACTTCACCAATCATGAAGTTATCCCCTACCCTATCGATAGGGGATAACTTCTAAAGTTTTAAGCCCCTCCTTCTAAATTGGTCCCCCAAGGAAATGAAACAGATCGACAGATTAACCCTCCGTTTTTTCCTCGGTAAGACTACTACTGGCGAACCATATAGACCAGATTATCTCCTGTTTACTTCTAGAATTCTCTCCTAGGTTTAGCATCCCGTTAATGTGAATTTCTATAGACATTATTTAGCTTCAGCTTCGGTGAACCCGAGTGCATGAAATTTCTGATCCTTCCTAAACGACTACTTTGTACTTGAGGAAAAATGTTAAAAGAATTTTTAGCAGCCACAGATTTAACAATTTCCCATGTGGCATTATCTGAGCAAAAGCGGAGAACATCACAGCAGAGACTTCCTAAGCCAACTACGGGAGCCGAGTTCCTGAAGCTCATTTGTACACCGTAATTCCCAGGTGTTGCGGGGACTTTGAAGCACTGGCACAGCCGTATATTTTCTGTATTAACACAGAAAAATTACGCATTATGTGTGCGGAAAAAATATTTATATAAAAAATAAAACTTCTTAAATAGTCCCTCGAGGACCCAACTCTCAAAGGCTCTTTGGAGACTCCTGACAGATGGTGCGTAGTCTCAGATAAAGTTGTATTACAGTCATCCGGGAAGACTAACTCTCATTCTCACCTTAAGAAGAGAAGTATACAAGTGTTAATTGTATTAACAATTAATGAAACAGCAGCGGATATTTTCTAGAAGATGTAATACAGATGTGTAGATAGAGTCAACCTAAGTATTTTATGGATGTTCCCTCTCCTTTACTTGTACTTTTTGCTCCTCCTCTTCCCCTCCCACAGCATACAGTCTTACAAAGCTGTGGCTGAAGCTGCATCTCCTTCCCACCCCCTCCTGTCCAAACATAGCAGATTTTTTATGGCATTTATTTACTAGAGTACCTACCAAGTCTAGTACTCATATTCTGATGTGGATGAGTAGTTTGAAGTGCTGTAGATCTGCACTATTGTCATGTAATTGGGTTAATCTTCAGATTTTTTATTCTGAAGTGTGGATATTTTTCTTTTCTTTTTTTTTTTTTTTTAATGTAGATTGTGAGCCCCATATAGGTATCACAATGTACTTTTTTTTCCCTATCAGTATGTCTTTGTAGAGGAAAGCCACGCAAACACGGGGAGAACATACAAACTCCTTACAGATGTTGTTCCTGGCGGGATTCGAACCCAGGACTCCAGCGCTGCAAGGCTAACCACTGAGCCACCATGTTGCCCCTAAGAAGTGTGGATCTTTTTCTATAGCATGTGGACACGGTTGTGGAAATTGCACTCACATGCCAGTGATACGTATGGCCATCAGATTTGATGGAATCTGTGCCAGAATCTGTGTTGAGTTCAGTGACCCAGATTTCTATTTTGGTAATTGTTAGACACTGGCATAAACATGGTGCATAGTTGGCGCAACTTGGCAAAAGGTGGCACACCTTGGTGTATCTCGTACGGGCTAAAAAAAATTGATTCGTAAAACAGAGAAAAAAGGGGCATGGTGCAATGCACCCAGATGCACCAAAAACACACCAAAATTATGTCAGAAAGATCTCCCTCCACATAAGCCAACTAAACATTGGCATAAACATAGACTAGCCAGGGGTAGGGAACGTACGGCTCTCCAGCTGTTGCAAAACTACAACTCCCAGCATGCATACTTGCTCTGCTGTTCTTGGAACTCCCATGGAAGTGAATGGAGCATGATGGGAGTTGTAGTTTCACAGCTGCTGGCAAGCCAAACGTTCCCTACCCCTGGACGAGAGAGTCTGAAGATAAAGATACATCAAATTCAACATTCTGCTTCTGTGATAAATCAGGCGTATTCTCAGACTGTCTATTTGTGATGTCTCACTATTAATAAATCTAGGCCAACATTAAAGCTGGTCCAGATAGACTTGCCCTTTCCTAAGAATCACAATTCTAGCTCTGCAAAGCAGGAAAGTCAAGTTTTAAGGTAATTGTGGGACAATGCCTGGAGAAGATGTCATGTGTCACGTACGTGTCGTGTGTCTGGCATGCTTGAAGGGAATGTATCATGAGAAAATGACCTATTGTTTAAAACAAGTTAAATGTATTTTTAAAGAATTTTTGGTGATGTTTTTTTATTTTCCATGTTATTATCTATATTTTTTTAAAAAAAAAAAATGACCAAAAATTCTATGGTTCCAACTCTTGCCACTAAGCCTAAATAATCTGTGATTGCCTATATCCTGGAGATGGACCATGGGTCATAGATACAGAAGCAGACCCTATTGACTTCTACTGAAGATTTTTCTAGGCTTGTTCTGTGACCTGCTTGCGGAGAGGTCAATGAGAGGGGGAGTAGATAAGCAGTAGAAGCTATTCTTAACTGCTCGATTCTCTGTCTTATCTACATACACACATATATATATAGAGAGAGAGAGAGAGAGATGAGCGAACACTGTTCGGATCAGCCGATCCGAACAGCACTCTCCCATAGAAATTAATGGAAGCACCTGTGATGCAGACTTTGCCGGCGGCCGGCCACTTAACCCCCTGCGTGCCAGCCGCTTCCATTCATTTCTATAGGAGCGTGCTGTGAGCGTGCTGTTCCGACCAGTGTTCGCTCATCTCTCTCTCTCTCTCTCTCTCTCTCTCTCTCTCATATATATATATATATATATATATATATATATATATATATATATATATATATATATGTGATAGCGTGTTGATAAATGGGGTGGCTGCTGAAAAGAAATTTCTTACAGAAAATGGGAAGTGTCAGCATATTATCTGGCTTAGTGGTCAGAATCAGAACTGGATTTTTTGCAAATATACATATAATATCATGGAATATAGTGCAAGGATGCAAATATAGGAGTATATGGAGTGCTTACAGTTCTGTATGGAGTCACAGGGCAGGGCCTGTCACCTTAGGCATGGCTACGTCGGGTGCTTGATGTCTTAGGGGCACATTATATATAACACAAGTTCATGTCTAACCCATAGACATCACTGGTATCAAGATGACTTAACTCCTCCTAGTCTTAAAGAGGACCTGTCACCTGGTCTGAAAAGTCCAATAACGTGTATAATCTGATTGGCGCCACAACCCTGAACTCGGTGCTTTGTTTGTCCAAATCTGTTGAGTTATTCCAAAGATATAAGCCCTTTTAGTTCTATTGTAAATTAGAGTGTACAATGGGCGGTAACACTGTATGCTGTACGACACCTAGAGACCCCTCCCTCAGAGAAATTACATTGTTACCACCCACTTTTATATTGTCAATGAAAAAGGGGCTTATATCTTTGGAATAGCCGAATTTTGTATGTAAACAAAACATGAAAATGCTCAGTGTAACAGCGCCGATCAGATGACATATGTCATTGGGCTTTTTAGACCTGGTGACTGGTCCTCTTTAAGATACCTATACACACATAATAGGTTGTTGGACAGAAAGCCCAACTGAACTCCACCTTACACGTGCACACTTGACCAAGCTGGGTCCATGGACACCCCCTTTAAATATGGCGGCCTATCTGCTTTCGAAAAAGATCCGAATCCGGATAACTTTGGCTTATTGATGGTTCAGGGGTGGTTTAAGGTAACGACCAGCAAATCCTAAGGGACAAGGGTATTTTTTTCGTAGACTATCTGATCTACTTATAGAGCATTACCACTACTTATTAACAACTATTAGCCATTGGTGAAAGCCATCAAATTAATCTTTTAATTAAAGTTTTAATTAATTGGAGCAACAGGAAAACTTCTTTGTGAAATCCGGTTACGTTTCATCCCAGTTAGTAAATTAATCCTCAATATAATCAAAGTTTTTGGAGTTCCTTTTTTTTTCTCCCTTTTAATTACGCTCGAATAGCTTTCACCTTCATTAGCCTGGAGGAGGAGTGGTCTATGTGATATTAGTCAGCCACTTTAATTAATTCCATAATTAGAGCTGGATTTAGAATGGGCCGTCCGCTCCCAATACTAAAAGCTTTTAATTACAGAACTGGTCATGTATGTATGGAGCTGATAAACATGGCGTATAATTATCTGTTCTTAGGCTGATTGAAGAGGTAACCCAGATCTCCTGGCATCGTGCCCCTTTATGTACAAGTAAATAGACATCCTCCCGCGGCCAGTCATGTGTAACTGTTTCATCTCTACCTTCAGCTTCAGACAACTGTTTCTTACTTTGCTCCGAGGGGCTTATTGGACGTGGACATGGAGCAGGTCTGGACACCCAAGGCATGGGTTATACACTGTCTACCAATAAGCATTTGGGCACCCAGTAAAGTTCGGTGGAGGTGGAGTTATGGTCTGGGGGTGTTTCTCCTGGTATGGACCCTTGGTCCCAGTGCAACGCCAACACCTATTGTACTATTTTAGATAACAGTGTGCTTCCTACATTATGGCGGCTCTATGGGTTGTACCAATGTTACTTCCAGGATGACAACGCCAGCTGTCATGTAGTGAGGTCTACCATGGCTTAATACAGTGACAATCAGGTTAACCGACTGCACTGGCCTGCCCAGAGCCCAGACTTGAACCTTATCGATTATCTCTGGGAGGAGTTTGATGGCCGAACTAAGGAGTGTAGCAGCTGTCCAAAATCGATGAAAGAACTTACCTGTCTTCTCCAAGTCAAATGGAATAAAATACCAGTAGCCGTCATACAAGGACTTGTGGAAAGCCCCGGAGGGTTGAGGCTGTAATTGCCACTCGGACCTCAGGTGTCCAAATATTTATTGGTAGACAGTGTGTACCATGTGTCCCGAGACTGCCTAGACAGATCATCTGAACATGAAAATTGGTACAACCTTATGTCATTATATAGGACTGTCTTATAATCTCAGTGCCACCAACACATTGGGCATCTAAGCCTTTCTTTCCTATGAGGAATAACCCCTTGATCCCACCATTAAGCCTTTAATGCAGGGGTCCTCAAACTGCGGCCCGCGGGCCACATGCGGCTCGCCAAGCACTTCTGTCTGGCCCCACCGACAACGCCGGCAGGCGTGCACTTATAATGAAGCTCCTGGGGAGCTCGGGCCAGGCCATGGAGCGCACTTCACTTTATCTATTGGAGGGCACCGCTCCTGATGTCTATGCGACCTGCTCTGCCTCAGGCCCACTGTTTGAAAAGTTTGAGGACCCCTGCTTTAATGGATAAGTAGGGTGCGCCAATGACATGACATTTTGACCCAAACTTCATGACGTCCGTGTGCCCCATGTCACCACTGAGGTACCAGCGGTGACCCCGAGGCATGTGATGTCAGAGAAGACAACAAGAACCTAAAGACTGGATAACCAGTGGTGAAGGTACCAGTGGGTTTTTGTTTCTTTTTCCACACCTCCTCTGGGCCTCTGCTTATTATTACAATGATTCATGGGTGATTAACCCGACTCATGACAAACCAGTTGACTCATTTCTAACCGATCGTGTCCTAATGACACACAGAACCGATCCTTAATCTGTCCGCCATGTAACTCTGGGCAGAATATTGTCAATGACAATGTGGCAATGGTTTGACTTGCCAACTAGAATCCTACGTCATCCTGTGTTACGTCTGTTCTTTTATATGTCTGACATGTTTTATGAATTGCTCATTTATGTTATTGCATAATTCACGTCAACCTGACCCAACCCTTGTTAACATATATCTTATTCGCAGTGAAGCCCAACCTAGAGGCACTTCAAAGAGTTGCAATTTTTTTTTCAACTCTATTCGAGCCCTTGGCCTCAGATTGGTCCATACCCTGTGCTTTTTTTGGATGATCCCCAGTATAGTATACCATATACTACCTAAATAATACCATCATGCAGTATTAAAATAACACTCCCCCACCAATGACCTAGAGCGCCATCTGTTGTAGAGATTTGAGTTCCCTCGAGCATCTGCCTTTCCATAGGCAAGAAATTTGGGTTCCCTTCAATAATGACAAGCAGTGCACCCTTTGCAACCATGCCAACCAAGGCCATCCTGTGAACAAGGTTGCCACCATCTCAGGGCTTGGATTCTACCATTATTTGGGGTTTTCCCACAAGCATAGCCATATTTGCATTCAAGACAATTAACAGTTAAACATTTTTGCAAATCTACATTATATTTTTTGGAAAGTTTTAAAGATTCTCTATCCTTTAGAGATGAGCGAGTAGTATTCGATCAAATACCTCGCTCCCATAGGAATGCGTGTAAGCGGCCGAACACCAAGGTGTTAAGCGCAGTGAATAGTCGATGCATTTAACCCCTTGGTGTTCGGCCGTTTACACGCATTCCTATGGGAGCGAGGAATTCGATCGAAAACTACTCGCTCCTCTCTACTAACCATCTTAGTGGTGACAGTCTCGTGTTTTGAATGGTTTCCAAAGCATATAACCATGAATACAGGAACTTTCTAAGGCCTGAACTTGTCAGAAACCCAGCCAAGATTTCTTTATTGTAGATAGGTTATCGGACAAAAACATTACATGTAGGATAAGATAACCCGGACACAATAAGGAAATCATGAGAGTTCCTGCATTCATGGTCATATGCTTTGGCAACCTTTCAAGACAAAATACTCTCATTGCTAAGATGGTTAGAGAACCTATATATATATATATATATGCAATGGTAGTGAAAGAGTCCATGACGATCCCAAGGTAGACCTCAGAAGGGCAAATCGCAGCGTTTATCTCCCGTGGGGCCCCGGCCTAAGAAATGGTCAGAATTACTAATGAAGTGACTGCGATAGGGGGATAATTTATTCACGAACCCATAAGCACACAATGAGTTTATGTAATTGTTAAAGGATACAGAAAAAAATCTGGCAGGACTTATATATTTTTACTAACTGGTTATCATCTGTAATGATATGCATTATAGGGGAATGACCATCGAACATTTATATTATCATTCTTTTTACAGGTCCTTATAAATTAGGAACTCCAGTCCTGTCTATTCCGTCTGCTGGAGAACTATGAGGTGTATAGGTAAGATGTATTACAGTTTTTCCAAATGCTACCTATGTCTAGGATACACATTATGAAACCCTAACGTTCACAAAAGTGGCAGATAGATGCAATTTTTATAACGGCAGTCGAAGGCATCTTATCTGCATATTGCATTGTCTCTCCTGCATTGTCTGTCCTGCATTGTCTGTCCTGCATTGTCTCTCTTGCATTGTCTCTCCTGCATTGTCTCTCCTGCATTGTCTCTCTTGCATTGTCTCTCTTGCATTGTCTCTCTTGCATTGTCTCTCTTGCATTGTCTCTCCTGCATTGTCTCTCCTGCATTGTCTCTCCTGCATATTGCATTGTCTCTCCTGCATTATCTCTCCTGCATTATCTCTCCAGCATTGTCTCTCCTGCATTGTCTCTCCTGCATTGTCTCTCCTGCATTGTCTGTATCTCCTGCATTGTTTCTCCTGCATTGTCTCTCCTGCATTGTCTCTCCTGCATCTTGCATTGTCTCTCCTGCATTGTCTCTCCTGCATTGTCTCTCCTGCATTGTCTCTCCTTCATCGTCTCTCCTGCATTGTCTCTCCTGCATTGTCTCTCCTGCATTGTCTGTCTCTCCTGCATTGTCTCTCCTGCATTGTCTGTCTCTCCTGCATTGTCTCTCCTGCATTGTCTGTCTCTCCTGCATTGTCTCTCTCCTGCATTGTCTCTCTCCTGCATTGTCTCTCCTGCATTGCCTACTAAAACTTCAAACACTTTGTTTCGGAATCCTGATCCGTTTCGGATCAAACAAATTCAATACAAACCAGAAGTGACATTATTATACCTCAGACCGCAGAGTCTAATAGATGGAGGCCCAGTTGAGGTGTAAAAAATAATAACCACTCCCTTCCCTTCCCTCTTTTGGGCCTCCTCATGGCATTTGGCGCTCTCTCTTGGTTTCTTCGATGACATCATGTGTCCGAGGTTAGGCCCGCTTCACATCTGCTTTCGGTATTCCGTTCGGGGAGTCTGCATGGGGACCCACCAAACGGAATACCAGATGCATTGAGAAGCGTTGACCTCATGAAAGCACCCGGACCCCATAGACTGTAATGGAGTCCGTGTGTTTTTCGCGTGGTGTCCGCATGAGTCATGTGGAGAGAAATGTACTGTTTGTACTACTTTCCTCTACGCAAGACTTATGCGGACACCGCGTGGAAAACATATGGACCCCATTATAAATATGGGGTCCATGTGCTTTCACTGCTCATCGCTTGTCAATGCATTTGGTATTTTGTTCGGGGGTCCGAAATGGAAAACCGAATGCAGATGTGAACCAGGCCTTACATAGCTCTGTATACTGAAATATAAAAAAAGAAGTTACAGGTGTCACAATATGGTAATTTTAAAGAAATGTTATTGTTTTTCAAAATTTTGAAAGGTATTGAAAAATTTTAAAAATCTATAATTCTGGTATTATCGTGAAATATAAAAATAGGGCTATTGTGTCTTTTCCCTGTCCCATCCCATTATGAATCTTTCAGTACGTTGGACAGAATATTAAATGGCGCCATTATGAAGTACAATTCGTCCCCCCAAAAAATAAACCCACATGCTTAAGACAGAAATATTTTAAAAGTTTAAGATTTTTGGAAGGCAGGGGGTATACAATGAAGACACAGGAATGGAAGACACAAGGGGTTAAACAAGGCTCCCATTCCTGGACCATTGCCTTGTTCTAATACAATATGCAAAGGAGAACAAGCAAAACTAAACACTCCTGTGGTTGCAGCTGGAGCACAAAGAAATCCATGTTTTTGTAATGCAAAGAAGGAAGCTGCGAGTAGTGAATAGAGTCCAAGCCTTGTGTACACATAGTCCGATCAAACGTCTTGCGTGCATACCACTTATGAAAAAGTTAGTACAGATTGTACCAGGATTTTAAAAAGATTCTAAAAGATCGAATAAAAAAGCTGCAAATGGTCAAAATTGCCGGACGCTTCTGAATTCTGGTCGTATTATTTGTATCCATTTGGCCACATTGAGCAGCTAGATGACGAGTAAAGGGAGAGCGGATAAAATGACGTCTGTATACCTGAATTTAATGCTGAAATATCCGTCTGTACTTAAACTATCCCGTCTCTTCTTGTCTCAGCCGTTGTACGGATCCTGCTGATCGTGTGTACGCTGCTGACAACATGGTATTTTGCAGAACAGATATTCACCTCGAAATGGGAAACAAAATCCTTAAGAAATATATTTGGTAAGTAAGTCCTAAAGCATTTATACCGCATATACCCCAAACAGCTATAACGTGACAGCCACCTGCCTAATATTATATAGGCCAACCTTACCAGCAAAACAGGTCTGACCCATTGTTTTCTTTTCCTATCAGTATGTCTTTGTAGAATGGGAGGAAATCCATGCAGACATGGAGAGAACATACAAACTCCTTGCAGCTGTTGTTCCTGGCGGGATTCGAACCCAGGACTCCAGTGCTGCAAGGCTGCAGTGCTAACCACTGAGCCACCGTGTTGCCCCCTCTAGCGAATTTTTTTCAGCTAGCGGAAATAAAATGTGACGTGACCTATCTTCTTTTTTTTATGTAGATTGTGAGCCCCACATAGAGCTCACAATGTACATTATTCCCTATCAGTATGTCTTTGGAACATGGGGTGGAAATCCACGCAAACACGGGGAAGACATACAAATTCCTTGCAGATGGTTTTTTGCCCTTGGTGGGAGTTGAACACCAGGACTCCAGCGCTGCAAGGCTGCAGTGCTAACCACTGAGCCACCGCGTGGCCCTACATGACCTATCTTCAGGCGGATTCCGCGACTGCGTCAGCCACGGCGTCTGCGGCTCAAGACTCATTAGACCCATTCATCCAGGCCTAATCAGAACAGTATGGCGCGGCTAGCAGCATGAAAAAGCCAGTGTCGGAAAAGAAAGAGAAATTTCCTCTTCCTTTTCCGCCATGTGAACGAGGCCTAACGTTGGTTCTGGTGGAGCTAGAAATATGAGCTTTAAAGTGTTAATGTAATTTTTTCTTTTTTTGTTTTTCAGATAGTGGGTTGAATAAGCAAAAAGGTGAGTATGTCATGTGACCTCTGTACTAATAACACTTATGTATACTCCTCTTCCCTCACCGCTTCTGGGTTACCTCCTGGGGTCCAGCTCTCTCTTGATCCTCTTCCAGTCTCTTCGATGACATCATGACACTCGGCATGCCCCATGTGATTGCTAAGGTCCAATCACAGGCCTCAGCAGTGCGCACCAAAGAGGCTTGAAGAAATTGAGAGAGCTGCGTGCCGCAAGGAGACCCAGAAGAGGAGAGAGAAGGAGAGTATACCTTTTTGTTATATTTTTACACCTCCACCTATTATACTCCAGGGACAGCATAGACCCCAGAGTATAAGGGCTAGTTCACACGGGCACCAAGGGGGCGGATCATGGCGCGAAATCCACGTCATAATCCGCCCCCTCACAATGGTGGTCTATGTAGACTGCCAGGCTACTTTTTTCCGTGAGCGGAGAAGCGGGCTGCCCTTTCTTCAGGCGGCTTCCACGGCTCGTTCAGCCGCAGCGTCCACCTGGCGGCAGCAACCTCCGGAGTTGGCCCATTCATTTGAGCCTGCTCCAGAGGGGGAAGCCACGACGGTCAGAAGCCATGACAGTCGTGGCAGGCGGGTTTTGACCCGAGAGTGACACAGCTCCCCGCATCACTCTCGGTGCCAAAATCCGCCATACTGCCCCTGTGTGAACTTAGCCTAATAACTTTACTTCAGGTTCTTGGGGGGCAAAACATTTGGAAAAATTGTGTTGAATGCAGTTTAATCCAAACCAGTTCGCTCATCTCCACTAATGGCAAGTGCAAGTGGCGGTAAAAATGTCACAAACCACCCATTGTGTAGAAACCAACTTCTGTCACAATGTGGAAGTGAGAGGGGGTGTTTTGGTTGTCTGTCTACCCCTTCCCTTGCCCCCAATGACAGCTGTCTTCAGTCAGTGACAGTGCTCCCAATGCCTACCCCTATTGCCTTTAGTCCCCTTCCAATCAGCCACAATGCCCTCAGTAATAGCCACAACCACCCAACAGAATATTTTTGGCTTGTACTTCATGTCCACAGACTGGACCACAGACAAGACATTTCTAACATAAGTGCCTTATCCCCTCCATGTTGTATATTTCAGTTGAGAAAAAACCCCATAGAAAATGTGGAAACGAAAAAGAATGCCCACAAGATTACTTTGCCTTTAGGATGATTAGCGGAGCAGCCAATGTCGTCGGCCCGTCCATCTGCCTGGACGACAATATGTAAGTGTGTACCATGTGGGTTCATGTGTTTTTATACTTTGTAGAAGGAACCATTGGCAGTCATTGTCAATACAGAAAGAGGTGTAAATGGAAGCTTCTGAGTCCTAGCACGAAATCTATAATGGGGGTCCACTTACCATGTGCGATCTATAATACTAGAAAATTTTATGTTGTAGAGAGATTTCTGGGCTAAATGGGCTCAGGAGGTTTCAGAAGCCGTGTCATTTGTCCCATAACCTGTTTGCTTTGTACATTATTGGGGTCCAGACCAAGGATGTGACCTGTCTGAAGTTATTGATGACACCATTGGCTAATTTCAGTGGAATACACCTTTAAGAATTTTTGTACATGTAGGCTAAACTGGTTGGACAATAGACCTATAGACAATGGGTAGAGAAGTACAGAAGTGAATTGTGCCCTCTGATATCTCATCTCTCTTCCTTGTCCGTTGGTGAGTCACGAATAATCATTCCCGGAACCTAATAAGGTTTTCTGAGGATTTAATTTTGCAACGTGGCCAATAACCCGTAATGTGGATTTCAGTGAGATAGAGTTACACATCTGGGTTTACCAGCTACTGTATGTGTAAATATGTCGCTGTAATGGCATGTTGTGAAACTCTCTGATCTCTACTTGGGACGTATTTATTAGGGGTGATAGGGACAGGGGTTTCATATATCAGTATAAAAAAAATGTTCGAAAAGTCAACATTTTTGCATTTTCTGGCTTTAGACATGTGTGCAATAAATAGGGTTGAGTTGATCTTGACTTTTTAGGATCGATTTTGAAATCCAATTTCCGATCATTTTTCATTCGAACCCGATCTCGATCCCAATTCCGATCCCAATGCAAGTCAATGGAATTTTTTTGCTAATCGGAGGTCGGACTTTAAAAACAATCCTATTCACTATACAGCATGGAATCTAACAATTGAACGCCTTAATTGTTAGAATCCACGCTGTGTAGTGATTTTTTTTCAATCAATAAGTAGCCAGAGGATTTTTTTTAATCCTCTGGCTACTTAGTCCCCCTGGTGTCCACTTACCTCCAGAGATGGCTGGTCCGGTGCCCGGTGTTCTCGTTCTTCTTCGTCTCGCTGCCCCCTGCCTCCCAGGTTAGGAGAGTGTGGGTGGGTGGAGAGTGTGGGTGGGTACTTGGAGGGGAGACGTCACGTCTCCCCGCCCTGTACCCGCCCAAACTCTCCTAAGCCACAAGCTCCGCCTTCTTCCTAGCTCTTTAACACTAACCTTTGAGGCGGGGGCAGAAAGGCGAAGAAGAACGAGAACACCGGGCACCGGACCAGCCATCTCTGCAGGTAAGTAGCTACTAGTGATGTTAGCTAGTCTCCCGTTAGAATGAATGGACGCAGACGGTGTGCAGGGGGTTAAGGCCGTGTGCCGGCTGCTTCCATTCATTCTATGGAACCGCAGCGGAGCCTTCACATTGAGTATACACTACGCTCAGAATGAGCGGAGCGTATACTCAGTGTGAAGGCTAACATTGTTAGCTTTTCCCACAATGCTTGGACAGTAGTAAAGCATTGTGGGAACTAATCACCGATCTCGATCCCACCTAAAAAGATGGTGTTTGGAATTCCGATCGCGATCGTGAAATTTTCTCGATCGCCAATCGGAGTCCGATCTTTTCCGAACACGATCGCTCAACCCTATAAATAAACTAATAGCTTGACTAGCATGTTTCTAGGGTTTAGGGCCCAAACCTACTGACCCCAACCCTATTCTTGGCTCTGTTTGGCATCTGCTGGAGATGAATCCACAACTCATGGTGCACAACTTATATAGAAAACGCCTCGATTTGTTGTATATATGCATTAAAGAAAGGTATAACCTGACATCTATGCTAGTTCCTGATTGGCTTAGATTGCAATTCTGATGCAACGAAGTGCACCTGAACTATTCTGAGGCCGGAACCTTGACTATATCTTCTCGCACTGTATCAAGGTTGGTTAGGTCTAACAGCTTGGAATCTAGACTGTTTAGCTCACGATAGGATGGTCTGAACTGAAAGTCTCTCCCCACTTCTTGTAATCTGAGGAGTCATATGATGTCCAAAGTCCATAAGAGCCAATCATTTATATATTGTTTACACACAGACCAGCTTATCAATAAGATCTAATAGAACCTAGAGGCAAGGGATTGGCTAGAAAGTCAGCTCCCAATTGGGTTGTCTGCTGCTGGATCTTGGGAGCTATTACGCTCGGTTCACATGGCGGAATATGAAGAGAAATTACTCTTCATTTTCCACTACCGTATTTGACCGTGGGATGGACGTGACGTAATGCCAATGCAGGGCATCGTCATTCTGTTGTGGCTTTCCTCTGCTGGTTAAGCCAGATGAATGGGCCTACTCAACAAGGACTCCTGAGCCATGAAATCCGTGGATGAATTAGCTCTGGAATCTGCGGAGAGATGAAGCAGGACTCTGATTTTTCCACATCTTGCTGCAATCTCTGTCTTCCATTGACAACCACTCACAGATTTGGCAATGGATTCCACTCCCTGTATCTGTGGCAGATTCCGCCCTCAATCTGCCTCTGAATCTGCCACAGATTCAGGGAGTGGAATCCACTCCCAAATCTGTGGCAGATTCTTCCTTGTGAGCGTTCCTTTATTGTTTCCGAGCCTGGGATCACTGGAGGTTCCTCTAGGATTTTGGTGGCCGGTCTAACCCTGTGGTCCTATTGTAAGCACATTCATTCCATACCATGGATCAGATCCCTGTTCTTTAGAATGTTAATATTTCAGAACGGTCCCACAGTGGTTTCAAGACTTCAACCACGTTACTCAATGAAATAAGAGTTGCTGAATTCTGTGAGAGATTTCCATTAAAAAAGTCAGTGCTTAACCCTATTGGAGGTTCAGGCCAATGATGTGACTTGTTTTATATTGTTGATGACCCTATTGGATATTTTTAGTGGAATACACCTTTAAGAAAACTTTTCATATATTAAATTGGTTTGGACACTAGACAATGGACACAAATCCTTGGTTTTAGACGTGTTTATTGTTCCAAGGTATGTTTGTGTTTTACACAAGAGATAATGAGATGTATCCTCACCCGCAGACAACGTCTTATTGTCTTCTAGTCCTTTTGTGGGTCTTGCATAATCATCATGACCTGAACCTCATGAGGTTTTCAGAAGCGTTCATTTTGCAAAGTGACCCAATTATTTAATGAAAGAAAATTAAACAACCTGGTTTAGTTGAAGAATCTTAGTGGTTTTACGTAAGCATGGTAACACCGCAGTATAATGAAGGGTTGTGAAACTCTCAGATCGGTGGCAAATTTGTTATGACTGGCATTTTATATACCAGTGTGAAAAACATTGCACGTCGCTGTCTTAAAGTCAAAAAAGTAAGATATCAAGAAATCAACACCATTCTATGACTTTTGCACTTGGTGCAAACTAGTGTCCGCATAGGGGCTCGAACTATGGAGAGCTTTAAAAGAGTTTACTCGTGGACCCCATAGACTACTATTCACCAAAAAGCCTGTTTGAGGCCGGGTCCCTACGTTGCGAATTACAGCGGCATAAAATATTGTGTTTTACAGTACCTGCAAAGTGGATGGGATTCGGGTTAATCCTATCCACACATTGCATGGCCTTATCCACATCTGCATTGGAGTCTCCGTAAAAGACCCTACTACAGATTCCTTCCAGAATTCGCAGAGAGCAAAGTTGTTCAGATGTGAATCCTAGCTTTAAACAGGTTTACTGGGGAATATAAATATATTTCAATATGTAGACAATTGCAAGTTAAACATTTTTGCAAATAGCTTAAAAATGTAAAGATTTTCTCTACCCAACTTAGAGGAGACAATCTTTCCTCTTGATAGGATGCCAATGGATATGATCATAAATGCAAGAACTTGTCAGAAACCTAGTCATTAGAGATGAGCGAACAGTAAAATGTTCAATATTCGATATTCGTTTCGAGTAGCCCCGCAATATTCGACTACTCGAATCGAATATCGAATCCTATTATACTCTATGGGGGAAAATGCTCGTTTCAGGGGTAGGCAACGTTCGATCAAATTATACTTACCAAGTCCACGAGTGAGGGTTGGGCTGGATCCTCCGAGAAGTCTTCTCCGTGCAGCGTCCCCACGGCATCTTCCGGCTCTGAATTCACTCTGCCAGGCATCAGGCCTGGGCAGAGCCGACTGCGCATGTCCGCACTACAAGAAAATGGCCGCTTACAAAGTGGCCATTTTCTTGTAGCGCGGGCATGCGCAGTCGGCTCTGCCCAGGCCCGATCTACAGTGTGTTCCCAAACTTTGCACCAGACCCTTTGCCATTAATGCAGCACTGCCACCCCATTGGGCATACAATGTATACATTAGAGTGATATGGCCGTTATACATCGCATTGACGCGGATGTTTCCAGACTCCTAACAACGTTATTCTTTGAACTGTGCCAAAGGGGTTTGAGCTTTCATAGGAATTTTCATGTGAAAAATCAGTCGGAGATCACGGGGTTTGTCATGCGACTCCGGAGATCATCTTGACCGGAGTTCCTTTTTAAATAAACACTTTCAAGAGGATTTTCCACACCAAAGATGGCAGCCGTGATAAATGTGATCTAGTAAGCCGGGGCTATTATATCCCTTCTGTTCTCTAGTTACAGCTAGCTAGCCATGCATGCCATGTCATATATTGAATAGAGTTTATTGGATGCCCTCGCTGACCTGGGCGGCACAATGTCTGATGTTCTTTGTTAATCATTTGCTAAACGTTGAGTAGTGTGGTATTAATGTTACACTCATTGCAATGGACGGAGTGTTACCTGCCGCCATCCTTGTACCAAAGTACAATCTTGCCACATCACGGTTCTTCCTGCATCGATTTTCACGGATACCCCGCAGAGTTTTCATCTGAATCCTATCTCTTTCCATAATACCTGGAATGTTATAGAATTGGCATGCTGCGATTTCCAAAACCACAACTCTTTTGGAAATCGCAACATTTCCACTATGGGTATTTTTCTGCAATGTGTGGATGGGATTCTTCTTTTTGGAGCCAAAATCAGGATTGGCTTTAAAACAAATGAGAAATATATACAAAATTGTTATACGTCTCCCTTCTGCTCAATCCACTCTTGGCTTTGGCTCAAAAACTGAAGCAAAATCTGCACCAAAAAAAGCAGCTTTTCCTCAACGTGAGGCCTCAGCCAAAAGGAGTTTCCAATGAACAGAACTATATTTCAATTTATAGACAATAAAAAAATAAACCTTTGCAAATATAAATGGTAAGATTTTGCAGAGTATTAAGGATCTTCTCTAACCAACTCAGAGGTGACAGTCTTTTGTCTTGAATGGTTTCCAATGAGTACGACCATAACAGGAACTTTCTGACAAGTCCCAGATCATATCAGCAAATAAATGTCATTATCTATACAATGAAAAGTTATACATTTACCAATATACTTTCTGTATCCATTCCTCATGGATTACTAGATCTCTCCTTGCTGTCATGCATTGTTCACTTCCAGTGGCTAAAAAACAATCCATGATCATGTGATGTACAGTCCGTGGTCATGTGATGTACAGTCCGTGATCATGTGATTTACAGTCCGTGATCATGTGATTTACAGTCCGTGGTCATGTGATGTACAGTCCGTGGTTATGTGATGTACAGTCCGTGGTTATGTGATGTACAGTCCGTGGTCATGTGATGTACAGTCCGTGGTCATAAGATGTACAGTCCATGGTCATGTGCTGTACAGTCCGTGGTCATGTGCTGTACAGTCCGTGGTCATGTGATGTACAGTCCGTGGTCATGTGATGTACAGTCCGTGGTCATGTGATGTACAGTCCGTGGTCATGTGATGTACAGTCCGTGGTCATGTGATGTACAGTCCGTGGACATGTGATGTACAGTCCGTGGTCATGTGATGTACAGTCCATACTCATGATGTACAGTCCATGGTTATGTGATGTACAGTCCGTGGTCATGTGATGTACAGTCCGTGGTCATGTGATGTACAGTCCGTGGTCATGTGATGTACAGTCCGTGGTCATGTGATGTACAGTCCGTGGTCATGTGATGTACAGTCCGTGGACATGTGATGTACAGTCCGTGGTCATGTGATGTACAGTCCATACTCATGATGTACAGTCCATGGTTATGTGATGTACAGTCCATGGTCATGTGATGTACAGTCTGTGGTCATAAGATGTACAGTCCATGGTCATGTGCTGTACAGTCCGTGGTCATGTGATGTACAGTCCGTGGTCATGTGATGTACAGTCCGTGGTCATGTGATGTACAGTCCATACTCATGATGTACAGTCCGTGGTCATGTGATGTACAGTCCGTGGTCATGTGATGTACAGTCCGTGGTCATGTGATGTACAGTCCGTGGTCATGTGATGTACAGTCCGTGGACATGTGATGTACAGTCCGTGGACATGTGATGTACAGTCCGTGGTCATGTGATGTACAGTCCGTGGTCATGTGATGTACAGTCCATACTCATGATGTACAGTCCATGGTTATGTGATGTACAGTCCATGGTCATGTGATGTACAGTCCGTGGTCATGTGATGTACAGTCCGTGGTCATAAGATGTACAGTCCATAGTCATGTGATGTACAGTCCATGGTCATGTGATGTACAGTCCATACTCATGATGTACAGTCCATGGTCATGTGATGTACAGTCTGTGGTCATGTGATGTACAGTCCGTGGTCATAAGATGTACAGTCCATGGTCATGTGCTGTACAGTCCGTGGTCATGTGATGTACAGTCCGTGGTCATGTGATGTACAGTCCGTGGTCATGTGATGTACAGTCCGTGGTCATGTGATGTACAGTCCGTGGTCATGTGATGTACAGTCCGTGGACATGTGATGTACAGTCCGTGGTCATGTGATGTACAGTCCATACTCATGATGTACAGTCCATGGTTATGTGATGTACAGTCCATGGTCATGTGATGTACAGTCTGTGGTCATGTGATGTACAGTCCGTGGACATGTGATGTACAGTCCGTGGTCATGTGATGTACAGTCCATACTCATGATGTACAGTCCGTGGTCATGTGATGTACAGTCTGTGGTCATGTGATGTACAGTCCATGGTCATGTGATGTACAATCCGTGGTCATGTGATGTACAGTCTGTGGTCATGTGATGTACAGTCCATACTCATGATGTACAGTCCATGGTTATGTGATGTACAGTCCGTGGTCATGTGATGTACAGTCCGTGGTCATGTGATGTACAGTCCGTGGTCATGTGATGTACAGTCCGTGGTCATGTGATGTACAGTCCGTGGTCATGTGATGTACAGTCCGTGGACATGTGATGTACAGTCCGTGGACATGTGATGTACAGTCCGTGGTCATGTGATGTACAGTCCGTGGTCATGTGATGTACAGTCCATACTCATGATGTACAGTCCATGGTTATGTGATGTACAGTCCGTGGTCATGTGATGTACAGTCCGTGGTCATGTGATGTACAGTCCGTGGTCATGTGATGTACAGTCCGTGGTTATGTGATGTACAGTCCGTGGTCATGTGATGTACAGTCCGTGGTCATGTGATGTACAGTCCGTGGTCATAAGATGTACAGTCCATAGTCATGTGATGTACAGTCCATGGTCATGTGATGTACAGTCCATACTCATGATGTACAGTCCATGGTTATGTGATGTACAGTCCATGGTCATGTGGTGTACACAGACTTGTATTTCCACCATTGTGTCCTTGGTTATCTTTGGGTGGAACAAGTTCAGAAGTCTCTTCAGTGCCAAAATATAATAGGCTAATCCCTGGGTCTCCTTAGTGATGTCATGAGCCCAGGGTCACTGCTGAGGCCTCTGGATAAATGACATCACCAGGAGAGCAAAAACACTACAAAGAGGTCCAAAAGAGGTGAGGGAAGGCAAGTGTAAGTGGTTTTATAGGTAATAGGTGGGACTCAGAGTATAATAATTTACCACAATCCTTGTTTCTAGTAAGTAATACACACTGATCCTAACTTTATTTTTTCTTCACTTACAATTTTAGGCTTATGAGTAGTGTGAAAAACAACATTGGAAGAGGACTCAATATTGCGCTAGTAAATGGTAAGACAAGGAGAACCTATCATCTACTCTGCCTGCAGTCTACAGTCTGTATTGTATATAGAGTTATATGCGATCCGGTTATCCTATTCATCCAATATAAAGTTTATTCATCCAATGACATCACGTTAGTGATAACTTTGTGTCACACATGTACCCCGGTCTGAAATAAACTTTTCCAACTCAATAGGGGCCTCTGTTCTGTATCCCTACTTAGACTATTGTACCTGACCCTTAAAGTGTTTTTTCCCATTCAGATATATGCCATATCCTTATATATATGATACATGTCTGATGGGATTGG
The DNA here is from genome assembly GCF_031893055.1 of Leptodactylus fuscus. NCBI lineage: Eukaryota > Metazoa > Chordata > Amphibia > Anura > Leptodactylidae > Leptodactylus > Leptodactylus fuscus. The sequence goes on along the minus strand of NC_134273.1, from coordinate 74,372,818 downwards.
TATCAACCTACCATCATGCCTGTATTGGAAAGATCCAAATATTGTATACCAAAAAACTTCCCTTCTCCAGAGACATAATATAACTTCTTTATCCTTCTCATTTCCTTACAGCTAGCACGGGAATACTTCTAGACACAGGTCACTTTGATATGTATTCTGGCGGTAAGTTACAGTCTATTCATTATCCTTACCTGTCTTAAGAACCATAGTTCAAGTCAGCATAAGACAACGTGGAGAAATACATACATATGGGTCCTACAAGTATTGTCTAGAATAAGGTGTTATTTAAACATCGGACTACCTTAATGTAAGCCCGAGCCAAGTATCATACCATGCTGTGAGAACATACACATTGTATCAAACAACTACACACCAAGGTATATAAAGGAGGGGAAAGAACAAAGAGTGGAAACTGCTTGATAACTACAGGTAGCATGATAACATAGTTCTTTCCATAAAAGTCAAATATATACATGCGCAGCCTTACCCATAGTGTAATGAGATGTATTTACCCTGAAGGGAACGACGCCCACCTGTTCTCCACGCACGTTTCGGCATTTCTGCCTTCTTCCAGAAGTGGTGACATGGCCACGCTAAGCGTTATGATGTCAAGAGGGAAGAGAAAATTGTCTAACATCTTCCGGAAGAAGGCAGAAACGCCGAAACGCGCGTCGGGGACAGGTGGGCGTTGTTCCCCTCAGGGTACATACATCTCATTACACTATGGGTAAGGCTGTGCATGTATATATTTGACTTTTATGGAAAGAACTATGTTATCATGCTACCTGTAGTTATCAAGCAGTTTCCACTCTTTGTTCTTTCCCCTCCTTTATATACCTTGGTGTGTAGTTGTTTGATACAATGTGTATGTTCTCACAGCAGGGTATGATACTTGGCTCGGGCTTACATTAAGGTAGTCCGATGTTTAAATAACACCTTATTCTAGACAATACTTGTAGGACCCTATGTATGTATTTCTCCACGTGCTCTTATGCTGACTTTGTTTGCATGCGTTTGAGCTTTACCATTGAGCCATTGTATCGTATGATCTGTAAGAGGTATACATATATATATATATATATATATATATATATATATATATATATATATATACACATTAAGACTCTGTACATTTAAAACATTTTTTGCATTGTAGCAACTTACTTGCTTCTTACCCCGCTTTTTCATACTTACCCATGGACATTTACTTACCCTGTCTGATGGTTTTGTGATGTTAGTCACCGATTTTAAATGTTTTTGTGTATTTGTGTATTTATAATAAAATGTATACGTTTAAATGGAGACTACAAGTCACGCTATAGCCAGATATAGTGTTACTGCTCATGGACACACAGAGTAGTTGTGATTTATGCAAAGTTTGATAAAAGGTTAGCTACACTTAAAGTCCCGGAGGATCCCTTTAAACATTATTGCTGATATCCTTAGTAACGTTCATACATTTTATGTATCTCGTTCTCTTCCCCAAGATATAAAGCCTGTTAAGAAGTTCTTGGAGCCAATAAAAGAGGGGACTTTAATATTCATTGCATCATTTGATGATCCAGCCACCAAGTAAGTAACTAGAGATACATCTTGAATGTTATTTCAGATTTGGCACATGGTTCCAAAATAGTGGCAGAAGCCATCTTGCCTTGAATTGGGTAAAGGATTCCATCCAATATCACAACATCCAGACATAAATAAATAAAACACAACAACTGGGTGGCCACACATAGACACACAGAGAATAGACATCCTATGACATCACAAAATCATGTTGTTCTGAAAAGCTGGTGATTTCGATACAGACCTATCTGAGTATGTTTAACCAAGAGAAAAGGTAATGAAGGTCACATCTATGAAATGGATCTAGTTGGGATTTAAGGGTGTTTACCACCATTAGAAGTGACTTCTTCACCAATGGAGGTCCAACCTTTAGAACTTGTTTTGCCTCTTCGAATGGAGGAATCGTATCGCTAACAAATGCATCTGAGCTGCAATGCCAACGGTGGCCCATAGTCACGAGTGGCACTGTTTTAAGAAAAAAAAAAAACGCCCCACTTTTTTGTCTGAAACTATTTTCCTGTAAATCCTCGGTTACTTCTCATATGCATGATGTGGTATTCAGTTCATTATTTTTTAGCTGCTAAAGAACCATTTTAAGCTGTTACCTCACAGTCTGTGGTATGGTATAATAGGAGAAATAAATCTCTGTTTCTGGATCAGTCTACGAGATAATTGGTATAAGCTATTGTACCCACTGACAACTAATCCACAAAGACCTTGAACTATGCTCAGTTGTTGAGCAAGTCAGGGGAGTGCCTGGGATGAGAGGCGGCATTACAAGATCTACCAGGCAGATAAATACCACTAATGTAGGTTCTGGAATTAAGAAAACTGACATTATAAGTAAATTTATAACATCTTCCTTCTTCTGAAGTCATGCTGAGAAGATATCGGCCTCTCTGCAAGTACAATCTAAACACATGGGTACAGATTTATTATTAAGGTTGTAAATTTAGATAGTATATAACTAGATCGGGCGGGCAGAGGATACATTTATCATACGCTGTGAGATAGACTTGTATCTTTTGAAAGATGTTAGACAATTTTCTCTTCCCTCTTCCACCCATTAGTTGGCTTACTTGAGACCAGTATTTTGGCCCCATTGGGTGGAAATGGTGATTTGCTTCAGATGAACAAAATTAGTTGGAGGTCCAGGGGAGGTAACAAAAATTAAAAAAAATCGTGCTCCCAGGGTCACTACCGAGGCATGTGATTTGGTCGCCAGTGGTCATCATAACACTTAGCTTGGCCATGTCACCACTGAGACCCCAGGCCACCGCATGACATCACAGGAGAGCACCAGACGTCACATAAGAGGTGTAGACAGAGCACCAGACACCTCAAGTAGGCCAAAAAGAGGGAATCGAAATATAGTATAAATGTTTTTGTTATTTTTTTACATCTCTCTTAGGCCTCCACCTGAGGTATGAAGACACCCCAGAGTATAATAATGACTCTTGGACTATGGCATAACTTCTGCTGTGTTTGCCTTAGAGACCTAGAAATTTGATAGATCAGTTCCTAGGTGCCCTGAGAGTGGATTTATTTGACCTGAAATAAATCCTGAGTCTGAAACGAAAGAAATCTTGAGAGGTTCACCCATCTCTACTGGAAAGCCATTCCCCAAGATAGTGCGCTTCATTCTACATAAAGCACTTAAAGCTAAGTTCCTCCATCCTCACTAAATGGTATGGGATACCAAGTATACTAGGGTGCACAATTGGGATAACAGTGTACTCAAAGGCCCAAATTGCTATCAATGGACCTACCAAGGTCACATCCTCTACGGACAGTCAACAGATCCTAAATCACACATTTTTTGTTGTTGTACATTTATGTTATAGGCCCATTTCTTCAATTTAATCCCTTGCTAGGAATCTCAAAGGGGGCAGTCCCAACATAGGTCCCAATGCATAATGGAGGTCCGATGGCTGTAGCTGATATCTATTGCTAAAGTGAAGAGCAGCGGTTCGAGGAATATGCTGTACCCTTCGTTTTCTGCCCTTTCTTCTGGGTGACAAGACACTATTGGCATGATTACATAATGGGAGGATTGCTGTAAATTCCATATAATCTTTTGTCTGCCTGTAACACTAGAAGAAACTTACGGCATTTGCTCAATTTTGGTAGTTCTAATGGTTATCTGCAGTTTGGCTAAAGTTTTGTCTGTTTCTAATGTAGACTAGATGACAAAACCAGAGAACTGTTTATCAGTTATGGAAGTAATTATGCAAAGAAACTGGCATTTCGGGACTCCTGGGTCTTTGTTGGAGGAAAAGGATTAAAGAACAGAAGCCCCTTTGAACAGGTACTGTACATGTCTTCATCCATTCAGATGTGGTTGGTGTCTAGAGCTATGAGGACATATGGACTCCATAAAGGAGTTATCACTAGAGATGAGCGAACAGTAAAATGTCCGAGGTTCGATATTTGTTTCTCAATATTTGACTACTCGAATTGAATATCGAACCCCATTAAAGTCTATAGGGGGAAAATGCTCGTTTCAGGGGTAGGCAATGTTCGATCAAATTATACTTACCAAGTCCACGAGTGAGGGTCGGGCTGGATCCTCCAAGAAGTCTTCTCCTTGTAGCGGCCCCGCGGCGTCTTCCAGCCAGGCATCGGGCCTGGGCAGAGCCGACTGCGCATGTCCGCTTGTAGTGCAGGCATGTTCAGTTGGCTCTGCCCAGGCCCGACGCCTGGCAGAGTGAATGAAGAGCCGGAAGACGCCGCGGGGAAGCTGCACGGAGAAGACTTCTAAAGGTAGGAGAAGAACCAGCATTGATTGGCCGACTGTATAGCATTCGGCCAATCAATGCTGGTTCTGCATCGAACTTTTACATTCGAACAGCGAGTGGTACTCGATCGAGTACAAGTATCGAATACCTACTCGATCGAGTACTACTCGCTCATCTCTAGTTATCACTCATATAGGAATCCCTCCTATAAGCCAGAGCAGAGAGCTGCTGACTATGATCGACTCTTGATCTGATGGACAAAAATCAACTTTTTCCATATGGAAGGGTTTGAGTTTACTATGATATCTGGATTCATGGATCCAGATAGCACAGGAACTCCTTCAATACGTCATATACAAACTTATCATCATTACATCCTATATAAAGAGATGGTCCTGTAAGAAAAGCTAAACGTAGACTAGTCCTCCCTTCTCCAAAGTGTCACCCATTCTCGTCTTCGTTATTCTGAAACGTCTCTCTCTTCCTATATGAATAATTGATTCCAGACTAGCTGACCCAGGGAGGTCAAGAAATGTATAAGTGACCTATCTAATATTCACAGTAATGGGGCTACTACAGCCAAAATTGCACACTCACTGATCGCTACAAAGGACCCACCAGTGATGGCTTACCGCCATTGGGTGCCATGTTTGCGAGCCTTCCACCACTCCATTGAAATTTAGATGGAAAACAGACTATTTGTATACATTTCCCCACATTTGGGATGTATTGTGTCTATGGCTTCTGTTGTTAAAGATCTAATTGCAACGTGTAATTGTCACTTTTTATTTTCAGCACATCAAGAACGACAAGGAAAACAACAAGTATGACGGCTGGCCTGAAGTTCTGGAAATGAGTGGGTGTATTCCAAGAAAAATGTAGTAATGGAACATCTCGGATTGTGCCCTGGCGTAGTCTTGTATGAATGAATTGTTAGAACTATTTGGACTCCTTTAGGACCTCTCAGCAATTTGTTTACATGTTAATGTATATATTTTAATATTTAATAAAGAAGGGAGATCAGTGCGGAACTCGGACTTTTTGAAAACTTTCTTTCATCGATGTTTCCTACAAACTTTTATCCAGATTACTAAAGACTTGGAAATCTTCTCCATGGATGGATGGCGTAATGGAGCTGGACCAATAGTTCTTATAAAATCAGTCAGATTCTGTATACAGCCAAAGAAAGAAAGAGAATGAAGCCCTAATAAACAACTTCAAGGCAACCCCAATCTTGGTTCCTCCAATGAACATCAAAAATGAGAAGATCCATAAAAATCAGACATATATTCGTTCTTGTCAACAGTCCTAAATTCGTCAAGACTGTCCTGAATTTGTAGTAAGACTTGTGAATTGCCCAAATGCCACCTAAAATTGGTGGTTCCCTTCTGTAACACTATTTTTGACCATGATATGACTCGTAGTTTGCCATTTTTGCAGGTGTACTGTTTGCAGACTCTCTCAAATTTTCTGGCTGGCAGCTAGAAATTTGCTGCTGCGATGTCTGCCATATAGTTATATCCAAAAGTTTTAAGAGTTACACAAATTTTGGTTTTCACACATTTTGTTGCTTCATTGTTTTTAGATCTTTTAGTCAAATTCAAATACATCAAGTTTCTGCAAAAAAAAGATCAATGTTTACAGAGTCGCGCCTTAATTTTTAAGACTTCTGCAATCCACCCAACCTGCTGGATTCCAATTCCTTGGCCAAATGCTGAATGACGACAACCTATTCTTGTCTAACCAGTGCTTGGACTTTGGCAATATCTCTGTTTTTGCTGGTCCACCTACTTTTTTGAGGATCGACCACAGGTTCTCAAAGGGATTGAGGTCTGGGGAGTTTCCTGGCCATGGAAACACTTTCTTCACCCAGCCACTTGTACTCAATGATCCTAGTAAAAAAAAATTTGGTCAACACCAAATTACTCCTGGATGGTTAGGGAGAAGTTCTTCTTGGAGGATGTTCACGACTGTGTTTTAGGTAAAAAATTACCCCACACATGAATGGTCTCAAGATGCTTTACTTTTGGCAAGACACTGGTCTCCCGGTAGCGCTCACTTTTTCTTCTTGGACAATGATTCTTCTAGAAGCCACTTCTGTCCAAGAAAAACATCAGACAGACTGACATTCTGCAAGAAGTAGAGAGATTGGACTTGGTGTAAAGTTATTTCTCTAATGAAGCCATCTTTAGACTGTTTGGAAAATCTGAAACATCCCATAAAAAGATCTAAAAACGGTGAAGCAGCAAACTTTGTGACAACCAATATTTCTGTCAGTCTCAAAACTTTTTGGTCATGACTGTACACCCTGCACAGTAAGGTCAGGAGAATTTGCTGAATAACTCTGTCTTACTGATAACCTGCAACTGAATCATATAGGACATTATAGAGAAACATAGACCTGTATGATATCAATAAAGACTTGGAATGAGATACAAAGATTATCTGCAGCCGTCTCTGTCTGGTTCTCTTCTCTCTATGACTAAACTCCTGCTCACTCCTCCTCCCTCCACTCTCCATTGCCTTCTATGTCATATGACGCCTTTTAACCTTCTGTTCTTCTTGCTTTCACCAGATGGAATTCAGCTGAGATTTCAGAGTGAAAGTCAGTTTCTTATATTCACTTGTGCTATTGATTTATGCAGTTTATTGAAACGTTTCTGACCAAATAAACATCCCTATTTCATTGACTGGTGAATGGTGGAAAACCTGCACATAGGTACATTATATATAGGCTTTCTACGGCAACATAAAACATATTTATATGGATGAGCCTTGGGAACACCCTATAAGGCCACATTTTAGGTTCACATTAGAGCTGTAAAACTCCAGACTCTCCACTTTTCTGGAGAACCCTATGGTTTTGTCAAAGCAGTCCCGTTATAGCAGGCTCAGAATTATTGCCAATACTATTTGATTGGAATATTTATGATGTAAAATTTTGGCTTTGTTTGGACTTTTCCCACAAGTTTGGCCAAACATTACGGCTGACCGGGCTGTGACGACAAGACGCTCGTGATTGCGCTATATTTAAAATACGTTCCAGTATCTATTTCTACTAGTTCAAATAGAATTGCCGTGCCTCTGATGAGTTGGCCACTTAGGGTCAGCAGAAACGCGACAGGCGGTAGGCTATTAGGCTAATCCGGAGGCACTAGTTGTCACAAATGGTGGTATGTGTTACCGTAATAACACCAATTCTTGGTACTTTAGAGAAGCGTTTTAGATTCATATACCTATTACTTTTAAATTTATTAATAAAAGTTACATTTTAAATATTACATTTGTGGTCTGTTTAGACACTGGATCTTGCCGCAGCACAGCGTAAAACGGCATCATGTGTTGACAGTCAGCCACTGTTGCCTTGGTTTGCAGAGGTTTCATGATCAAAAATCTGGACAGCTGCCAACTGGAACCATATTGTCTGTAGCGACAAATCCAGGTTCTGTTTGGAATCCAATGATGGCCAGGTTCAAGTATGGAAGCCTCAGGGTAAGCACTTCAATCCTGACTTTGATGTGGATTGACTAAACTGCTGGTGTGATGATCTTGGGAATTGCATAGACCTGTTACCCCTAGTAGTGATACAAAGGACACTAACAGTGCAACATATCCTGTGGCTACATGTGTTTCCAACTGGTGAGTCTCAGCAGGATAATGCTCACCCATGCACAGCAAAGGCTTCCAGGAATGTCTCCATCACATTACAACACTTCCTTGACCTGCCAAGTCACCCGATATATTGTCAATCAAGCATTTATGGAACCATCTGGGACACCCGATTCGACTACCTATGAGTGTATAGGATCTATAGGCCCAGCTGCAACATCTGTGGGCAAATGTGCTGCAGGATCCCATAGGAACATGTATACCTCCATGTCCAGCTAGAGGTGCCCAACATGGGCACTAGAGCCTTCTTTTAGTTGTAGAGTTTCCCCCAGTAAGGGCGGGTTCACACCTTCGCCCGGTCTCCACTTTGTGGGTTTCGATCTTCTCCCCGAGAAACTGGACAGGAGATGGAACCCGGAAGTCAGTGTCCACCCATGAGCGCCGGTGAGCGTCTTCTGGTCTCCGCAACAAAACCATTTTGGTTTTTTTTTAACCGGACACAAAGTCCTGCATATCTGACTTTGTGTCCGGTTAAAAAAAAGCAGAAGACGCTCGCAGACGCTCACGGGCAGACACTTTGCAAACCCATTCAAATGAATTGGTTTGAAAACTGACCGCCGGGTTTCCGTCTCCTGTCCAGTTTCTCGGGCGGAAGACGGAAACCTGCAAAGTGAACACCGAGCGCAGTGTGAACCTGCCCTAAACTTCTCCTGTTGCTGTAATATTGTAATCTCTTACACATAACATTCCATTCCGACAAACCCTACTACAAAAAACTCTAGAATTATTGCTTTTGGAGACTACTTTGTAACTTCTCTCTGGGAAAATCTATGACACAATCTAATAGGGATGACAGATTGGCAATTGTCTATATTCATTTTATTTCACGTCGTCCAAAAAAGGAAAATTCTGAAATATGACGAATATCACGTCTAGCGAGTGCTGGATGGTTATTACAGAAACTTAAAAAAAAAAAAGGGAGTAGAAGTGTGAAAAGGAGTGAGACATACCAGATATCCAACAGGCTGTCATCTAGAGATTACTGCTGACAAGGTCAATAAAGGTGAGATTAGATGTGAATTGTGCAACATTTACATAAGGAAGGATTGTTACAAGAAACTAAGATTTGGGAAGATACAGACTGGGTGTTTTTCTAACAGGGTGAAATAAAAACTATCTTCAGTAGAGCAGAACAGACCAGATAGTAGTGAGCACCGCTAATATGAGGACTTGGGTGGCCGCTGTGCTCTGCCTGGTATCCCGTATTACTAGCGCTGAAGACGCCTGTCCAGGTGGGTTTCACTAAAATCACAAGAAGAATCTTTCATAAAATGTTAAATGTTTCAGGTGTGTAAAAGGAAGCATTATGCTGACTGTCATTATATGGACACTGGGAAGTTTGGGCTTTTTTAGGGAACTCTGATAGCACGGTTCTCTGTGGGCGAGCTGTTGGCACTGTTTATTTAGAGCAGTTTGTAGGTTTTTGCTTATGGGGACATTCTGCTCACAGAAGGGAAAGGGGAAAAGGTGAGCATTAGTTTTTTTGTTTTTTTTACCTTTGTTTGAACCATTGTACTGTGGGTGCCAATGGGGACATGAGATGCTGGGTGCAACGAGGAGGTGGACATGAAACTAAAGAGCAACCAGGAGAGGGACATGAAACTGTCAGAGCAACCAGGAGAGGGACATAAAAATGTGGTGGAAACCAGGAGAGGGACATCGTACTGCGAGGGCAACTGGATGGTGGACAGATTCATGTCTGAGGATCTGCTTATGGGGACAGGGTAATGTGTGATGGGCCATTATATTATATGGGACCATTGTGATGAGCTACTGTGGAGCATTATATTGTATTGGGGCACTAAGGGGCATTATCATTTGTGCAGGCCATTTATGCCTAAGTGACGATGGGGGGGTGCGTGTGCGCTTATGAAACATTTGCCCACCAATGTGTCCCTAACTTGCTGCTATTATTTAGGGGAGTCTACTTTGCTGATATTAGTGTTCATAATAGGCATTGTGATGGCATTGGTAATGGTGTCAATGTGATGGTGCATGAATGGATATGTAAAAAAAAAAAAAAAAAAAAAAAACAAACACATTTCACCTACAAGTCAGTTTCCTTAAAAAAATAAGAATGAGATAGATAGATAGATAGATAGATAGATAGATAGATAGATAGATAGATAGATAGAGTGTGGAAGGTAGCTCGGATACAAGTCTGGAGCTAGTGTAAAAGATACCAAAAAATTATGAAAAAGAAATTAAAAAAACACACATCTTTAAATCCCATCTCACCCTATAGTTCTGAGCGAATGAAAGACAACAAAAAAAAGAGATCATGTTATATGTGAATATATTATAGTATTAGTTATATCGTATGTAGAATAGCCATTTGTAATATTTTGGATGGATTGGATTAAAATAAAATACATAGATTTGTAACAAAAAAACATTTTTTTCAGCAGATTTTTTTATATCTGCATCATCGCCAAATCTAGCAAAGCTTAACTTGACTCATTACGTGTTAACAATATTGCGTACTGTGGCACAGAGTGTTAGAGGCGGCGTTTGTTGTCTGAGATAGAATATCAAGGCACAGAAAGATATCACGCTGCAGAAAGTCAAGCTATGTGAAGATCTGCCACATCTAGTCAGTAGATAAAGATAACAATTGTTCCATTGCATTTTTATACTCTTCTTTTTGTAGACTTGCTTGCTGCCAGTACCTATAACGTATTGGGCAATGTTCACTCTAAACCTCGGCACCCTCCTCATCCTGTGGGTAGGGGATTACTGTCATCACTGAGAAGACCCTGTCACACATCCTGCAAGCAGGACTTTACTTTCTACCGTTTTTGGAGGAAACCTGACAGAACCCATTATAGTCTTTCCGCGTGTAACTGCTTTTTAAACAGAAAGGGTTTCCATGTTTTAGGTCTGAAGGACAGAAACCCAAACGCTAGAGAGAACCTGGCGTAAGTCTACATTGTGTGACGGCTGTAATGTGCTTCATCCTTATCCTTTATTATCTCACTTACAGAAGTCAAGTATGTGGCCCTTGGAGAATCTGATAAATTGACAATCCTCCGCGGATGTCCTGGTCTGCCTGGACCTCCTGCGCAAAAAGGTGATATCGGTCTACAAGGAGAGAAAGGTGAAGATTTAGTCTTACTGTACAGGCAACAAATCTTACAGGTTTAGATTTACTTTTAATTAATGGGTTGGGACAAATGGAGTCAGGACATGGGGGGGTTGTTACTGAGATAGACGGATAGGAGATAGATAGATAGATAGATAGATAGATAGATAGATAGATAGATAGATAGATAGATAGATAGATAGATAGATAGATAGATACTGTAGATAGATAGATAGATAGATAGATAGATAGATAGATAGATAGATAGATAGATAGATAGATAGATACGATAGATAGATAGATACTGTAGATAGATAGATAGATAGATAGATAGATAGATAGATAGATAGATAAGATAATAGATAGCTAGATAAGATAAGATAAGATAAGATAAGATAAGATAAGATAAGATAAGATAAGATAAGATAAGATAAGATAAGATAAGATAATAGATAGATAGATAGATAGATAGATAGATAGATAGATAAGATAATAGATAGATAGATAGATAGATAGATAGATAGATAGATAGATAGATAATAGAAATAGAGATAGATAGACTAGAACAGAATAGAATTAATAATTGACGTTTTTGTTTCAGGATCTAAAGGAGACCCCGGGAAGGTCGGACCTGCAGGACACCCAGGTTTGCATACAAATAAGATGATTTTCTGTCTTAAATAAAACATTTGCGCACAAACAAAACAAACATAAAGCAAAAAAGGTGCAACTCTGGTGTTTGCTTAAATGAGATATATCCTACACCCCTTGAGGGTTATACCATGTGCAATTTAGAATATGTGCCTGTTCTGACTTTGTTATCATTACTACAGGATCTGCAGGTTCTTCTGGAGAAACAGGACTGAAAGGTGAGAGGATCAGTATAGACTGGTGTCCAGAAAGATATCTGCACAGGGCCCAAGTGGTGCACAAGATGTCATTACAATAAAGCTACTGTATATATCTGACACCATTTATAAATAAAAATCTTCGCACTAGAGATTGGGAGATCTATCAAAATTGGTTACAAAGAAAAAGTAGAGCAGTTACAGCTTAAACTGAAAATGGCATCTGCAAAGTGAGAATTAGGATAAAACCAGCTGTAATTTTACCACTTTTTGGCTAAAGTCCCACATTTCAAAAACAAATAACACAGTGTTTTACATTACCTGCAAAGTGGATGAGATTCTGGCTAATCTCGTCCACAGATGGCAGAAAAAAAAACTTATGTTTTGGAAAATCACAGCTACAGAAACACCACAGAAAAAAACCTCATGTATCCCCACCACACTTTTTTCCACAGATGTTTCTTTGCTGCGTCTCACTGTGCAGGGCTGTAGCCTTCTCCAATTTTTGGGCAAAAAAAGAAACTAATAAAAAAAATAAAAAAAAAATTCTATTGCCATGAAAGGTCTCATAAATTTTCTAAAATCTGATTTTTTTTAAATTATTTTTTCTATCTGTCATTCCCTTGTTACGTTCAGGTTTTAACCTTTTTTTTTTAAGGAGAGAAAGGGGAACCTGGCTCCTCGGGTCCAGCATATGGTGAGTCTTGAAAAAGTTTACACTTTATTACAGAGAGATAGAGCTTGGAGTAACAGGATCAACAATAAAAACTAAAGTTATACACTGTCTGCCAATAAGTATTTGGACACCCATGTGAATGAAGATATCTGCGGCCGTGATGTACGTCACACTTTCTGCCATTAAATAGGAAACAGCATTGGCATTAGTCGCATGCAAGATGTCACAAAGTGCAGAGTTGTCCAATTTCGAGAAAGGGGTAATTGTGGGGGACCACAGAGATGATCGATCCTTAAGGGACATAGCAAGCAAACTGAATTACCCAAAATCAACAGTGGCCTATGTCATTACAAAGTGGAAGGTGAACGGTGACTGTCGGAATGTGCCCCGAGTTGGCAGACCCCCGAAACTGGGAGATAGAGACCGACGGGTGCTGGGCAGAGAAACTGCACCCAACCGATGGCTCACATACACCAGGAGTCTCACCAGGCATCCGGGAGTATTGTGTCTATCAATCCCATCCATAAGGAAGCATCTGCTGGGGGCTACCAACTATTGGATAGGAAGAAATGTTGTTTTTTTTATTCTACCATCGGTCTCCAAATACTTATTGGTAGACAGTGTATTCAGCTCTCAATTCCTTTTACTACATCTTAAGCAATGTAAAAGGTTTTTACCATATATACAGTCCATGGTCATGAGATATGCAGTCCATGAGGGAACCCCTTTGATATTCCTTGTAAATCCCCTTTAATATAATCATTTGCACTATACCTCCATTGGTACACACTAGATCAGATGTTTCTTTGACAAGCCAACAATCCAATTTCTTACAGCTCATCGGAATTGCAAAGAACTGCAAGACCAAGGGACTTACCTTAGTGGGTGGTACAAAATCTACCCAGATGGAGAGACTCCTCTTACAGTCCTGTGTGACATGGATACGGATGGAGGAGGATGGATTGTAAGTCAATAAACAGTTATTACTTTTTAATTATTTTTAAAGTGACCCCACAGGCAAGAGCGTCCACCATACGAAACACTGACTATTCATGCTGGAAGATGTAGATGATCATAGTCTTACCTGTTCCATTGAAGGTCCCCATTTAAGATCTTCAGAGTTTTCTCCCTCCCTTTGAAATCTCCAGGTTTTCCAGAGACGGTGTGATGGCAGTGTGGATTTTTTCAGAGGATGGAGCGACTACAAGCGAGGGTTCGGTAGCCAATTAAGTGAGTTCTGGCTGGGAAATGATAACATTCATCGCCTCACGTCTTCAGGTAACTTCCCATCACCTTTATATCTCCAATCTTTTCCCAATCCTGTGGCCATGTCTGTTTATAAACATTGTGACACTACTATGACACTACAAATCTCAACATACCCCATGGAGTAGGTAACTTGTTGGATTTCTTCTTTCGAGCATTGACTTTGTACATGTTTATCCTTTCAGGAACCCAAGTGTTTCGAGTCGATCTGACAGATTATGATAATAATTACAGTTTTGCTACTTACGCTTCATTTTCCCTATCGGGAGAAGGTGACAACTATAAGCTACACATTGGAGCCTTCACCGGAGGCAGTGCAGGTAATGTCTGTGCTGATAATAGAAATATCTACAGTACAGACCAAAAGTTTGGACACACCTTCTCATTCGCAGAGTTTTCTGTATTTTCATGACTATGACAATTGTAGATTCACACTGAAGGCATCAAAACTATGAAGTAACACATGTGGAATTATAGACTTAACAAAAAAGTGTGACACAACTGAAAATCTGTCTTAAATTTTAGTTTCTTCAAAGTAGCCACCTTTTGCTTTGATTACTGCTTTGCACACTCTTGGCATTCTCTTCATGAGCTTCAAGAGGTAGTCACCGGAAATGGTCTTCCAACAGTCTTGAAGGAGTTCCCAGAGATGCTTAGCACTTGTTGGATCTTTTGCCTTCACTCTGTGGTCCAGCTCACCCCAAACCATCTCAATTGGGTTCAGGTCTGGTGACTGTAGAGGCCAGGTCATCTGGCGTAGCCCCCCATCACTTTCCTTCTTGGTCAAATAGCCCTTACACAGCCTGGAGGTATGTTTGGGGTCATTGTCCGGATGGAATAGCATGCCGCTGCAAGATGCTGTGGTAGCCATGCTGGTTCAGTATAAATCCCCAACAGTGTCACCAGCTTGGCACCCCCACACCATCACACCTCCTCCTCCTCCATGCTTCACGGTGGGAACCAGGCATGTAGAGTCCATCTGTTTACATTTTCTGCGTCACACAAAGACACGGTGGTTGGAACCAAAGATCTCAAATTTGGACTCATCAGACCAAAGCAGAGATTTCCACTGGTCTAATGTCCATTCCTTGTGTTCTCTTCTGCTTGTTGCCTGTCCTTAGCAGTGGTTTTCTACCAGCTATTTTACCATGAAGGCCGGCGGCTGCACAAAGTCTCCTCTTAACGGGTGTTGTAGAGATGTGTCTGCTGCTAGAACTCTGTGTGGCATTGACCTGGTCTCTAATCTGAGCTGCTGTTAACCTGCGATTTCTGAGGCTGGTGACTCGGATGAACTTATCCTCCGCAGCAGAGGTGACTCTTGGTCTTCCTTTCCTGGGGCGATCCTCATGTGAGCCAGTTTCTTTGTAGCGCTTGATGGTTTTTACAACTGCATTTGGGGACACTTTCAAAGTTTTCCCAATATTTCGGACTGACTGACCTTCATTTCTTAAAGTAATGATGGCCACTCGTTTTTCTTTACTTAGCTGCTTTTTTCTTGCCATAATACAAATTCTACCAGCCTATTCAGTAGGACTATCCGCTGTGTATCCACCTGACTTCTGCACAACACAACTGATGGTCCCAACCCCATTTATAAGACAAGAAATCCCACTTAAGAAACTTGATAGGGCACACCTGGGAAGTGAAAACCATTTCCGGTGACTGCCTCATGAAGCTCATCAAGAGAATGCCAAGAGTGTGCAAAGCAGGAATCAAAGCAAAAGGGGGCTACTTTGAAGAACCGAGAATATAAGACATATATTCAGTTGCTTCACACTTTTTTGTTAAGTATATAAATCCACATGTGTTAATTCATAGTTTTGATGCCTTCAGTGTGAATCTACAATTGTCATAGTCATGATAATACAGAAAACTCTCTGAATGAGAAAGTGTGTCCAAATTTTTGGTCTGTACTGTATGTAATATTCTATGGTTGGACACAATATCCACAAGCTTCTAGAGCCATGATATAAGGGCAATCTGGGACTTGTAGTTTTGCCACATCTAAAGAAGTACAGCTTGCTAGAGGTCAATGTTGTAGAAAATATAACAAGTCCCCATCAGTGCAGCCATCCACAAGGTATTATTGCCAGGAAAATAGAGATATATCATGGCACCTGTTATATCAATGAGTTTGTGATATGATGAGAGTCATCACGTCAGTTGGGATTATTTTATTCTCAAGATAGTTCTAATACCATGGAGGCAAGGCAAATATTAGGGCACTTGATAAGCATAGGGGCCGAGTAACTGGGAGCTTATCTGTAGTACCTAACCTGGCCACTACACCGAGAACAGGGCTGTCTGCTTCCTGCTCCATTCTCTGTGATTGGTTCCCCCATCAATCTGATACTGATGACTCATTCTTAGATTAGGCCATCAAAAAGAAAATCCCTTTAAGCCTGGTACTTTTCCTTGCTTAATGTTAAAATGGGTTTTAAAGAGGTCTGTTAGTTGCTATTAATGGGTTAATAAGTACACCCTTATACCTTTAGCTGTGTATTGAGTGATTTCTGGGTTTCTCTGGGTGCTCCTGGCATCTTCTGCATTTGTTTATAAGCTTCCTGTCTACCTTCCGCACTACCTACCTCTTATACTCCATTACACCCCCTCCCTGTCTCCCTAGCTAAACGATCCCACCCACTACTAGCTCTTCCCAACTAACTAGCTCAGCCCCCACCCTTCCCCACACCATACTTACCTGTCTTCCTCTCTGGGAGACGACGCCTCCTTTTTACTGTGCTCTGGCTGGAGACCCTTCTCTTCCACTCTCCGGGCCTGTGCACCGGCCGGAAGTAACTGTGACGCCTGCGCAGTACAGATGGAATGACATCTCTACTGCGCATGTGTCGCAGGCACCTCCAGACTGCGCAAGCGCTTGCAGAGATGGAGAGGGGATGAGCCGTTCAAAGACAGGAAGACACAAATATTGATGGGGTTGGGGGAGGGAGAGTACTGGTGACATTCCATTTCGGAAGCAGTGAAATGGAACATCAGAAAGGGTCCCTGGAAAAGGAACATCAGAAAGCGTCCCTGGAGTGGTCACATGACCTCCTCAGGACTATGGGTAATTATAGATTTTTTTAATATAAGAAAATTAGAAGTTAGGTGGGGGGAGGGTGGACCGTGGTGGCTCAGTTTAGGGGTTAATTCTTATTTTATCCTGGACAATCCCTTTAGCCCTAGTAAAGTTTCTGCTAATTAGAGGGGTCGTCCAGCTAAAAATATAGGCTATAAATTCAAAAAACAAAGAAGGACTTCCAAAACCAGGTAAATTTTGATATATGCTAACTTTTTATTACACGCAGGTGACTCTCTCTCCTATCACAATGATCGGCCCTTTTCAACCAAAGACAGAGACAATGATATCTTTCCAGAAAACTGTGCAACAAAATTTAAAGGGGCCTGGTGGTATGGATCATGCCATAATTCCAATCTGAACGGACAATATCTGAGAGGAAACCACAACAGCTACGCGGATGGAATTAACTGGCAAACTGGACGGGGAGACCATCATTCCTATAAAATATCTGAACTGAAGTTCAGGCCACTTTAATAGGTTTGGTATTTGTATGCTATTATAAAAAAAAACTGACTCAAGAGCAGGGAAAGGGGGAAAATAAAAACCTACTGTATACCCATCTCTTTAATCCGCCAGCACTCCAGCACTGGTGCTCTGGTGCTCCCCATCAGTATAGGATTACTTTCCACAGTAATGACTTATATATCCCTATACATGGCGTATAATCCATGTACACATGACCACTACCGCAATAAATGAGCACAGCTGGAATACTGACATGTATGGTAAGTGACCGCTGAGACCAATGATTGGCGCTACTGGGTCATCCCTACAGTTTATAGGCAGAGGGATGGAATGGCGGGGGATTACAGAGAACAGAATAGGATTAGTTTTTATTTTACCCCATTCCATGTTCTTGGGAACCCCTTTAGTATAACCCTAATGATTCAAGTTATTGATAGCTGAAATTATCTGATGTATCAAAGCCGCGGATCATATTGTTCAAGTCTCTGATCTCAGACCACGTCCTGATTTTCACTAGTCAATCTTTTGGATGACATCTATGAATTTTTGCAGGGTAACAAAAGCAATTTAAATTCAGGATGTTTTTATGATGTAAAACGCCTTGTCTTTATTTGTAAGCACTGATGACACATCATGTTCTGATCTTTTATATGGCACATTTGTATATGTAACCTCACATGTAATGTATAACCGCATAAAGTAAACTACTGCTACTGTGTTGTCATCACTGACCACCAAATGAATAACCCTGATGTTATATATATAAACCAGCTCATTTCCATATTGACCAAAGGCTAGTAACTCTTCACTCCATGTAAATTTATTCTGGCCCATATGAAGGGTCAGACTGGCCCACTGGAGAACCGTTGAATCCTCCAGTGGGCCCCATGTCCATAAGGGGCGCTACCGGACCACCAATGCTTTTTAAAAAAAATAGGCAGTGGAGGTGCGGTAACGGCTCCCATTCACTTACCTCTCCCCACTCCTGGCCAAGAACACAGGGCCCAGGCTGAAGCAGGAAGAAGAAAGGCTGCGGGCAGGAGTGTGAAGAGGTAAGTAATGCATTCAGATTCTTCCTGATGTTGCGATCCAGTTTTAAGAACCAGATTGTAAAACTGGGGAGAAGTGGCACCTCCGATCCGGTTCTGCTAGTACTAGAGCAGAAAGCCACTGGCTTCCTGCTCTACCACTCACAGGCTTGTCGGCACCTCCTGGGGCTGTCCAGGCATAATTGTTTATGGTTTACCCTCAGGATAGGCCATAAATACCTGATCTGAAAGAGGCAGACCTGGGATCAATCAGCTGTACGGAGCCACTTCTGGCGCCCGTCCTGTACACAATACAGGGCTGGAAAGAGAAAGCTCTATCCACTGTGTAGTAGCCGGGCTCCTTCACTACATCTCAGCATAAATTGAAGGCAGTGGTAGCTGAGCTCCTGTGAAGGCACCGGGAGACTATACAGCAAAAGGAGCTTTCGGCTTCCGGCTCTGTGTTGTGTATAGAATGGGAACCGTACAGTTGATGGAGCCATGATTCAGCCCCCTACCGATCAAGTATTTATGGCTTATCCTGAGCATAGGCCATAAAAAAAATTAACCCTGGACAACCCCTTTATTATAACCCACACAGTTTAATGTCTCCTCCACAGGGAGTTACCCCCCATCACTGCCCCACACAATATAATGGTGCCATACAGTTTGGGGACCAGTGAAGAGGCCACTATATGGGGGGACCACTGGTGAACCCTAGACATCCCAGTCTGACTCTGCCCATATGATGTCTATATGTCTTGTTATATGGCCGGCTAAAAAATTATTTAGGATTTATTATTTCAGATAAGAAAATTATTGATTTATTTTTAAAACCTGGACCTGGGAGAAGGAAAATACACAAGACATTCATTGTTCTAGCTTTACTGTACCTGTGGTTATAGTTTTTGACACTAGATGGCAATATCCTCAACAAAATGCAGCAAGAAGAAAAAATACATCTCTGTAATATCAGGCTGACATTGTATTTGGTTTGCTGATATAGCGGCAACATATTCTGCAGATATGGCATCACCAGCACCGATCCCAAGTTGTTGGACTGTCATTGACTAGGTGACATTTTTAAATCTGTATAAAGATAGAGAGTGCCCCTGGAAGTGGGGGTGGTTATGAACAGTTTTGCTGCTGTGTTTGGTGCCAGGTCAGTGGCGTAACTACCGGGGAAGCAGAGGAGGCGGCTGCCACAGGGCCCGGGACAACAGGGGCCCGGCGACAGCCGCTACCGCTGCGTTTTTTTTTTTTTTTAATAGGCCGTTACTGGCTGGAGTTACTTGTAGGTGGTACAAAATCTACCCAGATGGAGAGACTCCTCTTACAGTCCTGTGTGACATGGATACGGATGAATTGTAAGGGAGCATTCACACTACCATCATTGTCCGACAGGTAGTGTACGCTGCTAGTGTCCATTCAAAATCTTACACGGACATTAGCAGCGGACACTAGCTGTGTCTGTGACACTTTTCATTCACTTAAATGGCGATCGGGTGCGTTCTTTTGCACTCCGTGCCTGTCCTTAACTGTCCGTTTGTAAAGATGTCCGACTTTTCAAGCGGACAGAAAAAACCTACATGTCGGGTTTTTCTCCGTTCACCTTTTCCGCGTCACACAAAGACACGGTGGTTGGAACCAAAGATCTCAAATTTGGACTCAGACCAAAGCAGAGATTTCCACTGGTCTAATGTCCATTCCTTGTGTTCTCTTCTGCTTGTTGCCTGTCCTTAGCAGTGGTTTTCTACCAGCTATTTTACCATGAAGGCCGGCGGCTGCACAAAGTCTCCTCTTACCAGTTGTTGTAGAGATGTGTCTGCTGCTAGAACTCTGTGTGGCATTGACCTGGTCTCTAATCTGAGCTGCTGTTAACCTGCGATTTCTGAGGCTGGTGACTCGGATGAACTTATCCTCCGCAGCAGAGGTGACTCTTGGTCTTCCTTTCCTGGGGCTGTCCTCATGTCAGCCAGTTTCTTTGTAGCACTTGATGGTTTTTGCAACTGCACTTGGGACAATTTCAAAGTTTTCCCAATTTTTCGGACTGACTGACCTTCATTTCTTAAAGTAATAATGGCCGCTCGTTTTTCTTTACTTAGCTGCTTTTTTCTTGCCATAATACAAATTCTAACAGTCTATTCAGTAGGACTATCAGCTGTGTATCCACCTGACTTCTGCACAACACAACCGATGGCCCCAACCCCATTTATAAGGCAAGAAATCCTACTTATTAAACCTGACAAGGCACACCTGTGAAGAGAAAACCATTTCCGGTGACTACCTCATGAAGCTCATCAAGAGAATGCCAAGAGTGTGCAAAGCAGGAATCAAAGCAAAAGGTGGCTACTTTGAAGAACCGAAATAGAAGACAGATTTTCAGTTGTGTCACACTTTTTTGTTAAGTATATAATCCCACATGTGTTACTTCATAGTTTTGATGCCTTCAGTGTGAATCTACAATTGTCATAGTCATGAAAATACAGAAAACTCTTTGAATGTGAAGGTGTGTCCAAACTTTTGGTCTATGCTGTATATATACATATATATATTGTAAATGCGGGACCTTCAGAGAAGGAAAGTTGCTAGGACAATCAGATGGAGGCAAAGGTGTTCAGCTCACACGTGTAGGTTTATTGGTAGCAGTTCAGACAGTCCAGTAGTAAATAAAACAAATTGGCTTTCTTCAGCAAAACGGATAACTCAAAATAGCTTGCTCCAGCACAAGGATAAATTCAAATAATATAAGCAGTCCTTACTTCAGGGTACAAGAAAGTAAATTTCCAAGGTTTTTCTCACCCAGACACAAGGGGATTTGTTTGAGCTGTTCCTCCAGACACATAAGGCAGTGTGTCTAACCAGGTTCTCCTACAAGAGACAACCACACCCCCTCCCATGGGCAACCTCAGTGCTTTAATAGCTGATCACTTGGGTCAGCCAGAAAAACCAGGACTGGAGTATCGGCCTGAGTTTACAACAATACCTAACTCCTGGTCCCATACCCCAGCCAGTCACCTTGTAGATACCAACCACCTCAGTGGAAGATACCTGCCCTCTACCACTTTACCATCTGCCTGTTTACTATATATATATATATATATATATATATATATATATATATGTATATATATGTATATATAAATAAACCAGCTCATCTGACCTAAAGGCTGAGGCCCCACATTACGGAAACTTCACTTTTTTGTTGCAGGTTTTTTTGTTTGTTTGTTTTTTAGCCTAAAAAAGTATAAACACTTCATATATATTTCCATTCCTTTTGTAGTCATTCATGGCTTTGGCTCAAAAAAAGGAACTGCAAGAAAAAAAAAGCTGCGTTTCCACAACATGGGGCCTTAGCCAAAGGCTAGCAAGTCCTGTCTCAAATCATTACACTATAGGCAAGATCTATATAAGCAGGTCATGTGACTGCTATAAAACCCAGAGAGAGAGAGAGTCGGGCCCTAGATGTACACACACTTTTACACCTGGTTCTAGCTTTACTGTACCTGTAGTTATAGTTTTTGACACTAGATGGCAATGTCCTCAACAAAATGCACCAAGAAAAAAAATATAATTCTGTAATATCAGGCTGACATTTTATTTGGTTTGCTGATAGCGGCAACATATTCTGCAGATATGGCATCACCAGCACCGACCCCAAGTTGTCGGCCTGTCAGTTAATGGGTGAAATTTTAAAATTTGTATAAATAAATGAAGAGCTCAACGGAAAAATGGCCAAAGTCCACATTTTGTCATATTTCAAATTATTACCTAGAAAGCTTCTTTGTACCTCATTCTATGCGTTGGGTTTACAAGGTACCTAGGATTAATGACCTAAGTCCATATATTTCAATGCAGAAGAATTTACATTCAATGGAATAATGGCCTAAGTCCAATACAAACTTACTTCACTCTCGTTGGTCATTTTTTCATTGAAATCGTGACTTCCGGTCTGTTGTTTATATTAGTGTAAAAACTTTGTCTTATTGTTTAAGAGGCTCTAAATCGACTTTTGCACATATTTAGCGCCGAAAAGGGAGGCAGGTAATTATTATTCTTCATCGTTTAATAATAGTAGTAATTAATTAATAATATTAAATAAATAATATTTATACATGAAGCTGCAATTTTTTTAATAAATAATACAATTTATGATTAGGATTAACGGTGTTCATTAGCTGATTACATTGGATAGATATATTCCACAATAATGCCCGTTTGCTTTAGGCTAAAACTTTAAATTTCGTTTTTCTCACAATATTGATTTTTGGACTTAGGCCATTTTTCCGTTGAGCTCTTCAAATATATATATATATAGAGAGAGAGAGAGAGAGAGAGAGAGAGATAGGTAAAGTGTATGGTAAAGTTATGGACGGCGTGTATATCTCACCTGGTTTCCTCTGCCAGGAAGGGTAGTGGAAATCCAGAACGATTCATGTTGCTTTAGCACAATGTCATCTGCCAGGGCTCTTTATTGAAGTTACATGGGCTGGATTTCCTGGACTGGAGGACAGGTTGGTAGTCGGAGTCTTCCAGGCCACACCTCTAGTCCACTACTGGTTTTTCCCTAGTCTCAGGTGTTCTCAGGTGCGGCTTCCTGATATTCATTACTGGGAAGGAAGCCTGAAAAGGGATGACAGGTTTGCAGCCTGAGAGAGAAAGAGCGCCCCCTGGGGTAGTTATAGGCCCCTTCACATGGAGTTTGCGCTCCGCTCATTCAGATACGTATACACGAGCGCTTCAAAACACATCCCATTCACTTTAATGGGAGCGCGTGTAAATCAGAGAAAATTAGCTGGTCATGAAGTAATGTATTTATGTAAATCTCAACAATTAAACAAATATTGCATATTCAATTATACATATACTGTATATAAATAAAAATATACAAAATACATTTATACAGAACACACACAGTCATTGACAAAAATAAGAGTCCATTCACATGGAGTAAACGCACGCTCATTTTGGCAAAATGCACGTTTAAAGAATACACGTGTAAAATAAGACTCCCATTGACTTCAATAACATTTTTCAAGTGTATTTTGATGTGTTTTTTTGTACGTGTAAAAAATATCATTGAGGGCCCGTGCACACGGAGTTAACACGCGTACATTTTAGCATAATACACGTGTATAGAATACACGTGTAAAAATAACACTCCAATTGACTTCAATGACATTTTTTTACACGTGTATTGTACTAAAATGCGCACGCGTTAACTCTTTGTGCACAGGCCCTGAAGTCAATGGGAGTCTTATTTTTACACGTGTAAATGGACCCTAATACTGCACCAAGAAGGAGAAACCTTCTATATGTGAATGCAATGCTGATATATAAGAAAAAATATCCAACTAAAGCTCACCGTTGTTTAGAAGACCTGGAGGGGTGCACGACCCTGTACCTTCTGGACCAGAAAGGACTTTATGCTGAGTAAAGCTGATCCGGGGACGTATAACCTTGAAAAGCATCGGAGTTTATTTTAATCAACGTGTGTGTTTTTTCTATCTTTGCACTTTTGGAGCTATCTTTGTTTTGGAGTTTTAATATGCTACATTAAAAGTTGTATTTTACCAAGTCCTGGGAAAGTGCAGATCAGCTTTACTCAGCATAAAGTCCTTTTCCATTTAAAGTAATGCTGATATATAGAAGAAATTACTTAAAGAGGACCTTTCACCTCAGAATAAGAATTCCTCCTCCATCTACTTGGTGCCAAGAGGAGGAGAAGAGAACATCTGGAATCAGTGGCGTAACTAAAGTCTTGTGGGCCCCGGTGCAATCTTATGTCCGGGGCCCCCTACCTTATCGCTACAGAGAATTCTTGATAGTGATGGTTACAGGGGCTAAAGAGTTTAGTCTTCCTTAGTGTGGTTCGGGAAATCTGTGGGTCTCCTTGTCTTATGGGCCAGATGGAAGCTGCAATCTCCATACTGATGCCAGTGCTTATGGCCCCCCTAAGGCTCTTGGGCCCTGGTACGACTGCACCCTCTACAGCCCCTTGGCTGGAATTGAAAGGGAGGTGTGCCCTGACCTAATGGGGTGCACTGTACCTCACACGCCAGTACTGGATAACAGACAGATCTGACATAACAGACAGGAATACAATTATTAGGGAACATCCATTTATTTGTTAAAACAGCTCCGACAGCATTGGAATAGAATTATTATTAATGCCATTCAAAGAATAATGGAGACTTTAGCAATAATGGCATGGGAAGCCGCAAAATGTGCTGTGTGATTCATTCTTCACCCCTGCTGAAGAAACAAAAACATATAACCGTATAGAATTATGTAATGTATTAATAAAACCAAAGTCAGAATTTCAGCAATGCAATGCATACCTCCCAACTTTTGAAGAACCGAAAGAGGAACAAAGAATATTGACTCCACCCATTCTCATTAATTTTTCATGTGCCCGCACACAGTATAATCCTCCTACAGTCACCCGTAAATTATGTCACCCCTCTATCTCTCCCCCAGTTTCATATACACCCTTCATCTGCCCCCAGTTTCATGTCCCTCTTCCAGCTCTGTCCTCCATCTCTGCCCCCAGATTCATGTCCCCTCCATCTCTGCCCCCAGATTCATGTCCCCTCCATCTCTGCCCCCAGATTCATGTCCCCTCCATCTCTGCCCCCAGATTCATGTCCCCTCCATCTCTGCCCCCAGATTCATGTCCCCTCCATCTCTGCCCCCAGTGTCATGTCCCCCCCATCTCTGCCCCCAGTGTCATGCCGTCCTCTCCATCTCTGCCCCCAGTGTCATGCCGTCCTCTCCATCTCTGCCCCCAGTGTCATGCCGTCCTCTCCATCTCTGCCCCCAGTGTCATGCCGTCCTCTCCATCTCTGCCCCCAGTGTCATGCCGTCCTCTCCATCTCTCCCCCAGTGTCATGCCGTCCTCTCCATCTCTGCCCCCAGTGTCATGCCGTCCTCTCCATCTCTGCCCCCAGTGTCATGCCGTCCTCTCCTTCATCTGCCCCCAGTTTCAAGTTCCACCTCCGCATTACACTTACCTTCTCCTTCGTTCCCCTGCCGTTCTCTGCGCGCCTCTCTCTCTCACACTGGCGCACAGTTGTAGATGCAATGTGACGTCATCACATCGCGTCTACAAACCAGTAGGCGGCGTTCAGCGGTGAAGCAAGGAGCTGACCTGTGTCAGCTCCTTGCTTCAGCCGCGTATGTGTTCAACTCAGATCTGCGTCCTCTGGACGCAGATCTGAGTTGAAATTGGGACATACCTCCCTCCAACCGGGACCGCGGGACATGTCACCCAAATCGTGAATGTCCCGCGGAAATCGGGCCGGTTGGGAGGTATGGCAATGGTATAACAGTCACAGTGCAGACGGCAGATTCATCGCTTCCTCTACACCAGGATAAGCCAAGAACAAGACAAAGCTTTCCCATACACTATCCCGTCTACTGACTTTATGGCTTATTTTTTATAATATTTGTACCTCTGTCTATGAAATTACTGTAAATCCCGTATTTCACCCACATCTCCCTAAGCAAAGCTAACACTAGACCCTTAAGGACCCATGCACACAACCGAGTGTTCATCTGAGTTGGGGGCGACAAGTTTGTCAAGGAATGCTGTGGGATAACATCTGAGTGACACATTCATCTCTATGGGGCTTCTGGATCGATTCCGTTCTAATAATCCAAGTGTTAAGAATGGATCCAGAAGCCCCTTAGACGTGAATATATCACAGAATGGAGAGTCATCTGACTGCATTCTGCTCTAACCTCGGCCCCCAACTCGACTGCACCCTGGGCCGTGTGTATAGGCTACATGCATACGATCTTCTATCAGTGCGTCACTTAATTCTTGTCAGTTTTCTCCATTTTTGAATCAGTTTTGTCTTGCTTTTTTATCCAACTTACTGTTTTTAACGATCGTCAAATAGAAACAAATCCATTCTGATGGACACTAAAAACGGACCCATTGATTTGTACATCTGTCCAAGAAAATGGACAAAAATAGCAAATGTCCTATTATATAAGGGTCCATTTAAAAAAACAGACAAGTGTATGTCCCCATTGACTCAAATTGTTTTAAAAACAGATATGTAATAGATGTTAGGATCAACACGGTGGCTCAGTGGTTAGCACTGCAGCCTTGCAGTACTGGAGTCCTGGGTTCGAATCCTGCTAGAAACAACATCTGCAAGGAGTTTGTATGTTCTCCCCGTGTTTTCCTCCCATACTACAAAGACATACTAATAGGAGAAAAAATGTACATTGTGATTCCTATATGGGGATCACAACCTACATAAAACAGACGTGTAATAGACGTTAAGAAAATATCTATTACAAATCCGTTTGTCACTTATAGGAGAACACTACATAGATCCTCCGTATTTCAGGCGACCGCCATAGTAAAGGTTCTGCAGGTTTCAGAATTAATTCAAAAAGTTTATTTTTTAGAAAGAACCTGCACAATACATTTAGACGTTACGTATGCCTATGTGACAGTGTAATGTACCAATGTCTTTTGTGTACTAAAATACAGTTACGAGGGCTAATTATTTTTTAATCATTATTTATTGCATTTACTTAGCTCTATTCTTCAATAGAAGCAGGAATGATGCCGCCATTTCCTCAATCAATTACCTTAAGCACCTCACCAACAGGGGATGTCTGAGTGATAAAGGAAGTAAGTGTGATTTATACATAGGTTCATAGTTTTACAGCAGAATGTCTCCTACTGACTTCCAGACAGATGGGCACAGACGTCTAATTCTATAGTGTAGTTCACTGCTGTTTATAAAGGACCTTTCACCACCTCCATTCACTCTTATTAGGTGCTGCTCCACTGTTTCCAGCTCATTTGGAATATATTTACAGCCCCCACTGTCCCTGAGCAATCAGTGCAGTTAGTTTTAGTGCCGGATAGGAAACTTAGAAGAGAGAAGTGTCCTGTATGATTGTGAGTGTTGGAGTAGAAACCCAACCCAATAGTACATACAGGGCCGGCGTCAGCGCACGGCATAGTCGGGCAAGTGCCGGGGCCCATAGAGCCTCTGGGGGCCCCCCGGAACTTGCCCGCCCCAGCACTTGCCTGTCTCGATTTCAGCTCCGTTCAGCTCCGTTGGACGCCGATGAGCTGAATACATAGGCGATTAAAGCAGGAGCTATGACAGCTCAGCTGCTGCTTTAAAGCTGCGGCCTGGCTTGCGTGTGTAGGCGCGATGACGTCATCACATCGTGCCTACACACGCAAGGCGGGCCGCAGCTTTAAAGCAGGAGCTGAGCTCACAGCTCCTGCTTTAATCGCCTATGTGAATGGAGTGAGAGAGCGGAGAGAGGAGCGTCGGGGGAACGATGGAAGGTGAGTGTCAGTGTTTGTTTTGTACTAAATATTAAAGGTGGAACATAATGAAGGGGGCTCATGAAACTGGGGGGGGGGGGGCAAATGAAGGGGAGGGGGGGAACGGCATGACACTGGGGAAGATGAAGGGGGTGGGGAGAGAACGGCATGAAACTGGGGACAGAGATGGAGGGGGCCCAATGAAACTGGGGGGCAAATGAAGGGGAGGGGGGGGAACGGCATGACACTGGGGAAGATGAAGGGGGTGGGGAGAGAACGGCATGAAACTGGGGACAGAGATGGAGGGAGCCCAATGAAACTGGGGGGACAAATGAAGGGGAGGGGGAGGAATGGCATGACACTGGGGCAGATGGGGGGGTGGAACAGCATGACACTGGGGCAGAGACAGGGGACATGAAACTGTGGGCAGAGGAAGGATGTATATAAAACTGGGGGAGAGATGGAGGGCGGCATATAATTTACGGGTGACTGTAGGAGGATTATACTGTGTGCGGGCACATGATAAATGAATGAGAATGGGCAGAATCAACATAAAAGTGGGTGGAGCCAAATTTGCAGCGGCGCGCAGAGCACATTTTACCCCTCTTTCTACTCCTTAAAAATTGGGAGGTATGGCGTTGCGACGCACGGTGTCTCGACTCCCCCGCCTCCTTTACAAGGGGGCCCACTGAGGCTCTGTCGCCCAAGGGCCCATAAAAACCTGAAGCCGGCCCTGAGTACATACCAGAAGGAACTCTGCATTTGCAAGATAGGAATGTAATTAAACAGTTAAGACTGATGGACATTTCTTTTCACAGGCCCTTCATCAGACTGTATTGCATGATTGTCCATAGATGACTCTCCCCAGTGCCAGGGCATCTATGGGAAAACATACCAATTGAGGTTAATGAAGGTGCTATGGACCTGCACTCTTAGCTCTTTGTGCAGAGTTCCTTCTGAAAGGATACTGTCAGGTGGGCGGTGTCAGAGAGGAGGAGCCACAGGGTGTGATTCAGAGCTCCAATCAGAGGCAGCCATTGTCAGGTCTCAGAATCCCACCCTTTGTCTGCTCCTGTCTGACACCGCCCATCTGACAGTACAGAGCCTAAATAGTATATCATTCACCAAATTGATAATACTGATTGCTCAGGAATGGTGAGAGCTATAGATAAAATTCCAACTGGAATCAGAGGAGTGTCACCTTTTCAAGTTTACATGACACAACCCTTATGTGCAACAAAGAACCAGTTTACTGCCCTGACCACCATCAGATTGCTCTAATATAGAGCAAATAGGACACCTGTGGGATTCCCCATAAAAATGCCATACCGTTTGCTGCTCCATTCATTTAATTACTCTGTAATTTTTGTGATATATTGACCACACGATCAAATGGTAGCATTCACTATATGCAAATAAAATCACTTGTCAATAAGAAGACACCAATGGCACTGAGTAAGTGAGCGGACCCCACTGACAAGGAGTATGGTCTCACCCAGAAATTATTCAGAAATTCCTAAGAAGAATGTAAGGAACATCACAAAGAAGTTCAAATAGAAGATGCTCCAAAACTGTTATTGTAAGGGAACTGGAAGTAATTTCTAAAACAGACATGTTGGGAAAATGACAGATCCTCTCCAGGCAGAATAGGTTGGTCCATTAAGAAAAGCAATAGAAAAATTATATACAAAAAAAGTTTTTGTGTGAAAGTCATACTTACTTCTTTACAGATGAGAGCTTCTTTTGTACTATCAATGTTAACCTATAATAATATCAAATAGCGCACAGTATATTACTGACATATAATACATAAATTCTCCATCTCACATTCATTAAAATATTGCATTAGCTTTTATATAAAGAGTTTAGAATATTATATCACAACCGAATAATACCAATTGTAACACAATTACTTTCCTTATACAGTATAAGTCACAGAAGTTGCTAGAAAATTCTCTTCTATTGCAAATAATAAAAGAATTCCTTCTATAGGGTTTTATCCTTCCCCTCCGGACAGTACTCGTCCATAGACGAGTACTGGGGGGAGCGTTCCTCACCGCTCAGAGAGAAGTATTTTGGCACTAAATTTTGATTTTGTTTCCTACAACAGGTTAAAGACAGCTTAAAGGGGTTGTCCAGACAAAAATGGACAACCCTTTTAACTTTTAAAAGGGCAGTGAAAAAATTTTAAAAAAATTCATACTGACCTGTCACCGATGCTCCAGTGTCTTCCCGGCGCGTTGCGGTTCTTCTGCTCAACGAGTTTCTTCCTGAGTTCAGTTGAAGGCGCTGATCAGCCTCAGTGGTCAGGTGACCGCGAAGGACAATCAGCGGCCTCAATAGGCCTTAGAAAGAGACCCGTGAGGTCACAGGTAGCGACATTGTAGGCTCTTTGCTGATTGGGCTCAGTGGTCACGTGACTGCTGAAGCCAATCAGCAGCTTCATCGGAACTGTAGCATCAGGGCAGAAGAGTATGAATTTTTTTATTTATTTTTTTCCACTGTTCCCGACTGATTTAAAAGTTAAAGGGGTTGTCCATTTTTGCACGAACAACCCCTTTAATGTAACGGCATGATGTCCCATTTTCCCTCTGTGAAGCCCCACCCTGTTAGACAATTTGTGACAGGCAGCCTTTCTTCCTGTTACTCTTCTGCTAGCCCTAACCCATCGGATGGTTAGTCCCGCCCTTTCCTTTGCCATCTGCGGGGCAAGGCTTTTAAGAGGGTAGCACAGCATAGATGTACATCCACCGGCTGTTTTTGACGGAGCAGAACCCAGCTCAAGGACTGTTTGTAAACTGAAATCCCGTAAGCTCTAGTTTACATGCAGAATGAAGATGTGAAATTTTTACCAAAATTGTTTTAATGATGTTTCTCAATAATTCACCAAGAAGACCTTTAGCAGCTTGGGTTGTGTTCTCCTGAAAGAAAAAAAAACTGTATAAGTTATGTCGCGTATATAGAAATACTTTTTACCAGTGTATGGGCTCATTTACTGAACCAAGTTTACAATCTTCTCTGTGGCTACAAAAATTGCCAAAAAATTCAGATTCCAGAACAAAATAATAATAAAGGTTTTGCAAAAAGCATAATACTGAATAAAAGTGAACTGAATAACATTGATTTTCTTGGGACAACCTCTCAAGTGGTGAATAATATCAGGCAGCAGGTAAACAATCAGTCCAAGAATTCAATGAGTTGGAAGTAGGAACAAATGCTGTGGAAAGGTTTAAAGGGGTTGTCCAGGCTAAACATTGAAGAAAAAAAAACAAAAAACTCATCTGTCTCCGTTGCTCCAGAGTCCTCCTGGTTCATTTGTTCTCCTGGAGTTGTGCTGAAGCTGTTGATTGGCCTCAGCAATCACATACCTCTCAACCGTCCCGATTTCCGCGGGACACTCACGATTTCGGTGACGTGTCCCGCGGTCCCGGTTGGAGGGAGGTAAGTCCTGATTTCAATTGAGTTGAATACAGACGCGGCTAAAGCAAGGAGCTGTCACAGCTCAGCTCCTTGCTTTGCCGCTGCTAGTCGCTGTGTAGACTCAGTGTACACATTAAACTTACGTTCTCCTTGCTCCCCCGCCGCTCTCTCTCTCTCCGCAGTCTCGCTAACAGTTGTAGATGCGATGTGACAGAGAGAGAGAGAGAGAGAGAGAGAGCGGCGGGGGAACGAGGAGAAGGTAAGTTTAATGTGTACACTGAGGTGGATCCTGAAACTGAAGACAGAGATGGAGAGGACATGAATCTGGGGGAAGAGATGTGGAGGGACATGAATCTAGGGGCAGAGATGGGGGGGACATGAATCTGGGGGAAGAGATGTGGGGACATGAATTTGGGGGCAGAGATGGAGGGACATGAATCTGGGGGCAGAGATGGAGGGACATGATTCTGGGGGCAGAGATGGGGGGACATTAATCTGGGGGCAGAGATGGAGGGACATGAATCTGGGGGCAGAGATGGAGGGACATGATTCTGGGGGCAGAGATGGAGGGACATGATTCTGGGGGCAGAGATGGAGGGACATGATTCTGGAGGCAGAGATGGGGGGACATTAATCTGGGGGCAGAGATGGAGGGACATGAATCTGGGGGCAGAAATGGAAGGGACATGAATCTGAGGACAGAGATGTGGGGACATGATTCTGGGGGCAGAGATGAGGGACATGAATCTGGGGGCAGAGATGAGGGACATGAATCTGGGGGCAGAGATGGAGGGAAATGAATCTGGGGGCAGAGATGGGGGGGACATGAATCTGAGGGCAGAGATGGGGGACATGAATCTTGGGGCAGAGATGGGGGACATGAATCTGGGGGCAGAGATGGAGGGACATGAATCTGGGGGCAGAGATGGGGGGGACATGAATCTGGGGGCAGAGATGGAGGGACATGAATCTGGGGGCAGAAATGGAGGGGACATGATTCTGGGGACAGAGATGTGGGGACATGATTCTGGGGGCAGAGATGAGGGACATGAATCTGGGGGCAGAGGGCAGAGATAGAGGGACATGATTCTGGGGGCAGAGATGGAAGGACATGATTCTGGGGGCAGAGATGGAGGGACATGAATCTGGGGGCAGAGATGGGGGGACATGATTCTGGGGGCAGAGATGGGGGACATGAATCTAAGGGGCAGAGATGAGGGACATGAATCTGGGGGCAGAGATGGAGGGACATGAATCTGGGGGCAGAGATGGGGGGACATAATTCTGGGGGCAGAGATGAGGGACATGAATCTGGGGGCAGAGATAGAGGGACATGAATCTGGGGGCAGAGATGGAGGGACATGAATCTGGGGGCAGAGATGGGGGGACATAATTCTGGGGGCAGAGATGAGGGACATGATTCTGGGGGCAGAGATGGGGGACATGAATCTGGGGGCAGAGATGGGGGGACATGATTCTGGGGCAGAGATGGAGGGGACATGATTCTGGGGGCAGAGATGGGGGACATGAATCTGGGGGCAGAGATGGGGGGGACATAATTCTGGGGGCAGAGATGGGGGACATGATTCTGGGGGCAGAGATGAGGGACATGATTCTGGGGGCAGAGATGAGGGACATGATTCTGGGGGCAGAGATGGAGGGACATGAATCTGGGGGCAGAGATGGAGGGATATGAATCTGGGGGCAGAGATGGAGGGATATGAATCTGGGGGCAGAGATGAGGGATATGATTCTGGGGGCAGAGATGAGGGACATGAATCTGGGGGCAGAGATGGAGGGGACATGAATCTGGGGGCAGAGATGAGGGATATGAATCTGGGGGCAGAGATGAGGGGACATGAAGCTGGGGCAGAGATGCAGGGGACATGAAACTGGGGGCAGATGAAGGGTGTATATGAAACTGGAGGAGAGATAGAGGGGGGACATATAATTTACGGGTGACTGTAGGAGGATTATACTGTGTGAGAGCACGTGAAAAATGACTGAGAACGGGCGGAGTCAACATAAAAGTGGGCAGAGCCAAATTTGCCACAGCGCGCTATGCACGCCACACATTTTGTCCCTCTTTCTGCTTTTCAAAAGTTGGGAGGTATGCAATCGTAACCACTGAGACCAATCAGCAGCCTCAGGAAGAGGACCAGTGATGTCACATGTAGTGACATGCAGACCCTTGACTGATTGACCTCAACACTCATGTGACCGCTGTGGCCAACCCCAGAAGACGCTGCGGGGACAGATGATCAGGGAGGTGCGAGAGAACCACGGAGCAACGGGGACAAGCGAGTATACATTTTTACATTTTTTTCACTGCCCCCAGCTTATTTAAACTTTAAAAGGATTGTCCATTTTTGCCTGGACAACCCCTTTAAAGGGAGTCTGTCAGCAGGAAAATCAGATAAACTTATGACAGTACCTTGTAGGGCGCCTTTTATACTTTCAAAAATGTATTTTTTATTCTGCGTTGCAGCTCCATTTTCATGATAATCAGCGTTTTATTTGTAGGCAAATCAGCTGAAGTGGGCGTTTCTTATTATTGGCGTTTCTTCTCTTACTTGAGCTTCACTCGCAAGATGTCAAACATCAGGGGGCGCCATAACAAGTATGGAACAGCAATGTCTACACACAGGAGCATTTCTTTAAAATATCCAATTAAAACCAGATTATGTTTTGGATGACCTGACTGACTAAATTAATAGTTACTTATGATACAACCCCCCTCAATATTCTAATTCACGTTGCAATGATCTTACCAAGAATTTCCCAGTCTTTAGCGCTTCATCAGCCAGACAACTAACATTGCCCTAATGTACATGAAAAACAAATGAAAAGAAATCACTCTTTATTCAGCCTTGAAATTCTGACATATTACTACGTTGTATACGTGCATTACCTGCCATTAGTGTTGAGCAAATACTATTCGAATCCTAGATTCGAATACCTCGCTCCATAGGTTTGAATGGGAGCGGCCGCTGCGCTGCATGAGCCCGCAGCTCCCATTCATTCCTATGGAGCGAGGTATTCGAAACTAGAGTTTCAAATACTATTCGCTCATCTCTACCTGCAATCTTTAGTGGACTATAGCTTTACATATTGAACATAATATGGCCAATGACAAAAAGTAGTTGTTCCTATTATAATTCGACGTCATAATCAGCTGCATATGGCATCAGCAATATACGGGATTACCACAGTGAGAGATGGGAGTCTATTTCTCCCTCCTGCCCTTACATTTTCCTTCATAAGCTACAGGCTACTTTAGGCCTGTTGACTATGACTGGATGGAGCAACGGTGCCAGGTAGTAACTGTTCAGACCAAAGACCTGGGGCCTGCTATGAGGCATAATACTGTTTGGAGGGCCACCATGGGACATTATACTGCATGGAGGATCCACTATGGGAGATTGTGCTGTGTAAAAGGCTGCTTTGGTACATTATACAGTGTAAAGCGCCACTATGGGACATCATACCGTATGTAGGTCACTATGAGACACTATACTGTGTGGGAGGCTGATGGAGGACGTTATACTGTATGGAGGCCTACTATGGGACATTATACTGTATGGAGGCCACTATGAGACATTATACTGTATGGAGGCCTACTATGGGACATTATACTGTATGGAGGCCTACTATGGGACATTATACTGTATGGAGGCCTACTATGGGACATTATACTGTATGGAGGCCTACTAGGGGACATTATACTGTATGGAGGCCTACTATGGGACATTATACTGTATGGAGGCCTACTATGGGACATTATACTGTATGGAGGCCTACTATGAGACATTATACTGTATGGAGGCCTACTATGGGACATTATACTGTATGGAGGCCTACTATGGGACATTATACTGTATGGAGACCTACTAGGGGACATTATACTGTATGGAGGCCTACTATGGGACATTATACTGTATGGAGGCCTACTATGAGACATTATACTGTATGGAGGCCTACTATGGGACATTATACTGTATGGAGGCCTACTAGGGGACATTATACTGTATGGAGGCCTACTATGGGACATTATACTGTATGGAGGCCTACTATGAGACATTATACTGTATGGAGGCCTACTATGAGACATTATACTGTATGGAGGCCTACTATGGGACATTATACTGTATGGAGGCCTACTAGGGGACATTATACTGTATGGAGGCCTACTATGGGACATTATACTGTATGGAGGCCTACTATGAGACATTATACTGTATGGAGGCCTGCTATGGGACATTATACTGTATGGAGGCCTACTAGGGGACATTATACTGTATGGAGGCCTACTATGGGACATTATACTGTATGGAGGCCTACTATGAGACATTATACTGTATGGAGGCCTACTATGAGACATTATACTGTATGGAGGCCTACTATGGGACATTATACTGTATGGAGGCCACTATGAGACATTATACTGTATGGAGGCCACTATGAGACATTATACTGTATGGAGGCCACTATGAGACAATATACTGTATGGAGGCCACTATGAGACATTATACTGTATGGAGGCCACTATGGGACATTATACTGTATGGAGGCCTACTATGAGACATTATACTGTATGGAGGCCTACTATGGGACATTATACTGTATGGAGGCCACTATGAGACATTATACTGTATGGAGGCCTACTATGGGACATTATACTGTATGGAGGCCTACTATGGGACATTATACTGTATGGAGGCCTACTAGGGGACATTATACTGTATGGAGGCCTACTAGGGGACATTATACTGTATGGAGGCCTACTAGGGGACATTATACTGTATGGAGGCCTACTATGGGACATTATACTGTATGGAGGCCTACTAGGGGACATTATACTGTATGGAGGCCTACTATGGGACATTATACTGTATGGAGGCCTACTATGGGACATTATACTGTATGGAGGCCTACTATGGGACATTATACTGTATGGAGGCCTACTAGGGGACATTATACTGTATGGAGGCCTACTATGGGACATTATACTGTATGGAGGCCTACTAGGGGACATTATACTGTATGGAGGCCTACTAGGGGACATTATACTGTATGGAGGCCTACTATGAGACATTATACTGTATGGAGGCCTACTATGGGACATTATACTGTGTGTAGGATATTGTGTTGCTAACAAGGCTGCTATGGAACATTGTACCATGTACAGGGTTACTATGGTACATTATTATGTATGGAGGCTCACTTTGAGACATTGTACTTTCTAGAGGGCTGATATCATACTGTAAGGAGGCCTACTATGAGACATTGTAGTGTGCCATGTAGTGTAGTAGTGTGGAGAAAATGAGGAAAGAGAACATTTACAATCCAAGCAAACATCACTAGGTATAAAAGGTATGGATTTCCTCCCTGTACCAGTCACAGGAATTTTTGGCATGAATTGGTAAGAGACACTTCCTCCCAAATAGTCTTAAAAGGTATTAATATTTCTACCACATTTTGTATTATCTGAATTACTATATTATTCATACAAATGTAGAAAGTTTGCAAAAAGTTTTAAACATATCCTACCTTTACTGTACACCGCTATGGTGCAGATATGTGGTCATTATAGCACAGACTATAGTCTACCACCAATAACATTGCTTCTGAACATCTAATATTCTGTTGAAGGGGCAGTTAGTGACATACTGAACATACCTTTTTTGAATCAAAGTGAATTCTTGCTGTCGAGAATGTCGACATTTAACCTGTATTTAAATAAGGTATTTGGTGCACCCAGGTATGGCCTGGTTCTGCCATCCTGTGCCGGCTACTAACATGAAGATTGACAGGTGTCAATGTGCATCAATCACAGGCAAAAATGGGTGTTCTGACTGACTTAGACACTCAATTGGTACACCATACACCTTGTTTGCCTTCAGATTAAAAGTTGATTTTCTCAGCAGCAAGATTGCACTTTGACACAAGAAAGTTTCACTATGTCGCCAACCACCGTCATCAGGGGCTCCACTTACTGACCATCCAAAGGGGCCATTTGTAAAGTTTTTAGAATTAAAGGATATTAATAATTTCTAATAATTTATATTTGCTTTAAGTTATTATGATTAACCCACTTCATCGTCAAATAAACTCCAACTCTTATTTCATCTCCACTTGCTTCTCTGCACTTCCTATGTAACATGCAGCCATTACCTGATTATTGCATTTGTCTCCACGTGTAACTTCCAAAGTTCTAATAATTTAGAATTTACATTTATTGCTACCACCAATACATCATCATTCTTCACTCTGTCATGCTTCCACCTACCATCATACGCAAGATGAGCTGATCATCAGGTCTCCCTTTTTGTGCCTAAAATAGAGATGATGATAATAATTTTTATTGGAGCATCTAGTAAGGAGCTGGATTGCTCATAAGAAACATAATAGGACTTGTCTGGTTCTTGCTGCACTACTGCATATATTGAGTGGGTGTCTACTGATATCAATGAAATTTACAGGGGAGCACCAGTCGCCGATACAACATGCTTGGCACTTATTTGCAATGACCTATTACACAGGCCAATGGGACCGCTCCAGGGACACTTTCTGATAATCAGGTGACATTCTGTTTTACAACTTACAAGTCACCATCACTCTTCGCCCTCCTCTATCCCCATCAATACTTACCAGCCTTCTTGTGTCAGTGGAACAGCTCCTCCCACTCTTCCTGTCTTCTGGTAGTGGGTGGAATAGGTTAGCCAGGGAGACGGGGAGGGTGGGAGGGGCTAGTAAAAGGGCAGGATCGCTAGTCAGTGAGAGTGGGAGGGGCTAGGCTTTGTGACGCAGTCAGGGTGGGAGGGATTACACTAGATGTCACATGTAGGTAGTTACAGTATGAGTAACATAGTATTAAAACGTTCCTTACCTCACAAGAGAGTCTCTTTAAATTGATGTGTAGGGCTGGAATATTATCCTAGAATAAAAAAAGGGAAATGGTAAGAAGTGTAGAAAAACGTCATATCATTTTACC
Organism: Leptodactylus fuscus; assembly: GCF_031893055.1. NCBI lineage: Eukaryota > Metazoa > Chordata > Amphibia > Anura > Leptodactylidae > Leptodactylus > Leptodactylus fuscus. The sequence goes on along the minus strand of NC_134273.1, from coordinate 74,334,677 downwards.
ATTTGTGGAACATGCTACAACATGGACATCAAAGTCACGTGGATGATCATAGGACCCAATAGTACAAATTATTCTACAGTGAACAAAATGCTGCAATACATCATAAAATATATTACAGTACTTGTATCCCCTATATTCACAAACACATGGAAGATATGATCCAAACATACCTTGAGAAGGCTGGCCATACAATCTGAGGCAGAAAACTTTGTCTGTTGTATAATACAAGGGAATATAAGTGTTAAATAACATATTACTACAAAGTAAAGGTACAACTTTTCATTAAAAAAAAAATAATAATTCTTAAAAAAGCTGAACCACAAACACTTATTGAAACCAGGCTTTCGATCGTATAGAAGAAACGGTTCCACAATTTAGATGTGAACTCCTATTGCGGGCCATTCAGTCACAGCCAATGGCCCGTCATTTGATGTTTTCTGTGGGCCGTCCCTGCACCGGCCCCATACACTCAATGAATAGGGGCGCGGAAGCATGACCACAATACACAGTCATGTGCGTGGGCCAACAGAAATGAATGGGACAGTGTGCTATACTGAAAATACCCAAAAGACACACTGACCTAGCCCATGGTCATGTACAAGGCAGCTAAATCTGCTACATAGTATAACATAGTAATGAAAGCACATAGAAGAATTCATTGCAGATCTTATACTAGAGATGTATAGTTTCATCTTCTCCCATAGGGATGACTTGTCCCACTATAAGCTGGGGAAGGGGGTCTTACCATTGTACACGCAAAATTTGCAACAGGCTTCGAAAGGTGAACTGCATCCTAGTTATTAAAATAAATAAATAAATAAAATAGTTTTTGTTTTGTTCAACAATGTAAGGATTTCCACAAAAGGAATTTTTCTGGATTTAAATATTAACATTAGATGGGTGAGGGGTTCAGTTTGGGTATTTGTTAATAGCAGAGGCCGTAAGTACTGGGAGTAGCACAGTGTACAGAGTCAGAAGTACACAGCTCTGTCCACGGTGTAGTGGTCGCACTAGGTTACTACAATTCAGATCCCATTCAGTTTACGCCAAGTTCACACTTGTGTCAGTGTTTTCGTTCTTCTAGTCCATTCAAGGATCCATTCTATGAACACAAACTGAGCCTGAATACCCCATTGACTATATGATCCATCTAGTGTCTGTCGAATCCCCGTCCTTATTAACTGCAAGCCCAACTTTTTCATCCAGTGGTTTCTGACGAATCTCTTGACAGCACCAATGTGAACATAGCATTAGTTGCAGTACCCCGATGTTGCCACTACAAAGTGGATGGCACTGTGTACTTCTAATTCTGTACACTATGCTAGTCCCAGCACTGCAGCTGATCAGTGGGGGTTCCAGGTGTTGTATCTCTACAGATCTGATAAAGTATCTTTGTATACTGTAAGTCTAGGATGACACCTAGAGCGCTCACTCTCTGTTCAGGGTTTTCGTCTCCCATTCTGCTTGCAAAACACGGAATGAAAAGTCCTGCAAGAAGAAATCGGGCAGAAACCTGTCAGACCCCATTATAGTCTATGGGATCCATGGGGTAACTGCTTTTTTAGTGCATTGGGTTTTTGGGTCCACAAGTGACCCTGAAGAATGGAAACCCAAACGTTAGTGTGAACCTAGCGTAAGATATACAAAGAGATTCTATATAGACAAGTTTTAATGGCTGTATCCAAATATCATGGCGGCTCAGAGGTTAGCACTGTAGCCTTGCAGCCCTGGAGTCCTGGGTTTGAAACCTGTCAAGGATTGTTTGTATGTTCTCCCCATGTTTATGTGAGTTTCCTCCCTCACCCCAAAGACATACTATATTGATCGGGAATTTAGATTCTGACCCTGTATAGGATAGTGATAGACAATAGTTGTGAAATATGATGGCACTATATGATTAAGCTAAATAAAAATCACAATGATTTAATATAATACGACATTCAGGTGATTGCATGAAAGAATTATACAAAAACTTACAAATAATTTATTGACAAATAGTCCTATAGCTTTAATGGCATCAGCACCCTGACTGGATAATTTTTCCTAGAAAATGGTAGATAGAATGTTTTCATGAACAGTCATATTACAGGCACAGGTTCATTCTACTATTATCCTATAAGCACAGAAAATATTGTATAGTCAGGACGCCTCATGTCCGACCTTTGTGATTCCACCGAAATTCCAGGAAAAACTGCTCGGAATCACGGTGGACAGGTCAAGGCACAAGTGTGAACGCCGCATCAGTGTTATGGTGATGCCTGAAATAGATTTTGTATTGAAAATTATACAGATTTGTTCCATTTGTTCCAATTGGGTTATGGCCTCATGAAATAAGTCAGTACAAATCAGTAAAGTGAGTGCTGCAAAATCATGGTTTTATTTTGAAGAGCTGGTGATCTTGGCCATGCTATGTTCAGCCAAGTAGGACGGTAAAGCACACATCTGCTCGTATACAGACACATTTTGCACTACATTATACAGATTATACAAGTTAAACAGTAATAACAATCACAATATGTATACGGACTTACAACTAATTCTCCAGTGCCCAGTATTGTATCAACCCCACATCCAAAACATCTCTGTAAGAGAAGAGAGTGTTAGTTGCTGTACTAAACTCCACTTTAGGCTCATGGGCATGACCATTTCGGCAATCATTAAATGGGCCTATAATGGATCTGTGATCAGATTTCAAAAAAAAAGGAAAAAAAAAGTAAATCACAGGGAGCTCCTGGCAAAATGGCACCTCAGTCAGCTTTGACCAAACCCCAGGGGAAGGGGGTTAATGAGGGCCCCTACCTGCCTTGTGCCATTTAGAAAAGTGTTAGAGGGACCTTTAGGGACCCCTCAGGTTCAAGGTGGTCCCAATAGCAACTGCTACCACTGCACCCCTTGGATTCAATTTACACCTTCCAACCAAAGAAAGAAGAGAGAAATAAATTACAGGCAATACGGAATCTTGCTTCCTGCTCATGACCGCCTCCGCTTCCCCTTCCACCCTCTAGGTGGCACCGTGTGTTCCATAGCATGTTACTGTTATGGGACGCACAGGGCCCCCTGGAGGGCAGAAGGGGAAGCAGAGGCACTTGTGAGTAGGAGTGGAGATAGATGAGTAAGGCCACAGGCCGCAAGCCAGGTTATTTGTTGGGCGATCCCCGCGGGATTTATTATGCGAGGGTTGGCTATTAATTATACTGTGATGTCTCTTCAGGCCTCAGAATATAATGACCAGAGGCCCAGGGGAGGAGAGAGAAGATAAAAAATACTGTTTCTTACTTCTCCTAGGCTCCATCAGGACTCCCACTGTCTTTGGGCCTCTATAGTGAAGTTAAAGAAGGCACATGGGTCAGGCCGGCGTCACAACGCATAATGACACTGGCGTAGCCCACATCTGTGACGTCACTGAAGAGGAGTTGCACCAGAGTCACGCTGGAGCCCAGGAGAGGTGAGTAACATAGTTTTTTATGTTTGACACCTCCCCTGAGCCTCTGATTATTATACTCTAGGATCTGAAAAAAGAGTATAATAATAGTTTGTGGGTGGTGTACATAATACATAATTCTATGTGGGGGGGCCGCTATGGGACATAATACTGTGTGGAGGGGCCACTATGGGGTATTATACTGTGTGGAGGGGCCACTATGTGAGAAGCCAAAGTTTGCTATGGGGCCCAGTCTTTGCTAGTTACACCCCTAGACAGAGGACACAAATATCAAACACTTATCCACGCACCTGATAGCCTATGCTGGGGTACAACTCCTTTAAGCTTTGCGGTGTAGAATGAGGTCAGACGGAGCACCAGGTCTCATCAAGGAGATGTTACCTTTATCAGGCCTTAGAATTAGTAATAGATTGTGTCGATGCCATTATTTGTAGTTTAGATCTATACGCATAGTGTTTCCAAAGTCATAGGTGTAGCAGATCAGATTTTAATATAACTACAGATATATATCTTTATACACAGTACATCTTAAATCATACAAATTTGACATAGGAAAATAAACTGTACCATAACTTCTTTTATTTTGGGAAACACCTCTTTGTGGATTTCCTCAATTTTATGTTCCTGTAAAGATAATTAGATATGATATATTGATATAATATCACATTGGTATTTTGTGAGCATTTATATATTGCACAACAGCATTTAAAAACTCATTGCTACCTATTTCCTAAATTGATCCCTATGAATGCAATAGCAAAGTGAAAAAAATATCTAAAATATATCCCTGTGGGGTGTTACCACCAACATATCCATGAGGCTTGCAACTATAACTGGGCTTGCAAGCCAGGGGGGCCCACAGGTCACCCTCACCACACCAAGTCTGATTACATTTCTTTGATCTCCTTTCTGATTTCCTTGCATTGTAAATTGATTCTCCAGCCCGCTGGTGCAGGAGTGGCAGGAACCTATGTTTTATAGATAAGTTCCTAGAAGCCATGAGGCTAAGGACTCACGTTGTGGAAAAGCAGCTTTTTTTGTTGCATATTTTGCTGTGGGTTTTTGAGCCAAAGCCAAGAATGGCTAGGAGCACTGACAGTGTCCTACACTATGTTTTATAGATAGGTTCCTAGGAGCCCTGACAGTGTTCTACACTATGTTTTATAGATAGGTTCCTAGGAGCCCTGACAGTGTTCTACACTATGTTTTATAGATAGGTTCCTAGGAGTCCTGACAGTGCCATACACTATGTTTTATAGATAGGTTCCTAGGAGTCCTGACAGTGTTCTACACTATGTTTTATAGATAGGTTCCTAGGAGCCCTGACAGTGTTCTACACTATGTTTTATAGATAGGTTCCTAGGAGTCCTGACAGTGTCATACACTATGTTTTATAGATAGGTTCCTAGGAGTCCTGACAGTGATCTACACTGTTTTATAGATAGGTTCCTAGGAGCCCTGACAGTGATCTACACTGTTTTATAGATAGGTTCCTAGGAGCCCTGACAGTGATCTACACTATGTTTTATAGATAGGTTCCTAGGAGCCCTGATAGTGTTCTATACTATGTTTATAGATAGGTTCTTAGGAGCCCTGACAGTGTTATACACTATGTTTTATAGATAAGTTCCTAGGAGCCCTGACAGTGTTATACACTATGTTTTATAGATAATGTAGTACATTTTTAGGACTCCTAGGAACCTAAGTTTTAAGCCAATTTAAGGTGTGGTTTGTACCGAACTTTTTCAACCCGAAACAAACTTGGCCTCAAACTACTTGGACCCAAAACAATTCTGTAAATGGAGAGAGCAGAGGAGTTTCCTCCAAAACTCTATAACCAAATTGTCAGGTCCTGTCACTAAAGGCAGTATATTGACACCTTATATGTAGGGGTGTAGCTGTAGGTGGTAAAGAGATCATTGCAAATGGGCCCAGGAGCCTGAGGGTGCCCAAAGGCCTCTCTACAACATAAGAAGACATCAGTATTATAGATAGCACATGGTAACTGGAAGCCCCACTAAAGATTCTGCACTGGAGTCCGGGAGCTTCTAGTTACTCTGCATATAGGATTCTTGCATTGTGCTGAATATGCTGAAATGAGAAGCCACGGGAATGAAGAATCTTCTCTATTATGTGAATCAATTACATTCATGAAGTTAATAAGAGGATATGAAGGAACTGACGTTGTGCAGAAGCAGTTGGCTCACGATACTGACAGAGCCAGTTTAGTATTTGCTCTCTACCTTTCGTGCACCTTTCAGACGTACTTGGACTCAATGCTACATTCCCTGTCAGAACAGTAAAGCCTTGGGGGTAAATACTCTGATGTATGACTGGATTGTTGCATCACTGTGTGCCATGAAGTCCATGCCTGCCAAATTTGCAACCGTCTGGATCTGAACAGTTCTGCCCCCTACCGATCAGATATTTATGAGGATAGGCCATGCATTAGGATTTAAATTCAGTATATTCCAAGAAGGGCTATGAATGTCATCTAGTCAATATATTCCCGAAATTATTGCTTTTGACATACTGTAACTCACAAAAGCAGAAATTTCTTGAAAAAGCAACTAAGTAATCGCAGATGGTGGACCCACAGATTCCCACCATGTCACCACTCCTCAGGAAAGAGGGGGCAGAGCAACCTGAGAGGTTGTACGCTCTCTCCAATCACATGACCCAAGGGATGTAACATGACCGGATCTTCTGGGTCCATTATATCCATGGACGCAACCCCCGGGTCCATTACAATGCCTGAACAACCCCTTTAAGAAAATCTAGTAACGTGGAATATTCACATATTCAGCATATCCTATTGTTTTAGGGTTGTTGGGTTTTGTGGTTGACATGTGCCAAATGCGATTTCTGATAGTTATCAGAACCATGGCTGCTATAAAATCTACCTATGAAAGCTTAGTTGTGTAGGGAATCTACTGTATATACTCGAGTATAAGCCGACCCGAATATAAGCCGAGGCCCTTAATAAGCCTAGGGGGGAAATGCAGCAGCTACTGGAAAATTTCAAAAATTAAAATGGTCAGAGTTTTTGGGTGCAGTAGTTGCTGGGGAAGGGGAGGGGGTGTTTTGGTTGTCTGTCTGCCCCTTCCCTGAGCTTGAGGACTGGGGTTTTTTCGCCCCATTTGGAATTCAGCCTGGCTGAATATAGGGGATCTGCAGTGCTGCTATTAACCCCTTCCTGACGGAACAGGAACACTGCAGATCCCCTATATTCAGCCTGGCTATAGTCAGACTGAATTCCAAGTGGGGGGGGGAGGGGGGGAAACAGTCTCAGGGAAGGGGCAGTTAGACAACTTTTTTTTCATAGAGCAGCCTGCAAAAGAAAAGCACTGCAGATGGGGAGTCTTTACAGAGGCGCTGAGGGGAATCCCCGACCGCTGGCAGGAGTGCGGACCTGAAGAGGAACTGCGGCCGGCCACCAGCAAAAGCGCTGAGGGGAATCCTCGGCAGACTCGGCTGCCTGGAATTCCCCTCAGCGCTTCTGCTGGCGCGGGCTGCAGTTCCCCCTTCAGGTCTTGCAGCCGAGGTCTTCCTTCAGGTCCGCACTCCTGCCGGCAGCCGGACATTCCCCTTCAGCTCCGGAGGCCGGGGGTCTCCCCCAGCGCTTCAGGGCCGCATTTGAGAGAGCGGTTGCGCCCGCTCCCTCCTCTCTCCAGGGACATGGCCACAGTGGTTCCCCTGGAGCGCATCTCCACTGTAACTCAGGAGCTCTGGTATTACCACTGTAAGGACTAGTTCACACGTAAATTATGTGTGGCTTATTTTGGTCCGAAAAAAAACGCTTCCTAGTTAGGAAGCGGTTTTTGGACCTTGCCGTGTTTTTTGGAGCGTTTTTTGGTAAAAACCGCTTCAAAAAATGCCAGGCGGTTTTCCCCTCCCCTAAAGTGAATGGCCGCAAAAAAAAAGCCTCGCGGATTCGGTAGCTTTTTTTTTTGCAAAAAATGCTAGGCTTTATGCAAAAAAAAAAAAAGCTAGCCCTGCCTCCCATTCACTTCTATTGTCTTTCCTCAGGCGGAAAACACCAGAAGAAAGGTCATGTCGCTTTTTTTTTCTGCTAGCACTCTACATAGACCACCATTGTATGGAGGCGGATTTTGAGGCGAAATCCGCCGTCAAAATCAACCTCCATAGCCCTGTTTGAACTAGCCCTAAGAGTTACAATGGAGGTGCTGATTGCAATGGCAACCGCTCTGGAGCAGAGGGGCGCCATTATAGCTACAGACTACAGCTACCGTAGTTACAGACCCTGAATACAGACACTGGGGCCGGTGCCGCGGTCCGGCACCCACTCCGGTGTCTGTATGCCGGGTCTGTAACTACGGTATTACCGTAATGATATCGAATATAAGCCTATAAGCCGAGGCGGACTTTTTCAGCACAAAGACTGTGCTGAAAAACTCGGCTTATACTCGAATATATACGGTATGTATTCAGTGTGTTTTGTTGAGGATGGGGAAGAGGATAAGTGAATATCAGATGTAAACCAGTAGCAGCCTAAAATCACACGGTGCAGGGCAGTATATTGTGTGCGGTCTGTAAAGGGGGCATTTTCCATATGGCAGTCTGTACAGGGGCAGTATACTGTGAGGGGGCCAATGAAGGGGGCATTATACTGTATGGGAAACAAGTTTTTGTTTGTGTGTCCTCCCTTAGGCCACGTTCACACCAGTGTTCTAACGGAATGGAAACCCGAACGCTGATGTGAACCGGACCTTAGCCTCCTAACTGGACAGGTCCAAATATGTCTATCACAAGATAATCAGCTATTCAACACAACATTGTTTTGTGATATTGTATCACAAAGTGATATTCTATATCGATCTAAGTGTAGCCTCCCATTATTTGGGGAATTGCAGCCTTTCAGGGGTTTTGCGGTTATGTTGTCCTATTGCATTGAATCGGTTTATGTGATGTGTAAGATGTTTGCACAAATGATCCCTAAATTAATAGACAATATATTGAAATATGCCAAATTGCCGGCAATGAGATGGTCAAACTTTACAAATGCTGAGGCAAAAAACACTTACCTCTCCATTCTTGTACCTGCACGCAAGACGGATCAAAACTTTAAACAGATCTGGCAATTTCTGTTGAGAAAGTACAAACATTATACATTAATATAAAAAATGGAATAATAAAAATGTGTACTCTATTAGTAAATCTGTTATATAGGGGAACTTTATAGACAGTGTACAACCTTATTTATCTAGTAAGGGGGCGTTCACACTACCGTCAGTGTCTAACATGTAGTGTCTGCTCCTAGTGTCCGCTCAAAAACTCGCACGGACATTAGGAGCAGACACTAGCTGTGTCTGTGACACTTGTCATTCATGTAGGTTTTTTCTGTCCGCTTGAAAAGTTGGACATCTTTACAAGCGGACAGTGAAGGACAGGCACGGAGTGCAAAAGAACGCACCCGATCGCCATTTAAATGAATGACAAGTGTCACGGACACAGCTAGTGTCCGCTCCTAATGTCCGAGCGAGATTTTGAGCGGACACTAGGAGCGGACACTACCTGTCGGACACTGACGGTAGTGTGAACGCCCCCTTATCTAGAAAGGTTCCCAGGTTTCCTGGCTAATCCCATCCACATATTGCAGAACAATATCCGTAGTGGACATGATGCAAATCTCAGCAAGTCAGTTATCCCTACAGAAACGTTGGCGTTTTCTGTATAAGTACTGTATAATAGGGATAGAAAATCCGCAGAGGGAAACTCGATGCATTTCAGCTGCATTTTTAATCACAGAGCATTCTGACAGTGACTTGCTATGTGGACGCCTTAGCCTGAAGGGATTTTCCCAAGAATAACATTTTGTTTAATAGGTCTGCCTGACTGATACCTATGCCGCGGCAATCATGGCGGTGGAGGAGAAGATAGGACTGGGGTGGCCCTGGAGACATTCGGGAGCATGGACACACGAGTGGTGAGAGGTGGGGGTAGCACACGTTTGTAGGGGGCAATCAATCCCTCATAGCTGCTTCACCCCTTCATGTGCCCTTCACCCCTTCAATGGTATTAGGTGAAGCACATGCGGGGGGGGGGGGGGGGGTTTAGCAGAGGAGCCGTCCCCCAAGTCACAACAAAATTGTTTATTATTTTTTTTATTTGTGCTGTAATTAGGCATGCATGGGGACAAATCCTCTGCCACCCCACCCCCCCCCACACACACGTGTTTCACCTAATAATCAGGGGTAGCGGACAAGGGGGGCAGCCATTAGGGATTGATTGCCCCCCCGCACATGTGCTACCCCTGATGGTATTAGGTGCATCCTCATGTCTGCTACCCCCACACATGCCATACCGTTCATGTGGGGGCAATCAGTCCCTAATGGCTGCCCCCCGCCCTTCATGTGCTACCCCTAATGGTATTAGGTGAAGCACATGTGGGGGGTGGTAGAGGATCTGTCCCCATGCACTCCAAGTTACAGCACCTATAACAAAAAAATAATAATAATAAAAAATTGTGCTGTGACTTGTAGTGCATGGGGACAGATCCTCTGCCACCCCTCACACGTGTTTCACCTAACAATCAGGGGTAGCGGAGAAGGGGGCAGCCATTAGAGATTGATTGTCCCCCTCAATGTGTGCCCCCCGCACATGTGCTACCCCTGATGGTATTAGGTGCATCCTCATGTCTGCTACCTCCACACGTGCCATACCGTTCATGTAGGGGCAATCAATCCCTAATGTCTGCCCCCCGCCCTTCATGTGCTACCCCTAATGGTATTATGTAGAGCAGATGTGGGGGGTGGCAGAGGATCTGTCCCCATGCACTCCAAGTTACAGCACCTATAACAAAGAGACAAAATAATAAAAAATTGTGCTGTGACTTGTAGTGCTTGGGGGACAGGTCCTCCACTGCTACCCCCCCATGTGCTTGACTTAATACCATCAGGGGTGCACATGTAGCCATTAGGGATTACCTACCCCCCCCCCCTTCCTAACATGTATGCAAAACATAAGTCCTGGAAAATCCCTTTATCTTTATCCTATGGCTAGAGGATAGATTGCAGATCTCAGAATCGGTGGGTGTCACAGAAAGTGGCCGAGTACCCCCCTGCCATGTGCCATTAAAGGCGACAGCCATACACCTACTATAGACTAAGTTAGACAAGACACGACAACTTAAAAAGGGAAACCCCACTGAGACCACCTAAACCAATTTACAGACAAAACATGAATGGCCACAAGATCAAGAGCAAATATTAAAAATGTCACAAAGTTTAAACCCTGGGAATACAATATCCTGAATATTTCCAGCTTACAGATGTAGTAGAGGTATCCCACATTCTGCTATCGGTTATACTGCTGCAGGGTTATATTTTATGACAAAAGGCAACAACAACAAAAATATTGAAATAACTTTTCATTGGTTTTTGTTGTCTTCTGTGATAAGATGTATACCTGGTCACAAGCTCATACCATGTTGGAACCATTCTGATATATAATGTACAAGGTTTATGTCTAGAAAGTAGGAAAAAAAATTCCTCCCATCCACTGTACCGTGATTCCAGTCATCATACACCGTCCATCACCAGAATGTTCATTGATAAGAGGTTTATCACATTTCTGGAAAGATGAAGTCGTTGTAGTATTTGTAGCAGTCGAGTAATCACCACAAACTAGGGGGAAAAGAAAGAATAAAAGTAACATTTTCTGAATAGGAATCACCTAGAGGTAAATACAAATATACATCTGGTATATGGACATCTATTAGTGATGGGAATGGCAATGTACGGATTCTATCTATCTATCTACAGTATCTATCTATCTATAGTATCTATCTCCATTCTATCTACAGTATCTACTTATATCTATCTACAGTATCTATCTATCTATAGTATCTATCTATCTCCATTCTATCTACAGTATCTACTTATATCTATCTACAGTATCTATCTATCTATCTACAGTATCTATCTATATTCTATCTACAGTATCTACTTATATCTATCTACAGTATCTATCTCCTATCTATCTATCTACCTACAGTATCTATCTACTTCTATCTATCTATCTATCTATCTATCTATCTATCTACAGTATCTATCTATCTCCTATCTATCTATCTATCTATCTATCTATCTACCTACAGTATCTATCTACTTCTATCTATCTATCTATCTATCTATCTATCTATCTATCTATCTATCCATCTATCTCCTATCTATCTATCTATCTATCTATCTATCTATCTATCGTTTTTAATCACAGTTAGACTTATACTATAGAATAAAGTAATACTATACATACCGCAGCAGCAGAGGCAGATGTAAACCAGCACAATGGAAATGATGTTCTTCATGGTCCCGACTACTGGAGTGTCAGACTAGCACCTACAGCCCAGTTGTTATAAGGTAGCCAAAAAAAAAGTGTCTAGTGTCACTAAACAAACACCCATAATCTACGTGCGCACTAGTCTCTTCCCTTGGTATGATTTGCACACGTAATAAGGTACAACCTATTGGCAACAGTAAAGATTATTATTTGACTCAAGACTCTCCTGTTGTATGTGAACTGTATACAGGAGCAAAATGGGAACTTAAAGTAGCCCCTTATTATAGGTGCACTATATTGGCAGTACAAGGGGGTAGTTTGGTAGAATAGATGGGGGTCTACATAGAATCCTGATGGGCAATGGTACATAATGGGGTGTGACATGGCTACATGTGATTTGGCAGGTAGGTGATGGAATTATGATGATGACGGTCATTGGCTTTGGGGATGGAAGTCCTGGACAGTAAATCTCTGGAGGTATGGGAGACTATAATATAGGTAAATAAATGTAGTATTATAATTTAGTATTTCTTCCCATTTAGAAAATAACGTCCACTGACGCATGAGAATAATCCTTGCCGAAGCAATAAATGTTTCCATAATACACAGTCATGTCATGTGAAATGTCACCATCCTCCCGCCACTGTATCCGTATATGACCCCATCACTCATTCTATACCGTATACAAGATACATGTACAGGTATATATATATATGCAAGGGGGAGGGGGTGCAGATCCCTGGTCCCATACAGAAAGATTGTTTCCAAACATCGTAGTACACGAAAATCCCTCTTATTCTTTAAGACTATACGGTCTAGGTAATGCACACACTTTTGAGAACATTGCTTTTTTTTTTTCCCTCTCCACATCTTCAAACCTCTTCCCCCCCTCCCCCATCTATCTTAAAAAAACTCACCACTGACCAGATCTTAAGATGGAAGTGCCTACAAGCCATTGCATGAGGGCTGGAGGTGCCGTCCCCATCTCAGGTCAGGGAGGGCTGCCATCTCTAAGCTGCTGTCATAAGCTAAAGTACATATGATATATTCAAGACGCATCTTTCTGTAGAATTACAAGACACTTTACAGTCAGTGATCCATCTCCTTATTGGCCCAGAATTTAGGTTCACTCACTGGCGAAGCGTTCATAAGAGATACTATGGAGAAAAGAGAAATCCTAAAGTTATGCATTGGGTTAGAAGGCAGGTCAGATGGTCCCATGTGTGGTCAGAAGGAGCAGCCACTAGGAATCTCCCCAGCAAAGTACAAAACCAGGCCGCCCCTGACTGTATGTATACGGCTGGACAGCAATTATGAATGATAATGATATCCCATTATTATTCCATAGGCAAAAATATGCAAATCTGGTTCCCAAGATATAAATAGGGAAACAGTGCCTATGTTTGCTGCCCTCTAGGGGTAGCTCCCTTGAACATCATGCCCGACTTTCCAACAAGCCTTTACTGCAATGAAGCGGGATTTTGCCAAGTCAGTATCCAGTAATATAGTGAAGGTGTGACTATAGGAGTTCTTGCCGATTTGAGAAGACATCTTTTGAGGTCAGAACTGATGTTGGATGCAATGGTCTTGCTCACAATGGTCCTAGTTCACTCCAGAGGTGTTTGGTGGGGTTGAGCTCATGGCTCCATGGGGACCAGACTAGTTCTTCCACACCAAACGTCCCCAACCATGCCTTTATGGAGAAGCGGGACTTGTCTCTCTGCAGAATATATTTCCACTGTTTCAGAGTCCACTGGTGGCATTGTACAGAGCCAAGCACAATGCCAAGTGTCGGAAGGAGCGGTGTAAGGCTTGCATGCCGTTAACTGGCCATGGAAACCCATGCCACAGAATTTTGCTTAAATCTTGGGATAACCCATTTAATTCTGGGGTGTTTAGCTTAGTAAATATGTTTTGTTGTATTCATATTAGGCCCAGTTCACATCTGCATTTGGAGACTCCATTCCCCTCTCTGCATGAAAAATGCACGCAGCATTTTTGTCTCCGCATTTTTTGTGTGGAAACCATACGGACCCCATTATAACCTATGGGGTCCACGAGATGCCTAAAGTACCCGTATATACTCGAGTATAAGTCGACCCAAATATAAGCCGACCCCATAATTTTACCACAAAAAAACGGGGCAAACTTATTGACTCAAGGGGAAAAACGCATGACATCCTGTTTGTGCTCATGTTAATCCTAGCCGGCTTCAGGCCTATATGGTAAAATCCCAGATGTCATGGCAACAGGCTGCTACTGCTACCAGGTTTTGGGCCTGTATGATAATGCCCCAGACGTCTGGGGCATTATCATACAGGCCCAAAGCATTAGGGTAGCAGCCTGTTGCCGTACAGGCCCAAAGCCTGTGATAGCAGTAACAGTCCATTACTACTACCACAGGCTTTGGGCCTATGTGGTAATATCCCAGACCATCTGGGATTTTACCAAATAGGCCTGAAGCCGGCTAGGATTAACATCGGATCCCGGTGAGTAAAACTTTTTATTATTTGCTCTCACCTCCCCTGGGGCTCTGATTATTATACTCAGGGGTCTGAAAAGATCCCCGAGTATAATAATAGCGGCAGTGGGATCGCGGCTGGGGCTCAGGCCTACTCACTGCCGGCCTCCGCGGCCTATAGTATAAGGTGACTCGGGGGGGTCGGCAGTGAGCAGGCCCGGGGACAAAAACATTAAGTTCTCATAGTTACCGACCTCGCGCTGCCGCCACTGCTCGTCTTCTCCCGTGGCTGCTCCTGCATCTCAGTGTAGGGGGCGTGATGATGCCGCCTGTACTGAGACACAGTAAGACGTCATTGCCGGGTGCGGGCCTGAGCTAACGTGGCCACGTCACCCAGCGTGTGTTGTAGACGGGGGTGGGGGCCGGGACTGGAGCGGAAGCCCACTGCAGCGAGTCAATACGGTCGAGTCAATTACCGTATTGACTTGAGTGGTAATTTCACTGGTCCGCAGTAAAAGACATTTGTGGGAGGCCGCTGAACCAGCGCTGCTGATAGGTGGTCGGTGAGGCAGCGCTGTCTCCAGGGCCGCCTTAAGATGTTTCCAAGGCAGAGAAGATGCTCTGGAAACATCTTGGGACGGTCCGGGAGGCAGCGCTGCCTAACCACTCACCTAAGGCTGCTCCAGCGCCCTCCCACAGATGTCTTTCACTGCGGACCAGTCATGTGACATTTTCAACTACCGTATTGACGCGAGTATAAGCAGAGGCGCACTTTTTCAGGACAAAAACTGTGCTGAAAACCTCTGCTTATACTCGAGTATATACAGTAACCACTTTTTTTTATCCGGATTAGGTTTCCCAAGCTGACCCCCACCCCCCCACGGAAACCGAAACGCAGATGTGAGTCAAGCCTTACCATGCCTGCATGGAAAGTATGTTTTTGAAACAATAATTTAAAAAAATTGGTAAAGTCTAAGACGGTGTTAATATTTTTACATGTGTGCAGTTTGATACAAAATCCAATATAGGGATAGAAAACAAATCACTTATTTATTAGGAAATCTCCCTTTTTAACACACGATATTACAATACACAGAATCTTAGTTTGTCACATAGTTGCTAACTTCCAGCAGTTACAGCTATCGACCAGCAGGGTCCCGATCACACATCGATGGTCACCCGTCAGTGTATTGTCTGACAGTAATTGGACGGTTTTTATTAGATTGTAAAAAAATAACTTAGAACAAAATCAACATTTGATTAAATATCTATATTCATCCTACGCGTTCCGCTAACATTTGGTACGGTTACCAAAGGCGAGTGCAAACTTGACACATTTGTAACCCAAGTATATTTTACAGTGAATGGCTTGTGATTGGCTATTTACAAATCATCCCTTTAAATATATAGAATCTCATTTTACAAGTTGCTATGTATAATAAGGACGGAACAAAGAAGTATCAAAGACGACGACCGAGCCCGGCAGCACCGGCCCACGGCAAACATAACACGGTACAGCGAGATCTCACCTTATACTACAGATGCCGCACTGCCGATACTGGTAAAGTTTCTATACTTCATAAGGCTCAAAATGACAGCAGGTCACAGTACCATAAAGCAGCAGATTTCGGCTTAAAGGGGTTGTCCAGGAAAAAAAACAAAAAAAACCCATAAACCTTTCCAAAAGTTGTGTGTGGTATAGCAGTGCAATGCAGAACATAGTTGCAATACCACATACAACCTATAGTCAGGGGTGGTGCTGTTTTCCTATTTCTGGACAACCCCTTTATTAAATGCTGGACAATATTTTACGAGAGCTTCTGGCTATACCTTTGGATCACTACGTAATTCAATCACCATATACATCAGCGGCAGTCAACGTTCTAGATTGAGAGATAAAGTTTATCGACACTTAACCGTACATTTCCAAAAGCAGATGCAGGGTGCTGTCATCAGATACAAAGGCAACAGACAATGATATCAGGCCGGGTTCACACCTGCGCCCCGGTCTCTGCTTTCAGTTTCCATCTTCTGCTCAAGAAACTGGACAGGAGACGGAAACCGGCAGTCATTTTTCAATCCCATATGGGTTTGCAAAGTGTCCGCCGTGAGCGTTTTGTGGTCTCTGTGGCCAAAGTTTTTTTTTTTTTTTTTTATTTTGACCGGACACAAAGTTGGACGTGCAGGACTTTGTGTCTGGTTAAAAAAAAAAAAAAAAAAAGGTACGGTTTTGCCGTGGAGACCAGAAGACACTCACGTGCGGGTTCCCGGCTGTCCGCAGAAGACGGAAACTGAAAGTGGAGACTGGGGCGCAGATGTGAACCCGCCCTTACTGACTGACACCATTGACCTTACTGGTTGGTTCTCACTTCCCTCTTCCTTAGGAAATTCTGTACATTGTACTTTATTAGCAATTCCCTGCGGTCACTAAGGAAGCAAAGCACACAGTGTTGGACTGGGTTTTGTTGGGCCCACCAGAGCCCTTAAGGGCCACCCTTTGTGTACAGAGAGCAGATGTATGGCCATTAGTAACTGCATTGTAATCTCTGGACATTACCAATACGATCTAATAAATTATTCATGATCAGTTCTTAAGAAAAAAAAAAAAAAATATGACAACAAAAATATCCTCTTGCTCCAATTTGTGTCATATTACTGACAAAACCGAGAAATATATATATATATTAAAATAAAAAAAATCTTTTCATGTCCCTGGAGCTCAGTCATGTCTCCCTTGTATCATCTCCCTGGCTGTAAGACAACTGGCTGCAGCAGGAGCCTCCCCTCCCCTCTCGGCAAATCAAAACTGGAGCAGATCATCCACCTCTGTATTTGCTGCAGAATTTCTACAAAGAAGTATTTTCTGGGTAACGATTCCTTGCTAACATTTAGCACCCATTTCGAAGTTTAATGTCCCTTCGGCCCTAGTGGAAGAGACTGGCTCTAAATGTCACCTCCCAATGGGTTTTATGGATTATTATCATTGTGGGACCCTTCTGGTGGACCAGTCCAACTGTGGCAATGCGACGCACTCCGCTGTAGCAGTGTATGGTTGTGGCATCTGATGCTACGGTGACCAGGGGCTATCTCCATCTTTAATAGTGAATAACACTGTAAAAACTGCAGCTACCACAAAGAAGTCTTAAGAACAAGGCACATGGGCTACTGGTTGCCAAAGTTGCATGGCAATATAAATGCTTTAGGATTTGACACTGTAGTACGTACGCAGGAGCACCTTCACGACACATGGACACCACAAGAAAAGCGGCGACGTAGATCAATTGTGCCATAGAGAAGTCTCTTAGAAATCCATGTTCAGGACCATTTGGAAAGAAAGTTTGTCGTTGGTCTTCTGAATGTGCCATGTTGCAGATGAGGCCGATCCTCTTCAGTCGCTGTAGACTGGCATCGATCTGTGTTTACTATTAACAGTGTGAAGACGTCTTATGACCTAAAGCAACCTATCGGCATCTAGTATGGAGTCCTGTAGCCGAGCTGCACCCACCTGACGCTTGGCTTAATACAAGCAAGTCCTTCATTTTGGTCTAACCTTGTGCAATGGTTGAGCCAACCTCCCAGCGGCAAAGAAAAAGGAATGGGAATGGCTCCTTGTCTTCT
Organism: Leptodactylus fuscus; assembly: GCF_031893055.1. Taxonomy (NCBI): domain Eukaryota; kingdom Metazoa; phylum Chordata; class Amphibia; order Anura; family Leptodactylidae; genus Leptodactylus; species Leptodactylus fuscus. The sequence goes on along the minus strand of NC_134273.1, from coordinate 74,316,855 downwards.
GAAGTCCGTACAATGCTGCAGGATGGCAATACTGAGTATGCAAGGTCACTTACAGCCGGCAATAGGTGTATTACATTCAACCAGAATAGGTCCAGGCCCTCCCGAGTAGGCCTGGCATAGCATGAAGAAGAGATTGGATATTTTATCCCTAAAAAGACACGCTGTGTCTTTAGTGCCAACGTCATGGTGCATAACATCTCCAATGTGGACCTTAAGGTGACTACAGCCAACAGCTATAGCTCTCCACCTCCTCTATACACATGCACACTTGGCTATCCCCATATATGCAAAGGTTTCAACTGGAGAGAGGAAGAAAGTTGCTGCAAGACGTCTCTGCACATAAAGATTGCTCATGCCCCATCCTTCCTTCCCTCACATGACAGACGGCTCCCCATACACAAGTCAGGCCAACAGGTTCAACCAGTCCTTAGGGTATATTGACATATAGCAGACTTGCTGCCAAGTTTTTGCAACAGTATATTCATTTATTTCATCTGAATGAGGTAAATAAACAGTTGCAAAAAAAAAAAAAAAAAAAAAAAAAAAAAAAAAAGTCCTTCATGAAGAAGTCCGCTTACCTAACTTAGGTCAGTAGATCATTCTGGATAAAAGATCACTTGTTCTAATGGTAAGGTTTTGGACAAGACCAATAGGCATAATGGCACCAACAATAGGCCAGACGTACGAAACAGTGATCCATAGATTCTGTTTTGTAAATACACTTTCCCTTTCCCAACATAGAAGTCAATGGAGAACGGATTGGGACAATCCACTTTTAGCAATGCAGAGGATTGGGCACAATGAACCGAACACGCTGTCTGAAGTGTCACCTCAAGCACTCGAAGTTGTCACCTATGTCTAAGCTACACACTGCCATCTGTTGCAATCACATCCTTATGGCTAGTCACACACATTAGATAGCTCGACAGCTCTTTCCTATACAGGTTCTCTATTGGGAGCCGCACAAGAGCAACCAACCCTAAGGAGGCTGAAAACAAGAGTCACACTTACTGGAACAGAAAAATACATAAGTGGGGACAAATCGAGGAGAAAAGAGAGATCAAGAAGTCTTTGGTTATTCAATTCCAGGGTGCAAGGATGTTGCATATCTCATTATTGCTCTCTAATGCAGCATTTGTTTCAGGGTGGCATGGTGCACATTAGGAACCACTCGTGGTCCTATCCACACCAGGCTGGCTTCACATGGGAATACATTCAGTAATACATTTGTGCAAAAGGCAATAGTCTCAGCCTACCGAGCTCTGCCTATTAATGTCAAAGTGATGTGCAGTCCAAGGACGCACATTAGATCAATGTCACAAAGAAAGGGAAGAATGGGATGCTCCAGGAACTGATCACACTGAAAACATCCACTGTAAACCGTATCCCCTATGTATAAAATGTAAGAGAGAAAATCATCCTGGATAGGCGTTATCGCTGGTATTCGTGATTAGGAATAGTTGGCTGGTTATACAAGTGGAAGGGAAGCGGACTGATTCTTATTCCAAAACTGTAGTCACAGACCATTTCTAAGTTGGTACAAAGACATTCAGTAACAAGTCGAGGACTTCGGCTGATGAAACACCAGAGAGCGGAACTCCGCAGCTTCACAGTTTCTACTCATCAACATGGCAGGTCCAGGAACGTGGCTTCAAGTAGTCCAATAATGTGGGCTGTAAAACAGATAGTATTAGCACACTCCAAATGTACATGATTAGGGTAGATTCATCTTCAATCACCACCCCCCTCCTGGATCTTCACTGTATTCTTCTGCAGATAAGGCTCAGAAGAATGGGCCTAATAAGTAGAGTCTAGAGTCGCGGAATCCGCAGCAAGCCATTTATATGCAGCTTAAAGGGATCCCATCATTGAATACCCTTTTTTTCTGACGAACATGTAGGAATAGACTTAAGAAAGGCTATTCTTCTCCTACCTTTACATGTCTCCTCCGCGCCACCGTTCGGTAGAAGTCCGGGTTTTCTTCAGTATGCAAATGAGTTTCTCTTGTGGCTCGGGCATGCGCAGTCGGCTCTGCCCGAGGCCTAGAAGATGGAAACCCAGGACGGAAGAAGACACAAGGAGAGGGCATTCCAGAAGACACAGGCTGTTGCTGGAGAGTTCTCTCATAGCATTGGGGATGCCCCCAGTACTGTTTGAGCGATAGGGCTTGCCCCCAGAGCTGCGAGAGAACTCATTTGCATACCAAAGAAAACCTGGATTTCTACCGAACGCGGAGAAGACATCTAAAGGTAGGTGAAGAATAGCCTTTCTTAAGGCTATTCCTTCATGTTCGTCAGAAAAAAAGGGTAGCCAATGATAGGATCCCTTTAACTGATATTGATGGAAACAATACAGATACATCTTGATGTCAAATGAAAGCTGAAATCACATTTGTAGGACTCATGTGTCACCAAGAGCACTGTTCTACACATAGAAAATATTTACAGACTCTGTTTTCCTGCTTTATTAGAGCCCACACACTTGTACTCAAGGCAAAGAATGCAGAAAGGAATTTCCACCCAGAAATCTGTTATAAAGTGTATTACACCAGTGTATTAATATCACAAGTGACGCCAAAATTTTGTTGCTTCAAAGCTTAAACTTGTTTGGTCAATCCATTTTCCACATTAGGTCACTACCGGGCAGGCTTTTCTCCCAGCTAAGCATTCAGAATACAGCAAAGCCCAAGCCAAGCCCAGTTTGCATGTGTGTAGGGAAATCAGAGACCCGAACAAGTATTAGGCAGCTTCAAATGCAAAGATCACAGATCACCCATTATATTAAAGGCATAACTAGACTATTCTATAATCTCTCTAGTTTAGTGTGGATTGTAACTTACATTGTGGAGTGAACAGTGACGATGGGCGTACCACTCCTGAGAGTAAAGACACAGCAGGACACCTTGACCCAAAAACAGAGACGTCCACATGATCACGTTCCAAATGGGACCTTTACGTCGGTCATGGAGAATGAAGTTGAAGATCACTGTAAATAAAGAATGAGAATTAAGAAAAGAGAAGGCGGCCATTACTGCTGTAGGCACGGGCAAGAAAGTCATCAACTAAACAAACAGAAAAAAGAAGAGAAGACGAGTAATACTTACTGCCAAAGCCTGCAAACAGGATAAACATAACTGGGTAAAAGAAGCCAAAGCAGATTCCCAGGGCGTATTCATGGACCACAGCGGAGACCATGAACACGGACAACATGGCGGCTGCTTTAAACCTCCTGCCAAAGAACTTAAAAAAAGAAGAAAAAAATTATTAGCTTATTGACAAAACATATGAGCAGTAAAACAGACAAGACTAAAATACTGATGATGTATCCTGAAGAGAGAGTCCAAGACAGATCAGTGGATTGGCGTTGCATCGGGCATCACCGGCCATGTAAGGGTGCATTAACATGATGTAACGTGCACCGTGATCTGGCACATATACAGCGTGTCAGAGTTTGCGCGCCGTAAAAGCTCCCATTCATTTCAATGGGAGTTAGGATCATATACGCCGCGTTATTTTGCGGCCGTGATTTTGCAGCTGCAAAATAACGTGGTGTATACGATCCTAACTCCCATTGAAATGAATGGGAGCTTTTACGGCGCGAAAACTCTGACACGCTGTTACATCATGTGAATGCACCCTAATATCACATATCACTCAGTCACATGTCCTGTCTGCAGCTCAGTCCAATGAATGGGGCCGAGATCTAATACTAAGCAAAGCCAATATATAATGTATGGAAGTCATGCTGGGATCCTGGCCTCACCATATGCAAAAATGTAAGGCTCTGCTCACATCGGCATGGAGGACTCTATTAAACCCACAAAGGTCCTCACCAACATATGAGGTCCATGAAGTTTTGTTTTGCATCCTGTCATTTGATGGGAAGAAAGGGTTATAAAGCAGGGCCGGTTTCCCTATAACACATAGAGAATCTCCCGAGTTGCAAATGTGAACAGAACCTTAGCAACCCATAACGGAGTATTTCCTACTACATGGATGAGAAGGTCAGGCGTCTTACCCAGAGGAAGTCTCTATAAGCATAGTAGTAGAGCCAGTCATGTACAACCACATTCCAGGTACGGTAATAGTTTGCAAATGAAGTTGAATTCCACCAATCCTGAAAAGAAGAGACAGCACATTAGTGCTAGGACAACAAAAATCGGAGAACGTATGGCCTAATCGGACTACAACCCATCCCTGTAATATATTGCCCTTAAACAGGAGCATAGTCAGATGGCAGGTACAGTTAATGTAATATATATATATATATATATATATATATATATATATATATATATATATATATATATATATATATATATATATATATATGTTATTATTATTTATTTATTAATAGAAGAGCTGATAGCTATATATAGACCCTTCTCCAGATCCCATCAAAGCCTGTGAAGGGAAGACACAGTTACCAAAATCAACCTTCTTACCTTGTAGAACATTCTGTCAGCGAAGCGCAGCATCTCAGCAAAGGCATTGAGCCAGCAATGCAGAAAAGCGAAGAAGGCCAGGAAGAGGATCAGGACACCTGTGATATAAGTACAGACATATACTCAGTACACGTTATACAGAAGGAGCATACAGCAATACAAGTCTGCATCAGACACACCAGTGAGCCCAGTACTACAAGGTACCTGGAAGGATGGAGTTAAAAATACAGAGGACCAGCACCCGGAGGCTGAAAGGTTCTTGTCTGATGTTGCGGAAAAGTGGGATACAGAGCCGGACAAAGACGTAGTAGGCGTAGAAGAGACAGCCAAGTACCTGCAACATAAACCCACAGATTAGGGAATGGAAGATCCCATCAGTCTCATTTACAGGACTAGAACAGAGATCACACCCAAGTTGAGTTCACATTGGTGTCAGACGTTCTGTCCTGAGAATCTATCACAGATTATCTCATATTGGCCAGAAAAGACATCCACTAAGATTTGGACGCCAACAGTAGTGCATCAGGTGCTGTAGAAACAACACTGTGGATGTGAACGCAGCCTTAAAGGGGCTCTATCAGCAAAATTATGCTGTATGAGCCCCACATATGCCTGAATAGCCTTTCGGCTATTCAGGCACTGCTAATCTTATTTTAACCACCACACACCACAAGAAGAGGAAGGCGTGACAGCAAGATGATGTCGGACATGCATGACCTGTGTGTGCTGCTAGGAATAAAACAAAACAAAAAAAAAAAAATGGTTTTGCATTGGAGACCACAAAACACTCACAGGCAGACACAGTCTGCCAGGTTTCCGTCTCCTGTTGGCAGAAGACGGAAACTGAAAGCGGAGACCGGGTGCAGATGCAAGATCTAAGCTGCAAAGTCAAGAGCGTCTGCATCTTAGTTTCACTGAATGCTGAGGGTCTTCACCCCCAGTGTCCACAATTAAAACTTCTCACATGTAACAAACCCAAGTTGTAAAATATTTATATGGATTGTCCAGGATATAGGTAGGGGGCCGATATGAAGCCCCCACACTTATCAGTTGTGCAAGACCACTTCTGGTGCTTGTACTATACACAACATGGGGCAGAAGCAATTGCTGCTTCCACTTCAAAGGCCGAGTGACATCAAGTTCATCAGTCACATGGCCTGGTTGCAGTTCTGTCCCATTAAAGTTAAAGGGGCTGAGCAACAATACCAAGTACAGTACAATGTACAGTAAAATGCTTGACATTCAGCAAAGTTGCAGGAGCACTTTTACAAACGCTGCAGACTCTTCCTACCAGCTGTTCGGTGGGGGTGCTGGGTATCAGACCTCCACCAATCTTCACCCAGCAACCCATACATGCTTGCCTGAGCCAAGAGCAATTATTTATGGGGGATGAGGAAGAATAGCGTTTGATGTAATAATGGTTTTCACAAAAGCAGAGTTGATCATCGTTTTACCTGAGCAAATTTGGTGGCAACATATCCCCATCGTATGGACGGATTTCTAAAAGAGACATTAAAAACTGAAAAACACATCGAAGTATTTTACACATAGTAAGTCTGACATTTCCAGCTCAGAAATGAAAACAAGCAGATTCACTAAACAAATTTTTTTTTTGCGAAATGTCGGCAAGCCAGAAGCGTGAGGATGGAAGTGATAGACAAAGGTCAGCCATGTGCTGTCAAACAGTACAAAGTTGAGAAACTAATTTACCTTGGATAGTTGTCTCGGTAAATCAGGGTAGGAACAAACAGGAAATACAAGTATTGCGTAACCTGTGGGACTGGAGCAACCGCTGGATGGAGAGAAAACAAGACCAAATCAAAATAAATCCAATAATAGTGACACACACAAAGTAAAAGTCCAAGGTCCATCAAAGACAAATATGAGAAGGAGTGAACTGAGGTTGGGAGAGCAAGCACACTCCCAAGACCCAGCCACCCACCCCTCCAGAGAGCAGGGAGTGACGTCACCAGGCCACTTGATACTAGGTAGGAGAATAGGCTTGGAGCCTAGGCAAGCAGCTGTAAACATTGGCTGGGAACCTAGGCAAGCAGCTGTAAACACTGGCTGTAAACCTAGGCAAGCAGATGTAAACACTGGCTGGGAACCTAGGCAAGCAGCTGTAAACATTGGCTGGGAACCTAGGCCAGCAGCTGTAAACACTGGCTAGGGACATAGGCAAGCAGCTCTAAACGTTGGCTGTAAACATAGGCAAGCAGTTGTAAACATTGGTTGTAAACCTAGGCAAGCAGCTGTAAACACTGGCTGCAAACCTAGGCAAGCAACTGTAAACATTGGCTGGGAACCTAGGCAAGCAGCTGTAAACATTGACTGTAAACCTCGGCAAGCAGCTGTAAACATTGGCTGGGAGCCTAGGCAAGCAGCTGTAAACATTGACTGTAAACCTCGGCAAGCAGCTGTAAACATTGGCTGGGAGCCTAGGCAAGCAGCTGTAAACATTGGCTGGGAGCCTAGGCAAGCAGCTGTAAACATTGGCTGGGAACCTAGGCAAGCAGCTGTAAACATTGACTGTAAACCTAGGCAAGCAGCTGTAAACATTGGGGAGGAATCATCTGCTTTAAGTAAATGAGAGCAGATCTGTTTGTAGAGCAGGTCATCGCTCACACTTCTTGGGATACACATTATTTCAATAACAGGATATATATAAAAAAGTTACACCTATGAAAATGTCTGAGAATCTCCAAAATGAAGGCACTCAAATTACAGGACATGTTTTCCAGTTCTTGCTTTTCACTTACTTGTACTTGACTTTTCCTTGGCAAAAGACAAGACCCGAGGGATATTTTCTCTGATAAATGAATGAACCTTCATGATCATTCGAACCTGTAAGTGAAATGACATTAGATTTTATTGATTTAATACCAACATCAATCAAATCAATAATAAATTCTTCAAAACACAAGACGACGTTACCTGTTCTAGAATAACAATGAACCTGGAGGCGGGGGGTAAATCGTGCTGCAGAACTATGTACGCTGGACAGAAACCAAGGCCGAGCATCTGAAATATCATGTACAGCGACCCGTAGAAGGCAGATCGGATGGTACGGTAAGAGGAGGTTTTGTATCCTTGGGCCCACATTGACAGGAGGACATATGGGATGATCAGCGTGCTCAAGAACATACAAATCCATGTAGAGAAGACAATGGAGAACTTGCCGAAAGCATAGGACAGAAGATCAAACTCCAAAACAAGCCTGTAATAAAAAGAACACGTGAATCACGAGACAAGAACAACAGCAAAGGGTTTGGTTCTAGAAGTCTGGCTGGCTCAATAGTCAGTACATGAATTTCAACCAGAAAAAAACCCCAGTAAGTTATGAATAATTCTTCTAAAATTTGGAGTCAAGGAGTGTCACTCTATTAATAGACAAGGCTGACGGCTTTATAAACTGCCTGACATGAAGGATACGGACCAAGGCCGAACAGCAAGCGTGTCCAATTGTGCAAAACACAGGAAACAGATCCATCTCGAGAAGCCCTTGTAGAAACTGATTGCATGTATTATATCGCGGTTAGAGGATAAAACATGGTTTTGGATGGCACCCATCATTTCTGATTACCTAAGGGTAAGTTCACACAGGGTCTTTTGGTCCAGAGCCTGAGGTAGAGGCCGCCACAGGTTCCGGACCAAAATACGGGCAGCTGCGACTGGATGCCGGTGCCAGTCGCGCACTCCGCTCCGGATTAGGCCCACATGAATGTGCCTAGCTGGGAGGAGTGTGTGTCTGCAGGCGGAGGTCGTGAAGCGAATCCGCCTGAAAGAATGAGCATGTCGCTTCGTTTTTCCTGGAACCGGAACAAACGACTTCCGGAAAAAAAAGAACTGACCGTCTCCCACTGATTTCAATGGGAACAGTCTTTTTGGTCAGGATTTTTTGAGGGTGATCCGGCCTCAAAATCCTGACCAAAATACCCCGTGAGAGCTTCCCCTAATACAAACATGGCCGCTTGGCCTAAATAAGGAGAGGGGAGTAAGCCAGAAGCAGACATCCCTGTTGATAAACATACCAGACTCACCTTTCCACATCATCTGCCATCAACGTGGGAAAGTCATGGCATCTCCATACACATAGGATTAGTTGAGCAATCCTATCAAAATTTGCAGGTTGCGCCAATGTTTGCATAATGTGCAATATCACCTTTAGTTTTACATTATATGACTGCACAGAGTCTGGTAGAGAAACAAGCCCAAGAAATGTCCAAAAAAAGGTAATTAATTTGGAGATCAGCTCAGCAACTCTCCATAGTGTCATATCTCTTCAATGGTATTTGATAGAGCGTGACGAGATAGAAGCACATGCAGGTCTAGTGGTACCCCAAAGACTTCTAGGCATGACAACAAAGGCTTGTGTGCATAGGATAACATAGGAGAAATATAATAAAGCCCTCTCATGCCTAGAGATAGTTCAGGATAAGAAGCTCAGGTTCTGACTGTACACATGGAAGATGTCAGGTCACATTCTGGCAGCAATGAGATAAGAATTATCTATATATCTAAAGTATAGAGATATAAACAGTCCAGCAAAGCGTTTGCCATCTCAAATTGTTATAATTGTCATTGCTCATTTGTGAAATATACAGCGCACACGACTCACCTGCCCTGGTCAATGCAATCCACAACTACAGTACTAAGGATGAAGAGGATGAGGAGGGCAATAAACATGTGGTAGATGGTCCGAAAGTGATTGACTTCAAAGAGTTCACTGTAATAAAATAAAATAATAATTACCTTTACCTTGTGTTACCGGAAAACACACACAGAAATAAACTCATCTTACTTTCATTAAACGGTGTTGGAGAAGATAGGTGTGTAATAGAGATGAGCCAACACTATTTGAAGTGGCCGTTTCGAATAGCGCGCACATATAGGAATGAATGGAAGCGGCTGGCGCGCAGACTTTGCCGGCGGTCGGCCGCTTAACCCGCTGCGTCCATTCATTCCTATGGGTGCGTGCCATTCGATACGGGAGTTTTGAATAGTGTTCGCTCATCACTAGTGTATAATACAAACTTAAGACATGTAACATATCATGCAACTATATGGCTGATGACGGTCAGAACGGAGGATCAAGACAGAGAGAGAGTCAGACCTCGTTCACATCTGCATTTGTATTCTGTCCGGGGGAGTCCGCATGGGAACCCCCCGAATAGACAATCGAACACAACTGCAAGCGGTGTGCCAGTGAAAGCACACGGACCCCATAGACTATAATAGGAAATGTGTGCTTGCCGCCAGATCTCCGCAGAGATCATGCGGATAGGAAAGTAGTTCACAATCTATGTTCCCGTCCTCATGATTAGTGCGGGCAGCGCGTGGCAAGCACAGGGACATCTTGGACACCTTTACAGAGAGATCGAGTAAGTATATGTGTCTACACTAATTTGATTATAAATTTTTTCTTCACTCTTAGGGCAGGTCCACATCTGCGCCTGATCTCCGATTTAGCAAATCTGGACAGTTTCCGTCTTCCGCCCCGTGAAACTGGACAGGAGACAGAAACCCGGCGGTCATCTTTCAAGGAGCAGAGGTGACCACCCATGTGCTTCTTGTGCCTCTCCGCAGGGAAACCGTTGTGTTTTTTTTTTTTTTTTTTAACTGGACACAAAGCCCTGCATGTCCAACTTTAAAAATAAAAAAAAAAAAACCAACCACGTTTTCCCGTGGACAGGTGGAAGACGCACACCGGCGGTCATCTCTACAAACCCATTCAAGTGAACGGGATTGAAAACTGACCGCCGGGTTTCCTTCTCCTGTCCAGTTTTGTGAGGCAGAAGAGAGAAACCGGCCGGATTGGCTAAATTGCAGACCGGGTGCAGATGTGAACCCGCCCTTACAGATCATTGAACAGACCGTCACACTAACAATAGAAATCTGTACAGGACAACACGTGCGCAAATCTGGAGATCTCTTTACTTACTCGAGTAAAGAACGTCTTGATACAAAAATCTTCCCATGGTCAGGCGCTGATTTCAATGTCCTGTAAATAACAAAAATCATCAAGAACATCAATGGGAGACACAGATTAGACACAGATATGTTATAATCGATAGGAGGTGACACAAAGGAAAAAGTCTTCTATGAATAGTGATGATCTGACACATTACATACATTACTAGTCCTATGTCTACAGAAAGCAAACAGCGGTCATACACAACAATGGGGTCGTGCGGGACCAGACTTATTTATTTTCAACCAAAAGTTTATAAAAGGCCACGCTGCCACATTCACAACAAATGTAGAACAACCTCCATTCTTACGATCTCTAGGGGTTGCAGTGGAGAGACCACCACTGTTCAAAAGCCTATTGTCTATCCTATGGATGGAGGAGAAATATTTTGTGGCCATAACCCCTTTAATGCCCAGGTAAACAAAGAGAATGGAGTATATTCTAGCCAAACCCTAAATCTCTACAGGTTATAATCTACCATCTGGCGGCACGTAGTAGCCATGGTGACATTACCTCACTTTGTGGCCATCTTTTTCAGCATTTCCAGTGTAACAGTTGGCAGCAGAAGAGGTTTCCAGAGCGGTGGTCTCTTCTATAAAGTTGTTCACAAACTCATTAAAGTGAATGTCGACCTCCTTCATCAATTCACTCTTCAAAACCTGAACGCAACAAAGAATTTGCAAGGTTTAAAATGGCGGATAATGTTACTAATGTGAATTTAACCATTACTGGATTATATGAAACTGTCAGGAGACGGCATCAATAAGGGGGTGCACGAATTGGGACCCCGACTGATTCCAAGAACTATAGGGCCGATAAGTATAGAGCAGGTCTTATCCTGCCCCATGTAATGCAATAGCATTGTACTGCACTGCATTAATGATCAGATCCCCTCGGGGTCTAATAAGGGAAGGAAAAAATTAAATATTAAAAATTGAAATCACCCCCTTTCCCTAGAATGTATATAAAAGTACTTCAATACCGTGAAACACATAAGCAATTAGGTATCCCTGTGTCCGAAAATGCCCATCGTGCAAATCTATTAAAATATATTTCCCATACGCTGAATAAAAAGTGCCAAACAGCTGGGCTTTTTTTGCCCGTTATAGAAATATGGTGGGGGGGGGGGGGGTGGGAGAGTCATCGAAGCAATATATATTCCCCAAAATAATATAACTAAGAAGTAAACCTGTCCCCCGCAAGAAAAAAAAAAAAAAAAAAAAGACCCTATGCATCTCTGTACACGGAAACAAAGAAATCATGAATCAAAATGTGAAGACTTTTAGAAAAATTTTTATACGAAGTGTTAGATTTTTGTTAAGGGGTTAAAATGTAAATAAAACTACATAAATTTGGTATCCCCGGAATCATAACAAAATATAGAATACAAGCGACATGTCATTTCGGATGCAGAATGAAAGCTGTAAAAACGAAGCCCATAAGAACGTCGTACTGATGCACTTTGTCTCCAATTCCACCCCATTCTGAATTTTGTTCTAGCTTCCCTGTACATTATACATAATAATAAATGGTGCCATTATGAAGAACAATTTGTCCCGCAAACATTCAGACCTCATGTGGCTTTGTGAACAGAGAAATAAAAAGTTATGGGGTTTGGAAGGCGGGGAGTCAAACACGAAAATCAAAAAAATGGCATCGGCGGGAAGGGGTTAAGCCTTTCGTGTTTGTGTTTCAGTTCCTTGCTGATGCACAGAACATTAACAGGTAGGCAAGTCAGCTCAGCTATTCCCGGGTCAGTGAACACGTAGGGCAAGCAGCCATGGGACACTTCTTTACCTCTGCTTTCCTCTTCAGTTCCATTTTTCGGTTGATCACATGCTCCAGATCCATAAAACCTGTCAGTAAGAAACACAAGTCAGGTCACAGCGCACCGAACATTAGGAAATAGGACAATATCAACATATCTATCCATCTATCTATATTTCTATCTATCTATCTATCTATCTATCTATCTATCTATCTATCTATCTATCACAGTGCAACTCATTTTTTGGGGGTCTGGATGAGATCAGATCACATTACTAATCTCTGTACTTTAGGTTTATTCTTTCCAAGATACTTGAAGGAATCAAACAGGAGACATTCACCACGCTCTGGATTTTTCACCATTTTGCAAAGAAATCATGTCCGACAATCAAAGTTTATCCATAACAGGAAAAAAAGGAAACCACAAACAAACATTGTATAAACTGCAGAGAAATATCCAGAAATAATAGTGGGAGAACAGCTTGTCCTTGCCATTGGTACAACATGTACGGTTTTCGTGGCGAGGTTACACAGCGAGGCTTCTGGTACACAAGACAAGCATCTAAATCTAGTTTTCCATTGAAGGTCGCGGCTTAGCCCTGGAAATTCTCACATCACAAGAAAAGAAAATTGTTAAGCAGGAGCTTGTCTGGAAAGTGGAGAGGATGGAGGAACTGTAAAGACGTCCTCGTACAGCCTACGCCTCAGCGCTATTGTGAGGAACAAGACGCTGACCGTTCACCCAAAGGAAATAAGGAAAAAAAAGAGAAGTTCTGTATTTAGTGCTGTGCAAAATCTGCGGAGGAAGCAAAATGCAAAAAATCTGAAGGGTATTATGTATATCCAGTATGCAGCAGGATGGCGCTCGCTGGCTGGCACCAGTATACAGCAGGATGGCACTCGTTGGCTGGCACCAGTATACAGCAGGATGGCACTCGTTGGCTGGCACCAGTATACAGCAGGGTGGCGCTTGCTGGCTGGCACCAGTATACAGCAGGGTGGCGCTCGCTGGCTGGCACCAGTATACAGCATACAGTATACATAATTTATGTAAAAAAACTATACGTCTAATTCTATAATATTAATAATGGCATATATTACAAATAATCACTTATTTTGGAGCTGGAGTCGGAGCTGGTCACCTCTCTCAGACTCCACATACTAAAATAACAGAAATTAGAAGTAAATTGAACAATAAGAACAGACTGATTTGCCTCATGTATAATAGAAAACAGAACACGGCAGTAACTAGATTAGGCCCCGTTTACATCTGCATTTCAGGCTCGATTACAGATTCTGGATAATATACTGACGCTTGCTGCACTATTATGTCTGGTCCTCATGAAGGAAAATGGGAATGTGTGAATGAGGCCTAAGGCGTAATCTGTAATGTAGAACTATCACCACAGAGCCCTCAGTCCTCTCCTAGGACCTTGCACTAGCATCAAGTAATATTTGCTTTTTGCCTCAGCTCTATATGGCAGCTGTTAAATCAGGGGTCCACAGTAAAGCTCTACAAATATATGGGGCAGAATGATTTCTGTTCTTATATATCAACTTTTGGGAACCTCCAGCACTTGATCTATCTCTACAGGTAGTACCTGACCTTCAGGCCGGGAAACTCTGTCCATGTATCGCCCTGAATCCAGCTCAGGCTAGATTCACCCTTGCTCCCGCATTTCGTTTGGAGATCCTGTTCCCCATTCCGCTTAAAAACAAATTGTAAAGAAAATTCTGGCAATCAGGACTTTTTTTCTTTGCATCTTTTCGGGCTGTCCCCACTATAGTCTATGAGGTCTGCGGGTTAATGCGGATAACCACTTTTTAAGCAGATTGGGATTCCATTTTTCAGGTCCCAAAAAGGACCCGAGGTACAGAAAACCCAAATGAAGGTGTGAACCTAGCGTCAGCTGAACCCACATGCCAAGTTTAGCGGACCCAAGTGCTTGCATTGCTTTTCTCTCCGCATGATTCGTGTGGACACTGCGCAGAAAACACACGGACCTCATTATCGTCTATGGGGTCCGGGTGGTTTCTTAGCTAACCGCTTTTTAATGCATTCGGTATTCAATTCGGGGACTCACCAAGTCAACTTCCTGAACGGATTACTGAACGCAAATGTGAACTGGGCCTTAAAACTACGTTGAAAAAAAATAAATAAACTTTTTGAAAGTGCTAGTGAAGAGAGGGATAAAAAGTTACTGGTTTATGGCTAAAAGGTGTTAGATCACTAAAAGGTTAAAATGCACATAAGGCAACAGAGTTGTGTCTTAGGCTTGGTTCACATTTGTCCCCCGGTCTCTGTACGGGGATTCTGTTCCCCTTTCTGCATGAAAAATGCGGAAAGAAAAAAAAAAAAAAACAAAAAAAAAAAACAAAAAAAAAAACACTACAAGCAGCGCTTTTCCCTACACATTTTTTTTTGCCCTTTTCGGGCAGAAACCTAACCACACAGACCCCATTATAGTCTATGGAGTCCGTGGCTTTCCTAAGGTAACCGCTTTTTCATGCGGATTAGGTTTCTATTTGGGGGGTCCCCTCAAATGGAAAGCAGTGCACAGATGTGAACCGAACCTCAGGAATATTTATGTGAGCCGTGAATTCAAAATTTACAATAAAAAAGGGAAAAAAAAAAAAGTTTCAGGAAGGTTTTTGCAATTTTGAGGGTAAGTTCACTCGGGGTTTTTTGGTCAGGATTTTGAGGCTGTATCCGCCTTAAAATCATGACATGACCAAAAAGACGGCTCCCATTGAAATCAATGGGAGCCTGTCAGTTCTTTTTTCAAGGAGCCGTCTGTTCCGGCTCCCGGAAAAAGAAGCGACCATGCTCGTTCTTTCAGGCGGATTCACCTTGTGACATCCGTCTGAAGACACTTCCTCCCGACTAGGCCCATTCATTTGGGCCTAATCGGGTCCAAAAAACCCTGTGTGAACTTACCCTAATGTGACTGTTAGAGGGTTAAAGAGGGGTTTTTTTTTGACCATTCACTTGTCTGAAAACAGAGAATTGTGGAAAATAATAAAACAATACCCCCCTCACCGCTCCCATCCCAATGCTTCATGGCTCTATACTAGTCAATGCTTCCTGCCCCTCTCCACACAAAGGAGTTGACTACTAAACCGGTCAGTAGCCTGGCTGAATAGCATCTCATGTACGTTGAGGGAACCAGAAAGAAGAAAACAGTGAGGATCCGTCAAGTACCAGGTCGGGTGCAGTGTAGTTTAGTGCATCACTGCCGAGAATCACTTGTTTTGTGTTTTTTTTGTTTGTTTTTTTACATCATTTTCAAAAAGTAGGAAAAAAAAAAAAAAAAAAAAAAAATTCAAAACCTATGTCAGACCAAAAAAAAGGTGTATGAACCTAACTGAGAGAGTCCAATATTTGTACAGGACTGTAACCATGTGATCCCTATTTCACAACACACGGAGGAGCCCGGACACAGCCGTCGCTCTATGACTATGGATTGCACTCGCCTACTATATCCCAGTCAGCATTCCTGCACATCTCTGGGTTTACTCGAGTTCAGGCTTAGACACGATATTTAGCTGTAAGTCACGGTGAGGTCATCACCATGAAACGCTTAGTAAGAGGATGACTGACTGTACGGATGACAGGAAGCGATGGAGTCAACGTCACATGGCAGCCGGCAACGCCAGAAACAAAAGCAGCAGACACCCTGTATTAAGACGTAGGATGACGAGAAGGAAGAGAAATATTCACTGAAACAAAAGGTCATCTCTGCTAAATATATCCAAGTATTACTGAAAGCGACGTATCCCTAATGTCAGGCCTAGAATCTGTAGTCGCCAATGGACACTCGGTTATTCCTCCTGACCACGGTCTATAGTGATTGGACAATATCAGACTGTATAGTAAATTTCTAGGAGGAACAACAAAGGAACAGCCGCCCCAGGACGGTCACGAAGAATCTAGAAAGTCTCTTTAAAGTCCTATCGGATTTGGTTCCCTTCACTGGAGATAAGCAGCAACGTCTGATCTCATCTCATGGCCGGCTGCCGAGTGCACTTGTTAATGGATAGTCAGAGGAATGATAGACATGTGATACTCACTATCAACACGACGTTTATGGCCAACTCTTTCGATAACCACAAGGCCACCGTTTTACAAATCCTTGTTCTATTTACAGTGTCTTTCCCAGATAGGTTATAAGTGTGAGTGAAGGTGGAATCCAGAAAACAAGAGTCCCTCTGTGTAAGGAAATAGGTACCGTATATACTCGAGTATAAGCCGAGGCCCCTAATTTTACCACAAAAAACTGGGAAAACTTATTGACTCAAGTATAAGCCGAGGGGGGCTTTTTCAGTACAAAAACTGTGCTGAAAAATCCGGCTTATACTCGAGTATATAAGGTAAGTTAGTTTTCTCTTTCTTATGAAGAGCCATTGCATTCTAGGACAACACATTCAGACCTGTATACTGCTCTGTACCGACACGAACCCCAGAACAGCTGTCGGCAGGAGGGATCTTCCTTCTGGAGGAGTTTTTGGTTTGGCTGGGATAGTTTTCCTTGTAAGGGGCAGCTAGTGTTCCTCCTTTTTAACCCATGGGACACTGCCTGTAAGTATCCAACCACCACCCGCATCTACTCAAGGAGAAACAATAATTCCCACCCTAAGCGGTTTTTAAGCTAGTGTAAGGGTTAATACATGTCTGATGACTCCCTTCACGGTCCTAGATCTGAGATGCCATGGGGCAGTTAATGGTTAAATCCATGTAGTTTAGGACACTGAAGGCCAATACTCTCCATGGTCGGTCAGGATGGTCAAGGTGAATGAATGACCTGCAGACTACTCGAGCGGATTTTAGAATTAATAGACTTTATCCAAGAAATGGGAATCTGGTGGACCGTGTCACCTCCTAAAACCAGCCAACCAGTCAGTCCCATTTCCTGTATTATGACAGGTCATAAAATGTTAAAGAAACCCTTTAGTTTACTAGTTTTCAGAATGGCACAAAGATTTTCCATTCTGGATGTCAACTGGAAAAAGTCAGAGTTAAGAGGTATTCCCATCTTAAGAAGTTATAACTTGTAGATTTGTGGGGATCTCAATGAGAACATCACAAATCAGAAGAACGGGGTAGATTTGCCCCCCAATTCTGAAAGGACTGGTGATTGGGACGAACACGCAACGCTCCATTAGGTTCAACAAGTGTAGTAGAGATGGCCAAAGCACAGATAGGAATAGGTAAATAGAGCCCATGCTTGTAAGAGACTAGAAGACCCCCTTTCTAGAAGACATTCCCCCCCCCCTCTCGGAGACCATTTTTTAATGCAATTTTGGTTGTTCATCACAAAGACGTTTCCCTGTACTAGACCTGCCCTATGAGCACATTACCTTCCGGAAAATATCACTACACCTCATGTCAACGCCTGGTTATTTGGTCTGTGCAGACGATTCCCTCTGAAGCGAACACGACTTGTTGACATGGTTATATCATGTTACCAGCAGCCATACTGAGTGACAGGCTATAGATGAAGCGGAAGGATTCCCATAAAATAACAGAAGCTTGTACTGCGCATCCCTGCTCGAATATCAAGGCAACCCGCCAGTGTGAACCGCACAGGTTACGTAACAATCCTCATACCGCAACCGGGACAGGCCCAAACCGTGCATGGAAAACAGTGTGCGATGAAACAGTGGCAGCTGGGACTAAGGTGGTCACCAAGTATATGGCCCCCACTTACATCTTAGGATCTAGCATATGGAAATCTTTTTCTCATTGTAGATAAGCTGTCACCAGAGTGGCCTGGCAGTAAATAACTCCCTTCGTCCCATTAAAAACACAGGCAAGCTCGGCCAATACCAGAGTGTTTGGGGCAACACAGTGGCTCAGTGGTTAGCACTGCAGCCTTGCAGCGCTGGAGTCCTGGGTTCAAATCCCGCCAGGAACAACATCTGCAAGGAGTTTGTATGTTCGCCCGTATTTGTGTGGGTTTCCTCCCATTCTACAAAGACATACTGATAGGAAAGAAAAAAAATATGTACATTGTGATCCCTGTGCAGTGGATTTGGTGTTAAAGAGGTACAGGAGGATGGAAGCCATTACACACAAGCCCAGGTTTATTTAGGATCACTTCCTACACCTCCAGAGTGGAGAGCCGGCAGATAGTCTGGCATCAGATGGCTCCAGCTACAGAAATTTCTATTTACCCAGCACAGCCGAGAGCAACAAATAAGGAAGTTAATTGAGCAGAATGGGAAGTTTTACCTAAAAATCCAAAAACTAAATACAAAACAAGTTGAAAAAGGTCACAGAAAGATTGCACAAGTGATACTCTCTCATAGGATAAGATAAGACGGCATTGCTGCAATCTACAGGAGAGCTGAATGGTGGGGTTAATAAGTAATGGACTGGCCAAAACATAATGTGCCAGACAGGATGAGAGTTACAGGAGACTGTTTGCTTTACTAGTGTGAGAGTTGCGTAGTTAGTATAACACGGCACAAGTTTAATAGGACTGGCATAGAAGACGTAAAAGACGTACTTGTTACAACTCATCTGTAACAAGTACAATTCCTAATAGTGTATGCGCTTCTTATATATTTATGACGTATCCACAGGAAATCTACCACTGGAACCAGCAGTTATCTCCAAAACAGGGGTCCACCAACCACTATCCCACCTAGAAAGGAGGCCGCTGAATCCAGGAATACAAAGAGTTTGCCATGCAACAAGGTACAACGTCCCCGTTCATTCTAGCACAGTTTGCAGAGCACTCGCTGCTTTCAGAGTCTCCTAGAGGAGACAGCCATGTGCAGATGGAGATTTTACTTTTAACCATCGCTGCCCAGCTCTACCTCATGGTGTTCTACATTCAGTTCGGTGTATAGGACCCTCCACTGGTTAAGGCTGGGTTCACAATACAAAGTCTTTAACGTGAAACTCAGCCTTTGTGCGCAGAATTTACTGGCCTGTACACTATACCAGGAGATGGACTCTTATTATAGTCATGTGTCATAGGAGGAGTCCCTGTCCCTCCACTACATACAATCCCATAGTGACTACACTACAGTATGTAGCAGAAGCAGGGACTCCGAGCCTCATAGAGGCTGGTAAAATTGGCATACATACACACAGAGTTCTGCTTCCTAAACTTGGCAGAGTGCAACCGTCCCAAATCCATTATAATCCCTCTGCTGTTGAAATGGCCCCTCTGTGAAGGGATGAAGCGCCCAGTGGAGCCAAAACAAATCCCGCCTAACCCTGCAGTAAAGAAACCAAAATCCAGCAATCTGCGCCAGGACGTCCTGTTGTTTTAAGTCTGACCGACCTCTTCAACATAAAATCAATGAAGTCTTCAAATAGGGCCGGGCAATTAAGCGACAAAAATAACCCTAAACTAACATCAAGCAGGATAACCAGCGTTATTTTATTCAAGTCGGTTATTACAATATTTGCAAGTTGCAGATATCTGCAGTTTCTTTTGGACTGAACATGTCCAAATAGGAACTGTTATTATACTCAGGGGTCTTCAGGCCACAGAGTATAATCAGCATAGGCATGAGGAGGTAATTAAACAAACTCACCTCTCCTGGGCTCCAGCGCAGCTCCTTGCTCGCTTCAGCACTTCTGCCTGACATTAAGGATCACTGAGGGCTGTGACTAGGCCTCAGCGCGTCACTTTGCTTCTAGAGTTGAGCAAGTAGTATTCAATCGAACACCTCGCTCCCATAGGAATGTGTGTAAGCGGCCGAACACCTAGGGGTTAAGCGCAGTGAATATTTGATGTGCTTAACCCCTTGGCGTTCATCCGCTTACACGCATTCCTATGGGAGCGAGGTATTCGATCGAATACTACCCGCTCAACTCTAGAAGCAAAGTGACCCATGTGCCACTGAGGACCGGTCACAGGTCTCAGCATTTCCTAAATTCAGCCAGAAGACCAGATGAGAGCAGGGGGTTGCAATGAAGCACAAGTGAGATGAGTACACAGTTTTTTTACATTTCGAACCCCCCCCCCCCCCCCCCAAGTATAATCACAGCAGTTCCTATTTGGTCACGTTCGGTCCGAAAGAAACTGCATATATGCATATAGAACCTAGCATATATTGTAATAACCAACTTGAGTAAGATATTGTCGGTTATAGTTACAGCCCATAGTGGTCTGCATGACTGAGGCACTGTCTTCCTATTTACATCATGGAAGACAGATTTGCATATTCTTCCCATGATCCCTCACAGTGGAGCGCAAATGACTTAATAAGACTCCACAAACCTACATGGTGGTCTCTCCCTAAGGAGTGATGATATCCCTTTAACCCCGTCTAGAAGCCTCTCACCTCAGCCAAGTCAGTCTTCTCTGCGCCGGGCTGAAGAGATCCAAATAGATCAAAACAGCTGTCCTCGGTAAAATCCCACATCATTGCAGCAAAGGCCTTTGGGAAGGTCGGGCATGATATTAAAGGGAGCGCCCTCTATTAGGCTGCATGACTGAGGCACTGTCTTCCTATTTACGTCATGGAAGACAGATTTGTATACTCTTCCCATGGAAATAAAAGGGCATCCTGCCAAAAACCCACAATATTATATTTTCGTAATAAAAATTAAAAAGCAGCTTATCTAACAGTAAGGGATAAAGCTGCATACATTGCAAGACCGACTGTACGGTAGAAAACAAACAAGGTGTAAAGTGTGATCAGTCTTTCCTACCGTTACTCATGGTCCTTAATGACCGGTCTCCATCTGGTCTCCTTATAAGATCATCGTTTTCTGGCGCTACCAGAGGCTTCGAGTGTAAGCGACGACTCCGCAAAACGCGGCAGTCCTCTTCAGACATTGTCAAATCACTGGGCTGGGGAAAGACAAGACAGAACAAAAAATATAATTTACAAACACACAGAGGCAGTGAGGTTATGGAGTAATAGAGACAACAAGTCAGGATACAGAGACTGTAGGTAGCGAGTTATTTAGTCACATGTACAGGACAGGATGTATTAAGGTGTCAGACTAAGCAAACATAGGACTGGCAGTCGGCCTGCCGGCGGCAATGCTCCGCAGACTGCAAACAGATTTTTTTTTTTCTTATACACTGGAAAACATCCACAGTAAGAAGATTACACGTAGTGTTAAAAGAAACCTAAGAGGATACAGAGTATCAGGATTAAGAAAAGTTACTCAACAGGGACCTTCCAAGAAATTCCTATACGTAGCCAGAAAATAGACGTCTATAATAAATACACCACTCCGCACCGTATAGCATCATTCTACACTTCTATGGCCCTTTGATAATGCTAAATATTTGAGATTTATGAAATCTGATAAGTCACATTAAGGCTGAGACCCTACGTTGTGGAAACGCAGCTTTATTTGTTGCAAATTTTGCTGCGGTTTTTTGAGCCAAAGCCAGGAGTGGATTGAGCAGAAGGGAGAAGTGTAAGAACTTCTTATATATTTCCCATTCCTTTTGTAGTCATTCTTGGCTTTGGCTCAAAAACCGCAACAAAATCTACAACAAAAAAAAGCTACGTTTCCTCAACGTGGGGCCTCCACCTAAAGTGGAGTGAAAGTGACTGTGGTGTCCAATAGCATAGCTGCAAATACACTTGGGCTAACTCCGGGCTACTCTGACAGCCCCATATATGTACACATTAGGGGAACTCTGCCTGCATTTTATCACTTGCCAGAGTCAATGATCGGGCACAAGAGAGAAAAGGTGAGACAGTCTGTATGTATGTGGGTAGGTTGGTCACCACGTTCTATGCCATGTCTGATATCCATCTCCAGAATGTGGGGGCCAGACTGCGGCCACGTCTCCATCCATAACATCCAATCTGAAGATAGATGCCACTTCCAAAGGCGAGATCCACATCTGTATACCTATGGTATATCCTATGGCTGAGAATACCCTTTTTAGGATCCATCGACATGGGGCTGAGCATATATTACATACACACAACTCTATCTATTCTGATTCCATCATAACCAGTCAGGTTCATTTCAATAGGAAGGGGGGGGGGGGGTACTTATACCAAATTCTAACCCATCATTCCTCATCCTAAATTTCAACAACTGTCTAATCCTGATCAAATCCCAGGGGTCTAAAGTGTACGGGACCACCCAGTGGCAGATTTTAGCTACAAGAATCATTGGACGTGGTGCTATCACATCGATGGCACTTTAAATGACATCCCTTCTGCTACACCTGCAGAAATACAGCAGTCCGCCGGATAAGAGAGCATTTATAGCGTCACGTAACTAACACCAGCGGTTGCATGTTGTCCAAGAAGGAAGTGTAAGAGTTCACCATTATCAGCATGTGATGCTGTATACAAGATAGCGAAGACTGTAATCTCATCCTGTTAGTTACATCATCTGGACATCCTTGATAGCTCAATCACACCACATACTGATTCTTTACAGAGATACAATATCAATCCGTAGCAACCTGCACAGTATATACCTGTCCGAGGTCACACTGACCTATAGGAAGGATCTAATGAGGACAACCGGTCTGATAACAGCTCAGTAAAATGGGTTCACATCGGGGACAAACTATCGCTCCGCCATCGTATCTCAAGGTTTACAATAAATCATAAAAACCCAGCGGATAAAGAGTGGTGTGACTAGGCAGGGCGCCGATAAAGAGGACACAGCTCGCCCAACCAGGAGCCAGGCTCCGATAAAGAGGACACAGCTCGCCCAATCAGGAGCCAGGTACAAAAGAAAGAATACCGTATATAGGAAACTGCAACTAAAAGATGACATAACATACCAACTAAAATGAAATTTTAAAAAAGTTACATACAGTGCAAAAGTTTTAGGCATGTGTTAAAAAAAAAAGTTAAGAAAATCCAAATCCCATCATAACCAGCAGAAACCTACACCATGTCCAGATACGTGGCTAGAGGTAAACACACAGGCTTGTGCCAATCAGTGACAACATTTACAGGTCACATCCTGAGTGACAAGATGCAAATCCAAAGGATCAGGACATTACACTTATCTGCCATTTGGTCCCAAACGAGATTTCACACCCCCAGGGGAAGCTGACGTTACCCTCTATAGTATCTAGTCCTCACATGTTTGTTATGCTTCTGCAACAAAAGAGTTACTTTGTTTCCTTCTTTTGTTTCACTTCTCATCTCCAATTTAAAAACAAGAAAGTAGACAAAAGAAGAATTGCTGCAATTCCTTTGGGGGAGGGTGTAATATATATGTGGCAGACGGCCAGTACACGCTATACATGGGATGGATCTGAAATCAGCCTGCTCCGACCCCTATAGACGTCATCCTCTACATGGGAATGGAAGCTGATAGTGCTACATACTATCATACAGTCACAAGTCTAAAATGTGAAGATTGCAGTTTACTGAGGAACTGAATGTAGTCACAAAGATTCTCCAGCAGTCACATAGGAGCACGTAGAGGGGATAGGCTATGACCCGAACTATTGTCTAATGTAAGAAGTTTGTATCGCTTTTCTTGCCACATGTTATCTCTTAAATGGATCTAAAAGCAGTATAGTAAACATGTGAGCCTAGCCTAAGAGGATTGCTTTACACATGTTCTGTTTGCGAGATCATTCCAGTGACTACAATCGGCAAATGGGCTCATAACCATCATTGGCACATAGGTGTACCTCTCCTTACTTCCAAATTTCATTAGAAATCTGCAACCAGCCACCAGCTTGTCCAGATAGCCAACAACTGATCACGTGTGCACACCTAGCACAAATTCATCAAATCACTGGGCAGCAAGCCTGACCTTTCCATCCAACAATTGACTGGCACCCGATAGACCCCATGATGGTCAATAGAGTCCTTTGGATTCCGTTTTTGTTCCGCCATAGAATGGATCAATGTTTCCGTTTTTCTGGTCGGTCTGAATGTAGCGAAACAAGTCCCTACATTGACAATCCAGTAATTTAGGGGATTATCCATCATATGCAAACAGCTTATACTCACCTCTCCAGTCCCAGGTAATTCAGCGCAGTCCCCCCACTAGATTTTGGTCAGTAGATGACCACTACAGCCAATGAGCCACGCCATCCGGTCGCCATCATGGATCCCATCACTGAGCAGTAATACAACATGCCAACTGATAGGAAATAAAGGCTAAGGTACTGCCGGAGGTGGAAAATCCCTTTAAATCCTCCATAAAATCAGCCATGATTTCTAATTCTGGACAATCCCTTTAAATCCCACAACGAAACCAGTCCCATATCCCTAAAGACTGAGCGTCCCCTTAAAGAACCCAACTGCACTCCCTTTAAGAAGCCTTTCTGTAGGAGCACAATGGCTGCGGAGTAACACACAGGACACGCAGCCCCCATTCATTCATTCATGGCAGGCAGCATGACAAGTGGCTGCTCCCAGAGGACAATAGACACACACGTGACCCTTAGAGGGATACCTGGATCAGGCACGTAACGTTATCCAGCCGGGGCTCCTGGAGGTTCAGTGCCGGGTCCTCGCTCCCCTCGCCCGTCCGCAGCTCTCCCCTCACTTCTGAGCCATCTCTTCCTGCTCCTGTCTATTAAAGCAGCCGTGGTGAGTCAGAGCGGCGCGCTGTACACGAGGTACCAGCTCTATGGTGCGCCGGAGAATGTCACTACAACAGGATGCCGCGCAGGTTTAGGCGCTAGTGCGCAGGTGCTGTGTGCTCGGGGATCGCGTGTGAGCATGCGCAGTCATCTCCTGAGCTCTACCTAGCGTAGTCCGGTCCTGATAGTAAAGCCATGAGGGGCTCAGGGGGAAGGGGGCGCTCTTGCCAAGGCAACATCATAATGGAGTTTGCACATTCTCCCTGAGGTTACCTGAGTTTCCTCTGGATTGTGAGGGGAGAAAGGACTGACCCCAGTGATGCAATGTGGCGCCACCGGTGATATAAAAATGAATAAAATAAAAGACACAGATATAAAGTTCTCACGACCAATGATGTTAAAAGCACCACAACAGGGCTCCATCTTGGAGACGTCCTTCACACATTTCTGGGGAGGTTTTTCTAGTCTTGCAAAATAAACAGCGTGAAGTGTGTGCGGGTTTTTTTGGTCACTTCCCCCCTTTCCTATTCCGTTCTCTGCTGTCCCACTAAATCATGTCTACCGACCCTGGAGAAGAGAAAGGGACTGAATGGGGGAGCAGATGGCACCATTGTATCCTGCGGACATAGATAACTCAGGACATATCTCCACCGATCAGGACAGCGGACACCACCCGAGATGGTGGGAGGTGTGACATACACCACTGCTTACCTATAGTCTACCCTAAATCTAGTCCATTCTATATCTAAATATACTGTATATACTCGAGTATAAGCCGACCCCCCTAATTTTACCACAAAAAACTGGGAAAACTTATTGACTCCAGTATAAGCCGAGGGGGGGGGGGGGGGGAATGCAGCGGCTACTGGAAAATTTCAAAACTTAAAATGGTCGGAGTTTTTGGGTGCAGTAGATGCTGGGGGAGGGGAGGGGGTGTTTTGATTGTCTGTCTGCCCCTTCCCTGAGCTTAAGAACCAGCGCCGCACCAATGCCGGGGCCCCGGGGGAGGGCGGCATTTTTGCTGACCTAAGCCAGTCCAGTACAAGCTGTCCTGGACTGGCTTAGTGTCACCGTCTCAGCAGCCCGGCACAGGAAGCGAGCAGTGAATTGGGGCGGCCATGTGGACGCAGCGCTGCTCCAGCGGCCACCGCTCACGCTTAGCAAAGAGCAGGTCCTCTCCCTGCCTGCTAACGATGCTCGCTCCGCTCGTCCCCGCCCCCTCTGCTCGGCCTCCCTCCTCCGGGGGGGGGGGGGGCTTTCTGACGTCCGCCTCAGGCGGTACAAACCCTAGGTTCACCCCTGTCTCAGTTTCCCCCCCCCCACACTTGGAATTCAGTCTGGCTGAATATAGGGTATCTGCAGTACTCCTATTAACCCCTTCCCAACGGAACAGGAGCACTGCAGATCCCCTATATTCAGTAGACCGGGCACTGTCAGACACAGGGATACCTAATGTGTTTGTGTTTCACAGTCATTCTCTACTTTTATATGTATTCTAGGGAAAGGCGGGATTTACAACTTTTATTTACTTTTTTTTTCACTATTTTATGGGAGATTCTATACATTACTATTGCGGCTGGTCATATACCCCCCTCCCAAAAAAAAAATATATATTTTTTTTTTTTTTTTGCTTGACTCGAGTATAAGCCGAGGGGGGCTTTTTCAGCACAAAAACTGTGCTGAAAAATTCAGTTTATACTCGAGTATATACAGTAATCTAAACTTTTGACATCTATTAGTTTGGCCAGAATTTTACACCAAAATTTTTGTACATTTTGTTGCAGTAAGACACACCCCATTTCCCTGCAAAGCCACGCCTCCTCAATCTTAAAGGGGTTTTTCCACAAAAGACATGAATGTCATATTCACAGATTGGAACTTACTCTGTCCATTTGCTGCATATGGACTGAAGACTTAGTTTATGAAAAATATTTGCTTATTTCTTTATGTGGGTTGATTTGTATTCCGAGAGGCTACTTAGAAGTTTAGTTGTTTTTGCCTTGTACATATATGTATGTGTAGGTGATAGTATATTTGCTGCCTTTATTATGCAGGTTGTCCAGTTGCAAGGCCATACATGCTTATTAGAGATGAGCGAACAGTGTTCTATCGAACTCATGTTCGATCGGATATTAGGCTGTTCGGCATGTTCGAATCGAATCGAACACCGCGTGGTAAAGTGCGCCATTACTCGATTCCCCTCCCACCTTCCCTGGCGCCTTTTTTGCTCCAATAACAGCGCAGGGTAGGTGGGACAGGAACTACGACACCGGTGACGTTGAAAAAAGTAGGCAAAACCCATTGGCTGCCGAAAACATGTGACCTCTAATTTAAAAGAACAGCGCCGCCCAGGTTCGCGTCATTCTGAGCTTGCAATTCACCGAGGACGGAGGTTTCCGTCCAGCTAGCTAGGGCTTAGATTCTGGGTAGGCAGGGACAGGCTAGGATAGGAAGGAGAAGACAACCAACAGCTCTTGTAAGAGCTAAATTCCAGGGAGAAGCTTGTCAGTGTAACGTGGCACTGACGGGCTCAATCGCCGCAACCCAGCTTTCCCAGGATCCTGAATGGAATACACTGTCAGTGTATTCCCGTATACCCGATATATACCCCGATACCCGTTCCAACGGTGTGCCCCCCCACCTTCACCCCAGAAATACCCTGCAAGTCCCCTAGCAATAGAATTGGGGCTATATACACCCACAATTTTTACTACTGGTATACAGTGCCATTGTCTGACTGGGAATTCAAAGAATATATTGGGAATACAAATACCCTCATTTCTTGCTACTGCCATATAGTGCCAGTTTCTGACTGGTAATTCAAAGAATATATTGGGGTTACGTGCACCCACAATTTTTACTACTGGTATACAGTGCCATTGTCTGACTGGGAATTCAAAGAATATATTGGGAATACAAATACCCTCATTTCTTGCTACTGCCATATAGTGCCAGTGTCTGACTGGGAATTCAAAGAATATATTGGGGTTACGTGCACCCACAATTTTTACTACTGGTATACAGTGCCATTGTCTGACTGGGAATTCAAAGAGTATATTGGGAATACAAATACCCTCATTTCTTGCTACTGCCATATAGTGCCAGTTTCTGACTGGGAATTCAAAGAATATATTGGGGTTACGTGCACCCACAATTTTTACTACTGGTATACAGTGCCATTGTCTGACTGGGAATTCAAAGAATATATTGGGGTTATAAATACCCTCATTTCTTGCTACTGCCATATAGTGCCAGTTTCTGACTGGTAATTCAAAGAATATATTGGGGTTACGTGCACCCACAATTTTTACTACTGGTATACAGTGCCATTGTCTGACTGGGAATTCAAAGAGTATATTGGGAATACAAATACCCTCATTTCTTGCTACTGCCATATAGTGCCAGTTTCTGACTGGGAATTCAAAGAATATATTGGGGTTACGTGCACCCACAATTTTTACTACTGGTATACAGTGCCATTGTCTGACTGGGAATTCAAAGAGTATATTGGGAATACAAATACCCTCATTTCTTGCTACTGCCATATAGTGCCAGTGTCTGACTGGGAATTCAAAGAATATATTGGGGTTACGTGCACCCACAATTTTTACTACTGGTATACAGTGCCAATTTCTAACTAGGAATTCAAAATGCGCAAGGCTCCCGGAAAGGGACGTGGACGAGGCCGTGGGCGAGGTCGGGGGAATGGTTCTGGGGAGCAAGGTAGCAGTGAAGCCACAGGGCGTCCCGTGCCTACTCCTGTGGGGCAGCAAGCATTGCGCCACTCCACAGTGCCAGGGTTGCTTGCCACATTAACTAAACTGCAGGGTACAAACCTTAGTAGGCCCGAGAACCAGGAACAGGTCTTGCAATGGCTGTCAGAGAACGCTTACAGCACATTGTCCAGCAGCCAGTCAGACTCTGCCTCCTCTCCTCCTATTACCCAACAGTCTTGTCTTCCTTCCTCCCAAAATTCCGAAGCTTTACAGAACAATAACCCAAACTGTCCCTGCTCCCCAGAGCTGTTCTCCGCTCCTTTCATTGTCCCTCAACCTGCCTCTCCACGTCACGATTCCACGAACCTAACAGAGGAGCATCTGTGTCCAGATGCTCAAACACTAGAGTCTCCTCCATCTCCGTTCGATTTGGTGGTGGATGACCAGCAACCCACCCTCATCGACGATGATGTGACGCAGTTGCCGTCAGGGCATCCAGTTGACCGGCGCATTGTGCGGGAGGAGGAGATGAGACAGGAGTTGGAAGAGGAAGTGGTGGATGATGAGGACACTGACCCGACCTGGACAGGGGGGATGTCAAGCGGGGAAAGTAGTGTGGATGTTGAGGCAGGTGCAGCACCAAAAAGGGTAGCTAGAGGCAGAGGCAGAGGTCAGCAGCTTAGGCGAAGCCAGGCCACACCCGGAATCTCCCAAGATGTTCCAGTTCGTACCCAGCCCCGAAAAACTCCCACCTCGAGGGCACGTTTCTCGAAGGTGTGGAGTTTTTTCAAGGAATGCGCCGAGGACAGATATAGTGTTGTCTGCACAATTTGCCTCTCGAAATTGATTAGGGGCTCTGAGAAGAGCAACCTGTCCACCACTTCAATGCGCCGTCATTTGGAATCCAAGCACTGGAATCAGTGGCAGGCAGCAACGGCAGGACAAAGGCCGCCTGCCGTTCACGCCACTGCCTCTGCCTCTGCCACTGCCACTGCTGACTGTGCTGGCGATGCACTCCAGAGGACGAGCCAGGACACCACTTCATCTGCCTCCGCCACTTTGTTGACTTCTACCTCATCCTCCCCTGGTCCTGTCTTATCTCCTTCTCCTGCACCATCAAAGGCACCATCAGGCGTTTCTTTACAACAACCCACCATCTCTCAGACATTGGAGCGGCGGCAGAAATACACTGCTAACCACCCACACGCGCAAGCCTTGAACGCCAACATCGCTAAACTGCTGGCCCAGGAGATGTTGGCGTTCCGGCTTGTTGAAACTCCCGCCTTCCTGGACCTGATGGCAACTGCGGCACCTCGCTATGCCGTCCCTAGCCGTCACTACTTCTCCCGGTGTGCCGTCCCCGCCTTGCACCAGCACGTGTCACTCAACATCAGGCGGGCCCTTAGTTCCGCGCTTTGCACAAAGGTCCACTTGACCACCGACGCGTGGACAAGTGCATGCGGACAGGGACGCTACATTTCACTGACGGCACACTGGGTGAATGTAGTTGAGGCTGGGACTGCTTCCCAAACTGGCCCGGTGTACCTCGTCTCCCCGCCTAACATTCCTGGCAGGGACACGAGAAGAACACCCCCCTCCTCCTCCTCCTCTACCGCCTCCTCCTCCGCCACCGCCTCCTCCTCCGCCACCGCCTCCTCCTCCGCTGTTAGATTGACCCCAGCTACGAGTTGGAAACGTTGCAGCACTGGCGTTGGTAGACGTCAGCAGGCTGTGCTGAAGCTGATCAGCTTGGGGGACAGACAGCACACTGCCTCCGAGGTGAGGGATGCCCTCCTCGATGAGACGGCAATATGGTTTGAGCCGCTGCACCTGGGCCCAGGCATGGTCGTTTGTGATAACGGCCGGAACCTGGTAGCAGCTCTGGAGCTTGCCGGACTCCAACATGTTCCATGCCTGGCCCACGTCTTCAACCTAGTGGTGCAACGTTTCCTAAAGAGCTACCCCAATGTTCCAGAGCTACTGGTGAAAGTGCGGCGCATGTGCGCCCACTTTCGCAAGTCGACAGTAGCCGCTGCTAGCTTAAAATCTCTCCAGCAACGCCTGCATGTGCCACAACACCGGCTTTTGTGCGACGTCCCCACACGCTGGAACTCAACGTTTCAGATGTTGAATAGAGTGGTTGAGCAGCAGAGACCTTTGATGGAATACCAGCTACAAAACCCTAGGGTGCCACAAAGTCAGCTGCCTCAGTTTCACATCCATGAGTGGCCATGGATGAGAGACCTTTGTGACATCCTACGGGTCTTTGAGGAGTCCACAAGGAGGGTGAGCTCTGAGGATGCGATGGTGAGCCTTACAATCCCGCTCTTGTGTGTTCTGAGAGAATCCCTGATTGACATCAGGGATAACTCAGATCACACAGAGGAGTTAGGGATAGCATCCGATCCGTCACAGCTGGAGAGTAGGTCCACACATCTGTCCGCTTCACTGCGTTTAATGGAGGAGGAGGAGGAGGAGGAGGAGGAAGAAGAGTTGTCCGATGATGTGATGGTGATACAGGAGGCTTCCGGGCAACTTCGAATCGTCCCATTGTTGCAGCGCGGATGGGTAGACATGGAGGATGAGGAGGAAATGGAGATTGAACTTTCCGGTGGGGCCAGAGGAGTCATGCCAACTAACACTGTGGCAGACATGGCTGAGTTCATGTTGGGGTGCTTTACAACCGACAAGCGTATTGTCAAAATCATGGAGGACAACCAGTACTGGATCTTTGCTATCCTTGACCCCCGGTATAAAAACAACATCTCGTCTTTTATTCCGGTAGAGGGGAGGGCCAATCGCATCAATGCTTGCCACAGGCAATTGGTGCAGAATATGATGGAGATGTTTCCAGCATGTGACGTTGGCGGCAGGGAGGGCAGTTCCTCCAGTAGGCAACCAAGTTCTCACCGGTCCACACAAACGAGGGGCACACTGTCTAAGGTCTGGGACACCTTGATGGCACCCCCTCGCCAAAGTGCTGCCACGGAGGGTCCTAGTGTCACCAGGCGTGAGAAGTATAGGCGCATGTTGCGGGAATACCTTTCCGACCACAGCCCTGTCCTCTCCGACCCCTCTGCGCCCTACACGTATTGGGTGTCGAAGTTGGACCTGTGGCTTGAACTTGCCCTATATGCCTTGGAGGTGCTGTCCTGTCCTGCCGCCAGCGTCCTATCTGAGAGGGTGTTCAGTGCAGCCGGTGGCATCATCACTGACAAGCGCACCCGTCTGTCAGCTGAGAGTGCCGACCGGCTCACTTTGATAAAAATGAACCACCACTGGATAGAGCCTTCATTTTTGTGCCTGTCACGGGATGGTTAGAGTCTATACTATAGGCAATGTGTAATATATATTTCATGTGGAATGTATTCTCTAACCTGTTGTAAACATCAGTGTGTAGTTGGCTGATTCGGGTCTAGTGTGTTAGCACATTGTATGCAAATCCCTCTAACTAGTGAGGACCAGTGAGGACAATGGGTGGAGATAATCTGATCAGTGTCTCCAAGAAGATGTTGGACGGTGCATTGTCCATAGTAGACAGGGAGTCTGCTCTCCTTGGTATAGGTGAGGGGGGAAGGATCTGTGACTCAGCCCTTCCCACCCACAGATAGAGGAAGTAACAGTTTAGTATATAGATATAGCTAGCAGTTAGTATGTGTTAGCCGGCCTGTGCACAGCTCTGCAGAGAGCCAGGACTTAGTTACAGGACCAAGAACCCAAAGTTATCATTGGATTGTGACTTCTGTGGACTTATTGTTATTACGGTTGATGTGACCGCCGCCGGCTACTAACTTTGTGGATTACAATAAATTGCTGTTGTCTCCCGACCTCTTGCGTCCGTGTTGATTCAAAAGACCATCCGGAGGAAGACGTATACTTTTGCTCCGTTACAACTGGTGGCAGCGGTGGGATCAACAGCGGACAGCGAGATGGACTACAGCAGCTCAGCGATTAATGGAGCCACAACCTCAGAATACAGGAACTGGACTATGGCAAGTCTACAAGTAAGGGCCCGGGAACTAAACCTGAGTTACCAGGGAAGAACGAAAGATCAACTGATCGAGGCACTGGAGGAGATGACCCTGCAAAGCGACCATGAGGAGGGCTGCCCCCAGGAGACAGTAGAGATACGGGAGTGGCAGGTACAGACCCAAAAGAGCAGATGGGTTGTTTTGTATGAGGAGGAATTGGCAGTGCTGGGGCTAGGAGCAACTGCGGAGCAAAGGAGTAGAGCATTACAGAGGGCTCAGGAAACGGAGAAGGAGGAACAGAGAATGGCGCATGAAAAGGAAAGAATGGCGCATGAAATGCGAATGGCTGAGATAACTACGCGGAATTATAATCAAACGCCGACCCCCAGCCCAACAGTGAGAGAACCACCATATGTCTCCCATAAACACTTCAAGACCTTTGATGAAGCGGCTGGGGATGTTGATGGATATTTTCAGGACTTCGAACACCAGTGCCACCTGATGGAAGTCCCAGAGAAGGATTGGGTCCGGTATCTGGTGGGGCACCTACGAGATGGGGCTGCGGAAGCTCTCAGAGCCATGGACCCTAGTGATCAGCGGGACTATGAGGCCATTAAAAGAGCGGTGCAGAAGTATTATGCAGTCACTCCAGAGACCTACCGAGTTCAATTCCGCTCTTTGTCTTACAATGGGGGAAGCTCCTTCCACATGTTCGCCCACAAGTTGAAGCAAGCATGCAAGCGCTGGCTAGAAGGAGAGGAGGCTGTCACAGTCGATAAGATCCTCCAAGTCATACTTAAGGAACAGTTCTTTTCCCAGTGCCCCGCTGAGATCCGTGAGTGGGTGCTGGAACGGAACCCAGCCACAGTGGAGCAAGCTGCTTCCCTTGCAGATGAGGGCCTGACCATCAAGCCGCAGTGGAAGAGGTTGTTTGCAGAGGAGCGGAAAACTACCACAGTCTGCCAGACACCCTTCAGCCAGCCACCCACCTTTCGTGCCCGGCCTCAGGATTACAATTCCCCCTCTACCCCTGCCCCAGCCCATCGGCCTCCAGCTATGAACAACCCTGTCCCTAGACAACGACCTACTGGAAGAATGCTAGAGCGCAGATGTTTTGGGTGCGGGCGGCCTGGACATTTGCAAGCTAGTTGCCCTGTTAACATGGGGGCACGGGCCACCGTGGCATCCCGGCCTATTCACTACCTGGGAACCACCCCTAGGACAGAAAGTTTGGCCCCATTTCCAGATGACTCCATGAATGACCCATCTGTTCCACCTCCAGGGGTCTATGGGATTCAGCCTTCTGCCACACATCCCGCAAACCCTCAGCGGAAGCACTTGCAGGAGGTCCTACTGGATGGCCGAACAGTTGTTGGATTCCGGGACTCGGGAGCTTTCCTAACGGTAGCGGACCCCCGAGTGGTTCGACCCGAGGCCCTAGAGGAGG